>NC_134874.1:20160431-20522931 GCF_049852395.1 Peromyscus maniculatus bairdii | reverse complement strand
TTGTGGGAAGCATGGCGGCATCATGGTGCTGGAGAGGCAGCTGAGAGTTCTACATCTGGATCCACAGGCAACAGGAAGAGAGAGTGAACTACTAGGCCTGGCTTGAGCCTCTGAAAACTCAAAGCCCACCCCTAGTGACACACATCCTCCAACTAGGCCATAGGTCTTTTTTTTTTTGGTTTTTCGAGACAGGGTTTCTCTGTGTAGCTTTGCGCCTTTCCTGGAATTCACTCTGTAGACCAGGCTGGCCTGAAACTCACGGAGATCCGCCTGCTCTGCCTCCCGAGTGCTGGGATTAAAGGTGTGCGCCACCACCGCCCAGTTGCTTTAATCCTAATGGTAATATGGTGGATTTCTTTATGTCCTTATTACATTTTAATTTGTGTGTGTGTGTGTGTGTGTGTGTGTTTGTGTGTGTGTATACACGTGTGTATATGCTCATGTGCATGCTACAATAGGCAAGTGGAAGTCAGGGTACCTTTGGGGAGTTGGCTCTCTCCTTCCACTGTGGGTCTCAGGGATGAAACTCAGATCGTCAGGTTTGGTGGCAGCCACCTTGACCCACTGAGCCCTTTTGTTTTTGTTTTTTTTAAGTGACAATCCAGCCTCCCTCTTTGGGAGATGGACAGCAGTGGCAGCTTTGACCTTACCAGTTTCTCTCTCCTAGGTGGAGGAGATTCGAGGCAGCATAGCCAGGATTGCTCAGCACGTGGAAGACGTGAAGAAGAACCACAGCATCATCCTTTCTGCCCCAAACCCAGAAGGAAGTAAGTCTGTCGCCTGTCTGTCTGTCCTCCAGCTTCCCCTTAGATGGAGTCCTATGCGCATGCATCTGAGCAGGCCCAGGCCCCCTTGGCGTTCCAGGGTGTCAGAGTCCAGCTGGGTGAGGACCACTGCGAGGCAGGATCCAAAGGATATGTGAGTGTGCCCGGTGGGACTCCAGCCATGACAGTGGTCTGCACTGTGCCCACCATTGAGGGACGGTGGACCTGGTGTTTGCGGATATTAACAACAGGCTAATTTGGAAAGCAGTGGTTGCTTGCCAGAGCTGGGTTAGTGATCAAGACTGAGAGGGATTCTGAATCTGGAGGTCAGCTGTGTGCCGTGTGCTTACAGAGCAGGTGGGTCTGGACTCAGCGGGCATTTCTGTTTCCCCGTGCCTTAGGATATCTGGATAATCTTTCTAAATCTCAGCTCTGCTTAGAAACATCGAATGCCTTTGTTTCGAAACTTTCAGGGTTGACTACCACTTACAGAAAAAGCCAGGAAGTGAGGCGTGGCCTGTGGGGCCTCCCCCAGTGTCTGGTTGCTTCTGCACACTGTAACTTTAGGCCAGCTCACCGACTGTTGGCTACTCTGCTGACCCAAGGAGCCAGTCTGCCTGTTTTTAGGCTGCATCTTCTGCTTCCTCCTGGGGAGCCTCAGAGTCTCTGATTTTCTGGTCACACTGGGGATTTGTAGGGCCTCCCTGGCATCTGCCAGGCCCCGGTATGGTTCAGCTCCATGGGTGTTTTTCTGACCTCACCTCAGATTGCAAGAAAGACTCTGGGTGGGGTCCCCCAGAGCCTTCTTAGATGTCGTAAGGGTTCAGTCATTGCTGAGGGACTGCCATTGTCAGTCAGCCGCAGCAGGTGACCTTTCACCCTGAGAATAGCTAGGGCACCAGAGTTGGCTCTGAAGGTCTAGAGCCAGGTCTCCTGGAGAGTGGCATGCACGGTGTGTCCCATGGAGCAAGGAGGACTGGGAGGATGGTCCCAGCAGGAGGGACCTCTGATGCCAGGGCAGGCCTCTTCCAGAGTGTGGTTGTTGCACTTCCCGTCCTGGTGAAGGTTAGCAGGAGTGAGCCTGCAGTTCTGGTCCCCACCAGCTGCATCCGATGGCACAGTTCAGGGTGTACCAGGAGCTGGTCTGGGCATGGCAGTGGTGGCTGGGCCAAGCGTGCTTGGGAAGGCGCTGGGGAGAGAAGGCCTGATGTTTCTGTGCTTGGCCCGCATGCGTGGATGTACAGGGGTCGAGTGTTCCAGCTCAAATGCTTTATTTGAACCTTTTAAAGAAATAAAAGAAGAGCTGGAAGACCTGAACAAAGAGATCAAGAAAACTGCTAACCGGATCCGAGGCAAGCTGAAGGGTAAGTCTGCCTTCTAGGGTGCTGGTGCGGTATGGACATGGGTACCTTTTCCTTGGACTTTTATTACTCTCACATTTCCCAAAATAAAAATTGAGACTACTTCTAAGTAGGTTGGCTATGTGTGTCTGGGCTGCTGGTTCCCATGCTACATCTCACTGTGGCCCTGTTGGTGACATTGAGAAGGGGAATAGCCTTTACAGTGAGTCACAAAGCCCTCAGATGGGTCTCTTAGCTAGAACATGCTTTCCAGCCGCCAGGAGCCCAGCTGAGGTCATGGTGCTCTGTGTTGAGCATGACACCTGGCCTGGGTGAGGGCTGTGGCTTTCCGCACAGTGCTTAAATACAAGTTGCCTTCCTTGATCTGTGAGGAAGACGTGTTTAACTCACAGAGACACATCAAAGGGGACAAATCTCATCTCTGCGTGGCACACCCTCTTCCAGGGGCGGCAGCTCCGGAGGCAGACATGCTGCCCAGGTCCTAATGCACTCCCCACTGGTCTCAAGGCGGACCCTGAGAGTGTGCACCTTAAAAACAATGTTGTTCCCAAGAGTACAACCACTTTATATCTAATTCAGACTCATCACAGTGACTGGATGTTTAAAGACACCTGACACAGCCCAAATACACGCACCAAATACTTAAAACACAAATGCACACACATGCAGACAGAACCAGAACAACACAGAGACAAACGTGTGGCTACACAAATGCATATACACAAATACAAGCATACAAATGCATAAATACTAACATACAAGGCCCATGCACAGTCACATACCCGTGTACATATTTATGCGTGTTTTTGCTTTTTGTGTGTTTTTCTGTATGCATGTGTTTATGGTTTTGGTGTGTATGAATACATTTATGTATGCAACTGTATGCATGCTTGTTTGTTGGTATTTGTATGTGTTTACATGTGTGTTAATGTGTGTAGACACAGGTGTTTGCGCATGTCTGTCATTGAATACATGTGTGTGTGTGTGCAGTGTTATAAGCATTTCTTCTGATGGCTAGTCTTTAGAACAGTGGTTCTCAACCTGTGAGTCCTGACCCCTTTGGGGGATCCGTATCAAATATCCTGCACATCAGATATTTACATTGCAGTTCATAACAGCAGCAAAATTACAGTTATGAAGTAGCAACAAAAATAGTTTTATGGTGTGTGGGGGTCACCACAACATGAGGAACTGTGTTATAGGGTCACAGCGTTAGGAAGGTTGAGAACCACTGCTTTAGAGGATTATTTTAAGAGGTCACCTGTTGTTTAATTTTATGGGGAAAATTGAGGCCATCCTGAGACTGCTGTCATATCTGAGTGACTGCCCTGCTTCCTTCTAGCTATTGAGCAGAGCTGTGATCAGGACGAAAGTGGGAACCGAACTTCCGTGGACCTGCGGATACGACGGACCCAGGTCAGCCTTCCAGCCTCAGTTAGATTGAAGTGATGCAGAAGAACGGCATTTCACTTTGTCCAAACTCAAAGCAATTTCTTTTTTTTTATTGTGCTGGGAATTGGAGCTGGTGCCCTGCATGTGCTCAGCAAGAGCTCTGTCACCGAGCCACATCCGAGCCCAGTTCTTTCATCTTTCTGGTCACCGGCTGCCCGCCTGTGGGCTGCATCTCTTCACTGTGAAGAGACGCCCCAGCAACCCACATGGTCTTTGCCGCAGAGCAGGGGACCAGCTGAATCATCTGGATGTTAGTGGTTTGGTCTTAACTGTCTGGGGTTTATGATCGAAACCTCGGAAGTTCAACTCGGTGTGACCAAGCCTCGCAGCTGGTTTCAGCTTCCCCAATATCTACCTTCAGAAGTCAGCTGACGGCCATAGGCCTCAGCTTATTTGTTGTTGTTGTTGGTGTTTTGTTTTGTTTTTTTTGAGACAGAGTCTCATAGACCAAGCTGACCTTAAACTCACAGAGATCCACCCTCCTCTGCCTCCTGAGTGCTGGGATTAAAGGTGTGCGCCACCATGGCCCGGCCCGGGGAGCCCAGGTCATGCAGCCTCCCTTGCTGCGTTTGCTCCATTTTCCGCTGGCGGGGGGTGACAGTCCGAGCTCCCCACTCCTAGGGAAGGAATGACTCTCAGACAGTAACGCCGTGTTCTCCACCTTGTAGCACTCGGTGCTGTCCCGGAAGTTTGTGGAGGTCATGACGGAGTACAATGAAGCACAGATCCTGTTTCGGGAGCGAAGCAAAGGCCGAATCCAGCGCCAGCTAGAGATCAGTGAGTGGGGAGAGTGTGGGAGACACTCTTCACGGCTCCTTCACACCTCTTAACTGCACCATAAACCCGAAGGCCCTTTTCTAAGGCCTGGGCTTTGGGCCTAGAGTCAGCCAGATGTGTTCAGAGTTTGGAGTGAGGGGCAGGTGCTGAGTCGCTCGGAACTGCCGTTGCTTTTCTGTCAGTTACATTTGGAAAGCGCGAGGTCCTGATTTCTTCAGGCCTTTCTGTGTCCTGCCGCCCCTCCAGCCTGGCTGGGAGATGACCTCCCATGGGTTTGGTCATCCGGTTGTCACAGGCCACCTTCAGCTGAGCTCCCTCTGACCAGAAGCCTGTGGTGAGCCTGCAGGAGAGTACAGCCGCTCCTGTGTCACACCAGGATGGGTTTGTGACGCATCTCAGTCACATTTCTGCCACGGAAAGGCTCTTAGGAAGGGCAGGGAAACCCTGTTGGCGATGTCAGTGGCCCAGTTAGATCTTAGGGGCCCCCTCAGTTGGCCAGCCCTGGCTGTAGAGCCACGGCTGCATCCTCAGTGCAGTTCCGTTGTCCCTCAGCTGGGAGGACCACCACTGACGATGAGCTGGAGGAGATGCTGGAGAGCGGGAAGCCGTCCATCTTCATCTCGGATGTGAGTGCCTCAGCTGTGAATGCACACGTTTGCCTAGACGGGCAGTTTTTGCTTTTAACTCTCCAGCCAGTCTGGAGTTAGTGATACTTTTCCTTTTATCTTCTGAAGATTATATCAGATTCACAAATCACTAGGCAAGCTCTCAACGAGATCGAGTCACGTCACAAAGACATCATGAAGCTGGAGACCAGCATCCGAGAGCTGCATGAGATGTTCATGGATATGGCCATGTTCGTGGAGACCCAGGTAATGAGGCACCTTCCACTGGTCGTGGAGAGTCAGCCTGCTCTGGCCAAAAAAGCCGTGGCTAGGTATCCAGGCTCAAAATTCAGGAGTTGTTTGTGGTGTTAATGCTGAACTGAAACCCGAGTGTACACTTCCTCAGTAGGATACTGGTTAGTTCCAGGAGCCATGGCATGCTCACAGGCCAGCGACTTAGATAGAGAGCCACAGGCAACACCAGGTGCTTGTTCATGGAGAATAAAGAAACCTTCAAATGTCTGTGGTGGGTTTTAGGTAAAAATTAAAGGATATACAGAAACCTTCCTGTAGCCATGGATATGTATAAGTATAAATATAGGTGAACACACATCATGTGACCTCAGCTACATATAGCAGTGCTCCCAGAGGATGGAGGTGGCCAAGCCAAGCACCCTGAAAACAGCAGGACTGTGTGTGTGTGTGTGGGGCGTTGGTCTTCCTCTCTTGGGGCTGTTGCCCACAAGAATGGCTGAGCAAGCGTCAGGCCAGTGCCTCCAGACTAACCTTGAGGGAAAATCCGTGAGACTGACTATGAGACTATGACAATGTTCTTGCCTGCTCTGCAGCTCAGGGAGGACCACAGAGTGCCTGCAAGTATAACAACGTCGAGTTGTGTGTGCATGTGTGATGTGTCCATACTGACTTAGTTGCAGTGGGAACCTGCAGAGACTGAACTTCCAGGGTTTCCAGATCCCTCAGGAGAGTCTGGGGCAGGCTACAGTGCAGCTGGCCTCCGCGAGACAAGCTTTTGTTCCTCTCCTCTTTCTGAGGCAGCTGTCAGGGTGTCGTGGCTGATAGCTAGTGATGTTCTGTGATTGTCTGGATAAGTAAAGGGTTTAGGATATCCATCAGCACATGCCCTGAATGGTGTTTATTTTGATAAACCTTATCATAAAAACATGTGAGGGTTGGGAATTTAGCTCAGTGGTAGAGCGCTTAAGGCCCTGGGTTCAATCTTCAGCTCCAAAAAAAAAGTGTGAAAAATCTCAAGTACCATACGCCTGTGGAGGATGCTAACAGTTATGTAGAGGCAAGGATAGGCACTGGTGGGTTGGAATTGGTATGTGGGCAGGGATGGGCATTGATGGGCAGAGATGGACACGTGTTTCTTTTTAACCTTGGATGGACTAGTTGTCACTTGGTCTAAGAACTGGGGAGCAGGGTATCTGTTGACTTTCTAGGTTCAGAGGGAAGTAGTTGTGTCATAAGAATATTAGATTGACTTTGAAATCACAAAGCTTTGGAATGGCTCAGGCTTTAGTTATGATCACTCCAAAGCTAGTGTATGGTATCATTAGGACCAGCCACCATTGGTGGCCTCACTTCCCTGTTACCTGTTAGAAGTCTGACATTGTGTTAACGTTGATAATCCAGAAACACAGAGTCAGGACTTTGTAGTGCATTTGTTTGTGAATGATAGTTACCTGTCCATCCTTCTCCAATGCTTTGCTATTGGCTGCTGCAGACTCTCTCCTCCTGGACAGGACCCAGGTAATGCACCCCATCCCCCCAACATGCTGTGGAGTCTCTTCCATTTTCATGTCTGGTCATCAGTTCATTGTCACCCAGAGGCTGTCCTTAGTTCGCTGATATTGTAAAGATAAACAGTGGTGACTTTCTGCCTCTTAGAAAAGACATCATCCTTTGTGTGTGGAATGTTTTACACAGCAGTAAAACATGAGACGAATCCGAGCTTGCGGTCCTCCCTTCACTGTGTATCTGTGAAGATATGTCAGGTCATAACTCATCCGTAGTCCTCACCTGTCGCCGTCACTGCCCACCCCGTTCAGCTGCTTCTGAAACATGAATGGGACTGGATTGCGTTTGCTGGCACGTCCGCACCAGCCTTGCCCTCCTGTCTCCATCCCTCTCATGCTGGGCCTCCGTGAGAGCCGTCTCAGGAGACACGGCAGAGGGATTTGACGTTTTCTGAGTTTGACGCTTGTTTTCAGGGTGAAATGGTCAACAACATCGAGAGAAACGTGATGAATGCTGTAGACTATGTCGAACACGCCAAGGAAGAAACCAAGAAAGCCATCAAATATCAGAGTAAAGCCAGGCGGGTGAGTTGCGTGTGCTAACTGAGGACTGAGCCCTAGGGTGGTCTCTAGCTGTGGAAGTGCCTTAAATATGTGTTTTATTTTAAAACCAAAATAATTCTTTTCACTAAAATTTCCCAAGCTGATTGGCTTATTTGTATATTAGCCATTTAGTGTTGTAAGTAATTAAAACCCTTAAGAACCTCAAGTCAGGACGAGCCTGCCTCTTCTGAGCTCTGTTCCCTTTGACCATCATCTGGAGGGAGGGACAAGGTGATGGGATTTGGGTTTCAGCTAAAAATCATTGGTGACCCATTGTCTGTGAGAGCTGTTTGCTCTGTTAGGTAAGTGGCCATCTGAGGCCATGGTAGGCCTGGTGTCTTGTGTAGGAGCCCTGGGAGGCAGTCTCAAAGGCAGACAGATGTCCCTTTGCTTAGGCTTCTGTCTTGCACCCAGACTGTTCCAAGGGCATTCTGGAGCAGTGGACGTTAATGGTGCAGGATTCTGCTAGCTTGGGTGTCTCCCATAACATCTCTGATGCTGGAGGTGGGTTGGGTTCCACATTGCTGCCCGCAGAGGTGCCGAGGATGATGTCTGCTTGGCAACAAGTTGTAACACCTCTGTCTGCCTCTTCAGAGCTCCACAGGGGCGTGCAAGCTCTTCCAGGACAGCTGAGGGCCTGCAAAGGGCATCACTGCCTGCCCCCGGTGGGAGGGAGGAGGAAGTGGGCTGGTTCCCTTGTCAGAGCTCTGACTGTTTGGGGCTCCTGGGAAGGTGTTGCATGTTTCAGTCCAGCGGAAACCGGTATGAGCCTGTTGTGTGCCCCGGAGAAAGCTAGTGTTCCCTTGTTACAGAGCAGACTGACGCTCAGAGGCCTGATCTTATTGATCAAGCCACTCTGGGAAGTAAAGACTGCTCCAGGCGTCAGGAGAGGCCCTGTAAGTTAGAGTTGAAAATGAGTTCTGGCACTCGCTCCACTCCCAGTGAAGGATGCCCTCGACCGTGGCAGTGTGCAATCAGAGTGGTATAATCAGCCTGCTTTTCTTTGACAGAAAAAGTGGATAATTGCTGCTGTGGTGGTGGCTGTCATCGCTGTCCTGGCTCTAATCATTGGCTTATCGGTTGGCAAATGATTGCGTAGCTGGCGCTGGGTGCTTGCCTCTCCCTCAGGGTGGCAGTAAGTGACTAATCAACTAATTTACTTATTAACCTTTTCAATCAGCCCCTAGTGTGTTTGCCCAGGGTTAATACACTTAAGAGTCACAGGGGCCTGTCCACTGAGTGCTCGGTGGAGGTCTCAGTGGCCTCCGTTTACTGAGGTGACACAGGCTGGGAGGCCACTCAGCTCTGCGCAGGGTGGCCACTGGTCCACAGAGCCTGTCCCCAGTGGGCACTAATGCACCGCTGCAGCCTGGTTCTTATATTGTAACTTTGAGAATATTGGGCACAGCTGAGACTGACTGAAATACTCTTCACTGCTCAGTTCACCATGGAACTGAGAGCATGGAGCTTGAGCTGTGGACAACAGCAGCAGACCAAAGTCTTCTCAGGTCCCTCCTTGGCAGCAAACCCCTACTAAAATGAAAACCCTGATAATTTGATCACCTGCCTGCTAATTCTGGCAGGACCATGAGTGTCGCACTGTCTGTGTGGAAAGTCTTGTTGTGTCGATCATCCCCGCCCCCCCCCAATCCTGCACTGCATCCTTGTGAACACTGGGCACTCGGTGGTGGTGCTTGACACTTTTTTTTACTGTGGTGGCAAGGCTCTCCCAAGCTCTGCAGTTCCTCATGGCCTTTCCACTCACGAGGCTTCTCATGATTTGAGCAGCTGTCGTGCGGGCATGGCTGCCATGGGCAGCAGCAGTGTGCTCTTGGGGTCAGTGCGGGCCTCGGAATCGCACAGAGAGCATCCGTCCTGGGACGAGAAGGACTTGCAGCTCCATGTCTGTTGGCAAGGAGGTTTATACATCTTTCCCGATGCCATCCTCTTAGTCTACTGAAAAAGATGATATTGGATTTTCTCTGCTAAAAAAATAGTATTTTTCAATATTTTCATAAGTCTCTGTACAACCATGCACTTTTTTTTCTCTGTGGCACAGTGAGGTCAGCTGACTATGGTCACAGAGGTCCAGTGGTGGCTCTCAGCGTGGTCAGGAAAGGGCTTGCTTTCTATGGGTGCCCACGGGCTCTTCTTGCGAGGCCCTGAAAATCAGGTGTGATCCTCTGCCTGGGCCAGCTGGACATTTGCCATAGTGCCTGCAGTTAAAACACACACATGCACACATGCATACATGCACACTCATTCACTCATTCATAAAACTAGACCAGTCAGCCGGGCCCTGTCTAGAAAGATGGTTTCCTGTTCCCTGCTTTCTCCCCTGGAGCGTGTTTGCTAATGACGGACAGTTGTTTTGATTGCCCAGTTAGAGCAGGGCATCCTGGGGATGGTGCTTCTTTCTCTCTGCATTGTAGATTCCTGTCTCTTTTCTTGCAGAAGGTGATGTTCATCCTCATTTGTGTAGTCACTTTGCTTGTGATCCTTGGAATTATCCTAGCAACAGCATTGTCATAGCAACCGCAGCACCCCAAGAGTTCTTTGTCCTCAGGGACTCCGGCCACACCTGCAGCAGAGTCCTGTCCTGTCCTTTCACATGTGACTCTCAGACCTCAGGCCTGGGCCGAGTGCTGAGGTTTTTATCGGTGACGAAGAATAAAGCGCCACAGAGGTTCTCATACCATGCAAACACCATGAGCCGAGTGGACGCAGCATGCCAGCCCAGATAGCCTTGGTCTCTGAAGGACACCGCAGAGATTTCACAATGGTGGCCTTGTCTCGGTAGCCTTGAAATATTGAAATAGGAATGATTGAAAAATCCTGAAAAAAGATGTCAGTGTTACAGATTTGTGTGCAGTTTAATTAGGGTGCGTGCGCTCTGTGCTCTCGCTGACAGTGATAATGAGGAGACTTCGCACCGGGCCTGATTTCTGTTCATGTCTTGCTTGCAGAATCATCACAGAACTGTTTTGTAAGGTATCCGTAATTTTAAATATCTGTAAATTAAATTCCTTAATATATTAACATCCAAACCCCCTTTTTCTAAGCTAGACACTGCCTTGAGAAAGACAATGGGCAGGTCCTAGGCGGCCACGTACAGGTTGCTGTTGTCACAGAGAACGTGGTCTCGCGGCCCTCGGGGCCTTTCGTTGGGGCTTTCTGGTGACCCTGACCTAGGAAGTGTAAGGGTCGGAGAAGTCTTGATTGTCGTTAGCTCATTTCTACCGACTTCATGCGCTGCGCTGTACTCCCGTGGCCCTCCTCCCTGCTCACTGGTGCTGGCGGAGTGTCAAGGCAAGTCGATGACGGACCCAAGACTTGGTGCTCACTAATCTCAAGGGAATAGTCCCAGCGGCAGAGCCCTTCTTGGGCAGCATCCAAAGGACCAGATGCTCGGCTGAACCCCCACCAATGCCCAGAGCTCCTAGGAAACCATGATGGACGGTATGAAGATGGGGGCCGTGTGGCCCAGTGACTGCGGATCTGTATGCCGATACGCCGACTGAATATGCGAAGGACACCAGAGCCTAGTGACCTGCGCCGACTGCCGACTGCTGACCGCGTGTGTGGATGCTCACTCTGTCCCGGCCTCGCTTGGCTGGATCTGATGGAGCCACGCTGATTCGGAACACCAATTGTGAGAGATACCGAACTGTTTAGAAAGCACAACCTTTACAGTGGTGAGGCCCTCACTCGCCTCCTCCCACCTCCCAGCCTCACACCCCGCGTGCCGAGAGTGCCTGCAGGAGGCTGGGCTAGCGTCCTGGTCCAGAGCTCGTCTTCAGCGGCCAGCTCTGCAGATGGGGCTGTGTTTGTGCAGCTCCCGGCCTCTGCTCCAGTGCCATCGGACTTAGCTGCAGCGACCTGCATGCCACCCAGGTTCCCACCACTTCAAGTCCAGCCTGAGTCCTTGGCCCGCAATGTGCTCAGGTGGCCTCTTGACCAAGCGGGTGCCTGAATCTGGCTTTCTAGTGAGGCAGGGGTGTGTGGGGTGAGTGAGTCAGCCCTCAGGATATATTTCTATGCTGACTTCATAGCCTGTTTAAAAATACATTTACAGATTGTCTTGTTACTTTTTCCAACGATTTCTTCAAAAATTTTGTGTTTACATTAAAAAGTTCTCAGAGAAGCAAACGAGAAGTATTGTCTGCCTCGTCATTATAGAAGAACTTTTGGGGAGCTCTGCATTCCATAAGGCCCCATTGTGTGATACTTTCTGAGGAGACATGAACAGATGTCTACTCACTCCAGACGAACCGACCACAGGTCACAGTAAGTCTAAACACACCTTCTGTGTAGTTGTGTCTTCCAGGCAGGACATGGCCATCATCACTTAGAGCAGAGCAGCTGAGATGACCACAGGAGACCTCTGCTGGTCAGGCCTGTCACCCTGGAGGGCTGGGCACAGGCTGACCGGGGTTTGGGGCTACCCGTGAAACTGCCCAGGGACTGCCCGTGGTACAGCTTTCCCCAAATCTTAATGCAACAGGCTGCTGTAAGTGACCACAGTAAATTCACTGGCTCGCCAAGCAGGACTCTTGGGAATTTCTCTTGGGTCTCTTGGTGTCCTCTCTAGCTAAGTTCAGTGGACATTCTTTTTTTTTTTTTTTTTTGGTTTCATGAGACAGGTTTTCTCTGTGTAGTTTTGGTGCCTGGAGCTTGCTCTAATAGACCAGGCTGGCCTCAAACTCACAGAGACCCGCCTGGCCTTCCCGAGTGCTAGAATTAAAGGTGTGCGCCACCACCGCCTGGCTTAGATGCCCCTTTATAGTGGTTGAAGTTTTTTTTTTTTTTTTTTTTTAAGATTTATTTATTATGTATACAGTGTTCTGCCTGCATGTATGCCTGCAGGCCAGAAGAGGGTGCCAGGTCTCATTACAGATGGTTGTGAGCCACCATGTGGTTGCTGGGAATTGAACTCAGGACCTCTGGAAGAGCAGCCAGTGCTCTTAGCCGTTGAACCATCTCTCCAGCCCCTCAGTGGGCATTCTTTATGTCTTCCCAGGATTCACCCTGACTAGAGGGAATGTGAGAACATGGAAGAGGGCCCAGGAACCTGGCACCCTATGGAGTCTCGCCCTCGGTTCAGTACCTGGAGAAGACCCACATGGGGCTAGGGCCCAGATCCGGAAACAGTAAAGCATAGGTCCCTATGTGTGCTGGGGGCCTGTGCGGTACCAGCAGCTGGAGTTTAGTTCGGCTACAGTAACCTTACCCCACCTTGTCTTTAATGTTTTATAAAAACAGCTCCACAGGACTTACTGTTCAACCTGGAGCTCCATAGCTTGGCCCCAGGTCCTCTGCAGGGGCAGGGCCTCTCTTGGTCCAGGTGTAGAAAGAAGGGCGCACCCCGTCTCATCACTCCATGGCAGACTTGGCCTCCTCAACAAGGCTTCCCTGGCTTCAATCTGCAGCTTAAGACAGACACAGACACACAGACACACCCATACCCACAAATCGCCCTTCTACAAAGAAGGATGCATCTCCCTTCTTTCCATGAAATAGCAGCTCTTGTTCCATCCATGCCCATCCATAAATGCCCGTATATACCATCTGCGAGCCTGGCAAAGCCCACCCTCTCTGGGAGCAGCAGAAAAGTACCCAACTAAGGTCTGGGTCCATGGGGGTCTGTAATCCAGAGGGGCAGGGCAGGAAGCCACACCTCTCAGAAGGGTACCCGATCTTGCCTCACTTCCTGGCCTGCCTCACTTCCTGTTCCCGCCTCACTTCCTGGCCTGCCTGCCTTCCTGGTCCTGCCTCACTTCCTGGTCCTGCCTTGTGTCCTGTCCCACTTCCCCTTCCTCCTTTGCTTCCTGTTGCTTCCGTACTTCCCATCTCACTGTACTTCCTGCCCTGCTTCCTTCCCATCCTGCACCACTTCCTGTCGTCCTAACTTCCACTTCCCACCCTCCTCCCTCCCTCAGCTTTGGTCCTCGCTTCTCTTCCTTCCCTAGTGCACTCGACGCCAGCGGTGCTGGTTTTAGAATCCCACAGGCCCGACACCTTCCCGGCCACCAGCCTTGCGGCCTGTGGGATATGTTATGCCCAGATCGTGGGGACCCCCAAAAGACCACCACGGAGACCGAATCCCGCATGGAAAAGCAAAGAGCCTTTATTTCAAGCTCCAGAGCTTGGTCCCTCTGTCTGTCCAACACTGTGCAGAGAGCCCTGAGCTCAGGCGGGGCAGAGTTTTTAATCATAGCAGAGGTTGGGGTGAGGGGATTTCCAGGGTCCAGGACAATGATTGGCTGACAATTGTCTAGGGGTATCTGTGAAACAAAAATAGGTGTGTGCTAAACTCAAGGACATCTGGCCACCTTATCTAATGGTTAGAATGTTTGGGGTGTCAGGTACTTCCTCACCCCTGGGTGGATCCCTGGGTGGTATCAGCTTAAGGCTTTTCCTGGATCTGGGTGTCGCCTGCCAGTAAGCCTGTCACAGAAGCTGTGTCTAGGCCCCTAAGCCTGTCATGGCTGCTGTGTGGTCGAGCTGTTTTGGGGCCCCTTCACAGGATACACCTGTGGAGCCGCCACTGAGGCTGAGGCCCAGTGCTGGGGACCTCCCATCCAGATGTGCCTGCTGTGCCCTGAAATGTAGTTCCCCAGTCACTGTTCACAGCTGTTGCACTGACTTCTCTCTTCAAGCAACACGTTTCTGTCCCGAGACCGGACTATAACCCTACAACTAAAGCCAGAAGCAGAATCACATAAAAGCAGAGACCGCCCGGCACTGGTGGCCTTTAATCCTAGCACTTGGGAGGCAGAGGCAGGCGGATTTCATGAGTTTGAGGCCAGCCTGGTCTACAGAGCGAGTTCCAGGACAGCCAGGGCTACACAGAAACCCTGTCTCGAAAAACAAAAGCAGAGGTCAAGGTTGCCACTAGAGTACAGGATGAAGGACAGATGCAAAGCCAGACAGGTGCCTCCTGTCATGAGATCTGGTCTCCTGGTCCCGCCTAAGCCACCTTCATCAGTGATGCCATCCTTTTCCACTGGAAAGTTGCTTGAGCCCCAGATTGGGATTGTGTTGGGTATCTTCTAGGACACACTTAAAAAAGTGGGTGGTGGTGGAGTTTGTTTTGTTACTTTATTTTGTACGTATAAGCGTTTTATCCGCGTGTATGACTGTGCCCCCCACATACAGCGCTTGAAGAGTTTGGAAGAGCGTCATACCCAGTGGAATTGAAGTTACCAAGAGCCACTAGGTGGGTGCTGGAAATGGAGCCTGGCTCCTCTGGAAGAGCAGCCAGTGCTTTTACTGCGGAGGGATGGCTCTCTCCAGTTCCAGGACAGACCTTTTGTTTGTTTGTTTTTATTTTTTTATTTTTGAGACAAGCTTTCTCTCTCTCTCTCTCTCTCTCTCTCTCTCTCTCTCTCTCTCTCTCTCTCGTTTTTTCGAGGTTGGGTTTCTATGTAGCTTTGGTTGTAGCTTTGGTGCCTGTCCTGGATCTCACTCTGTAGACCAGGTTGGCCTCACATCTGCGGGCTTAGTAGCTGTCACACCTTGGTTTTCTGGAGGCTGTGATCCGTGCTGGTGGAATGGTTTGCTTTGGATGTCTTTTAGCAGATTTGAGCTCTGAAAAGACATTCTCCCCAAGATGCCCATATGACCCACTCCCCCACTGTGCTGGGGCTTTGGCTTTAAGGCCACCTGCTCAGAGAGGCCTGTCATGGCCTGTCCCATATGAGACCGTCTCAGCTCTTCATATCTAACTCACGCATGTACTGTCTGATCTGACCAGCAGGTGGCAGCATTGCTCACTGTGCTCTATGGCGCAGTTGTCTGATACATAACATACACATAAAAATATGATAGATATATGTGTGTCCATGTAAAGTAATACATACATATAAAAATAAGGCTCAGGATAGGAGTCACCATCTCAAGTGCCTGCACATGTCCTTCCGTTTAAATGCTACAGCTGATTTAATACACTGACTCCTTTGTTCGAGTGTGGGCAAGTATGGCAGCACCCTTTAATCAGGACTTTAGCATCCAGAACGGAGAAAGGCCAGTGACGTGAGTTCTGTCCAGAAGAGGTGTGTACTAAAAGGATTTTTTACCCCTCGCTGGGATAAAATACATGGGAAAAAAACAGCTCAGGAAGGGCCTGTTTTGGCTTCCAGTTTCTGGGGTTTGGGCCATGGTGGCTGGGCTCCATTGTTTTGGCACGGAGGTAGGGACAGTGTGGCAGAGACTGTTTACCTTATGACAGGAAGCAGAGAGACACAGAAAGGGGCCAGGGACAAAGTATACCCCCCAGAGACATGCCTCCCCTGGGACATAGTGCTGGCTAATGTTTTGTTTGTTTGTTTGGTTTATGTCAACTTGACATAAGCTAGAATCATCTGAGAAGAAAGAACCTTGATTGAGAAAATGCCTCCCTAAGATTAACCTGCGCGTAAGCCTGTGGGGCATTTTCTTGATTGATGATTGACGTGGGAGGGTCCAGTTCACTGTGGGTGGTGCCACCCCTGGGCGGGTGGTCCTTGGTGCCACAAGAAAGCAGGCTGAGTGAGCCATTGGGAGCAAGTCAGTAAGCCACACCCCTCTGCTTCAGTTTCTGCCTCCAGGTGGCTTCCCTGAGTTCGTACCCCGGCTTCACTCAGTGGTGGACTGTGAGCTGTAAGCTGAAATAAACTGCCCCCCGCCCCCCATTGCTTGTGGTCATGGTGTCTCTCCCATCGACAGAAAAGTAACCGAGAGAGGTCTGCTTCCTCCCAATAGCCCACTGATAAAGCTAGCGCTCTTGTAATCGATCACCTCTCGGTTGAGACCAAGCCTTCCACACAGGAGCCTTTCAGGGCATGCTTTCATATCAGAGCCACAGCAAGGTAGACGACCAGAATTCGCTGCCCATGTAGGTAAGTGGGAAAGGCACAGGAGGCCTGTGCTCTAACAGTGGGATATTTTACAAGGCAGGAGTTGCATAAGAGAGCTTGGGGATTTCTTGAGAAGCGCTGGGGAGAGATGGCTCAGTGGTTAAGAACACTGGCTGCTCTTCCAGGGACCTGGGTTCAGTTCCCAGCATCTACACAGCAGTTCATAGCCATCTGTACCTCCAGTTCAAGGGGATCCAATTCTTTTGGCCTTCATGGGCATTGGGCATACATGTGGCATACCCACATATGTGCAGGTAAACTCATACACGTTAAATAAAAATATATTTTTCTTTCAAGACAGGGTTTCTCTGTGTAGTCCTGGCTGTCCTGGAACTTAATTTGTAAGCCAGGTTGGCCTCCAGCTCACTGAGATCCACCTGCCTCTGCTTCCTAAGTGCTGGGATTAAAGGCGTGCACCACCGCGGCCCCACAATAAAATCTTTTAAAAAAGAAGTCAAGCTGTCTTCTGATTCAGAAATTTTATACTTGAGTGTTTGCCCAAGAGAATAAAAACATTCATTTATACAATGACTCCAGTAGTATTCTTCAGACAACGGGAAGCAACTCCAACAACCGTCGCTGGTGGCAGAGGATACGATTAGCCCCATAGTGAGGAGCCTCCCAGCAGTATGAGGCAGCAGGCCACTGGCTCGCTCCACCTCACAGTGGACCTCCAACCCGTGACAGAAGCCAGACACAAACGACAGCCTGATGCCATCCATCTGGAAACCCTGACAGGTGAGGCAGGAAGCTTGCTTGAGGGCCCGGCCAGGGCCTGACTGCAAAGCAGCTCTCTGGAGGGCAGGAAGTGATCTGGGTTCTGGAGATGGCTGAGTGGTATTAGACTTGCATTAAACCATCGACTGTCCTGAGAGGGGACATAAAAAGTTGCAGCCTCGCCTCAACTTTACAGTTGCACTTAAAATTTTGAAATTATGATGTTTGCCCAACATACTTTTAGTTCATGTTTATGTGTACGAGTGTTTTGTCTACATGTGTGTTTGTGCATAGTGTGTGCCTGGTACCCATGGAAACCAAAAGAGGGTATCAGGTCCTCTGGGACTGGAGTTACAGGAGATTGTGAGCACCATGTGGGTGCTGGGAATCAAACCTGGGTCCTCTGGGAGAGTAGCCAGCACTCTTAACCACTGAGCTATCTCTCCAGGCCCTTCCTATACATACTAAGAGATTCCAAATGATGGTAATTTATGTATACAGTGTGACATGATCAAATCATGGTCATTAGTATCTTCTGTTAAACATTTCAAAGTGTCCGGTCAATGTGTATTAACTGTGTGTGTTTATGGGGTACCTTGAGATATTTTACTACATGCAATACAGCAAACAATTATTGGATCAGGGTGTTTGACACTGCTATCTTTTAAAAATTACTTGTTTGGGGGGTTGGGGATTTAGCTCAGTGGTAGAGTGCTTGCCTAGCAAGCACAAGACCCTGGGTTCTATCCTCAGCTCCAAAAAAAAAAAAAAGAAAGAAAGAAAGAAAGAAAGAAAGAAAGAAAGAAAGAAAGAAAGAAAGAAAGAAAGAAAGAAAGAAAGAAAATTACTCCTTTTGCTGGGTGATGGTGGTGCACACCTTTAATCCCAGCATTTGGGAGGCAGAGCCAGATGGATCTCTGTGAGTTCCAGGCCATCCTGGTCTACAGAGTGAGATCCAGGACAGGCTCCAAAGCTACACAGAGAAACCCTGACTCAAAAAACCAAAACAAACCAAACAAACAAAAAACAAACAAAAAAAAATTTGTTTTATTTTTGTTTGGTGTATCTCCCCTGCTCCCTAGTCTGTGTGTGTGTGTGTGTGTGTGTGTGTGTGTGTGTGTGTGAGAGAGAGAGAGAGAGAGAGAGAGAGAGAGAGAGAGAGAAAGACAGACAGACAGACAGAAACAGAGAGAGGTGTGCACGCATGTGCAGTGCATGAGGTGCCCACAGAGGCCAGAAGAGGGCGTCAGATCTGGAGGTGGAGTTATAGGATGTTGTGCTGGGAACAAAACTTGGGTCCTCTGCAAGAACAGTACTTGTTCTCAACCACTGAGCCATATTTTTAGTTTCTCATGTTTAGCATTTATTTATATTTGCTTACACGACCATTTTCAGGCAAGTATACAATGTACTTGTTTATCCTTGTTGCCACAACTCCACCGTCCCCCTCCCTCTCCCCTCCCATGAGCCCCCTTTTTTGTTTGTTTGTTTTGTTTTTTTTCCTCCCCCTGGAGCTGAAGATTGAACCCAGGGCCTTGTGCTTGCTAGGCAAGCTCTATCACTGAGCTAAATCCCCGACCCCCATGAGCCCCTTTGTTCCTGACATTTTTACTTTGACTCTCACATCATCTGTACATAACAAGATTTCATGTATGTATATAAAACCAAGACCCCATCAATGAGAGAGAACATGTGATATTTGCATTTCTTTAACAATATTTTATGTGCATGTTTGTGCACTACATGTATACAGTGTTCACAGACCAGGAGAGGGTGTTGGACCCCCTGGGCCTGAAGTTACAGATGGTGGTGAACCATGTGTAGGTGCTGGGAGTCAAACCTGGGTCCTCTGCAGAAATATCTGGTGCTCTTAACCACTGAGCCACCTCCCCAGTTCCAGTATTTGTCTTTCTGAGTCTGACTCAGTTTTTACTTAATACAATTATCATCAGTTGCATCCGTTTTTTACAAATGACACAGCTAGACTTTAAGGCTGAAAACAATTCCATTCTCCCTCTCTCTATATACATATATATACACATACACACACACATATATATATATATATATATATGTGTGTGTGTGTGTGTGTGTGTGTGTGTGTGTGTGTGTGTGTACACATATGTGTGTATGTATTTGTTCCTCCTCAGGCTCACTCAGAGCTACTAAGCATTGTGGGAGACTCCCCTGCTCTGTTATTAAGGCCAAGGCCAGTACTTCATTCCTACTATTGATGAGACAGAGCCCTTTCCCCCCTGAGATCTGTTTCCACTGTCTGACCCTGAGATGTATCTTCACCCAGCCCTCTGTTGATAGCCACCATGGTTGGCTCCCTAGCTCAGCCACTGTGAACAGTGCTGCAGTGAACAGGGACATGCAGGTGTCTCTGTGATGTACTGACTTAGAATCCTCTGGGAAAACATCTGGGAGTGGTGTGCCTAGGACTCACAGTAGGTCTATATTCAGTTTCATCTTCTCTCGGTGTTGGGGGCTTTTGAGCGCCTCCTCATTACGTATAAAAATATATATAATGGATGGTAAACATCCTCGTTTGCTTTCCGTTGCCATGTTCAAACACTGACCAAAAGCAGCTGGGGGGGGGGGGTGAAGAAAGGGTTTATGTCACCTTTCAGTTTACCGTCCATCATCTAGGGAAGCCAAGGCAGGTGCTCAAGGGAGGAGCCTGAAGCGGAAACCACAGCGTGTCCCTGCTTTCTGCCTCGCTCGAAGGATGTCAGCTCCCTTATATGATCTACACTTCACGCGCCTAGGGAGGATACCGCCCACGGCGGACTGGGCCCTCCCGCATCAATTTGTAATCAAGAAAATGTCCCACAGACAGGACCACAGGCCAATCTGATGGGAGCCGTTCCTCAATTGAGGTCTCCTCCTCCAAGGTGTGTCGTTGACAAAACCAAGACTAACCAATCACAGTGAGCCATTGAAGCTGTTTCCAGCATTGCGTGTGTCTTTCTCGGTGCAAGAGGTGGGAGTGTGTGGTCTCCCGGATAGTGGCTCCGGAGGCCTTCTGCACCTTGCTTCTGTGTGGTGTCCCCGTTTCCCATCATTTGTCCTCACAGCCTGCAGGGCGTCCCGCGGGCAGCAGAGGGCGCCCGCTCACAGCGCTCCAGTCCAAACTCTGGCCCTGCAGAACGTGGTTTCTTTTACCCTTGGGCAATAAGGATCTCTGTCAATCAAATCCCATTTTCCCCCTGACCTGTACGACCCATTAAGAGCAGTTTATTGTTGCTTCTGAAGACGGGACCCCTTTCCAACTGGAGGCCTCAGAGCCAGCAGAACATGAATGACCCATGAACAATGACTACCTGGGGGACATGGCTCCCTCAAGACCCCCTGCTCTGAATGCTTTTGTCCAGCAGAGACTACAGGCGGGCGCCTGTGAGGGACCTCAGGGTGGCAGGGTCAGGCTGTGGGAACACACAAGGGACCTCTGGGAGGAAGGGGTTCTGTCTGATCAATAGTCGGAATGGAGCAATGTCCTGAACTTTAATAATAGAGCAGGGGAGTCTCCCACAATGCTTAGCAACTCCGAGTGAGCCTGAGGAGTGAATATATTGGTGACCTCAAGGAGCTGGCGAAATGCAGTAGCACTGTGAGCTCTGAGTCACTGTGACTCTGGTTGGAGAGTTTTGTTTTAGAGAGTCCCGGTTGTTGTTGTTGTTTTTTAAAGAGGCTTTATTTAATCATTATGTGCTGGCACATACACATATATGCATGCCATTCCAAAGGTATAGAGGTCAGAGAACAGCTTGCAGGAATCAATTTTCTCTTTCCACCCAGGTTATCAGGCTTAGCAAGCAAGCACCTTTACCTGCTGAGCCATCCCACCAGCCCAAGGCTGGAATTGTTTTTAATGTCAACGCTTTTTTATTCTGTTTTGCATTTTGGGGCTGTGTCTTGCCATGTAGCCAAGGCTGGCCACCAGTTTGCAAGCCTCAGCCTCTAAGGGCTGGGAATCTGAACCACCAGCCCTGGCTCTCTGAGACGTATGGATTCCTAAGATCAAATTGGTGCAAACCACCCAGATGGCGGGTGCTTGAAGCACAGGATCGGCAGGATCCGTACTTCATTGATGAGATCCAGATAGGCTGTAGGCTCCTGGAGGTGGGTTCAGGCTGAGTCATGTTGGTATGACTAGAGACAAGGGGGGCCATTTCACTATCTGTCATGCAGGGAAGGTGAACCAGAAGGCTGTGATGTTAGTTCTGTGTGCAGAGAGCTGGGTGATGCTAGCCTTGGGTGGCTTAGGAGGACTTAGGTTTTAAAAATTTAAGAGAGAGAGAGAGAGAGAGAGAGAGAGAGAGAGAGAGAGAGAGAGAGAGAGAGTGTGTGTGTGTGTGTGTGTGTGTGTGTGTGTGTGTGTGTGTTGCACTGGTGCTATAGAAAGCTAGAAGAGCCGGGCGGTGGTGGCACACGCCTTTAATCCCAGCACTCGGGAGGCAGAGGCAGGTGGATCTCTGTGAGTTCAAGGCCAGCCTGGTCTCCAAAGCGAGTTCCAGGAAAGGCGCAAAGCTACACAGAGAAACCCTGTCTCGGAAAACAAAACAAAACAAAAACAAACAAAAAAAAAAAAAAAAAGAAAAGAAAAAGAAAGCTAGAAGAGGGCATCAGATCCCCTGGAGCTGGAGTGACAGGTGGTTGTGAGTCACCCAACATGGGTGCTGGAAACCAAACTCTGATCCTATGAAACACTCTTAACCACTGAACCATCTCTCCAGCCCCAGGCCTTGTGTTTGATGAGGTGAGTGATGCCATTGGCTTTGGAGCTGCTAACCCTTAGGTACTGACAGGCTGTGGGGCATGTTCTGCTCCATGTATGCATGGTGTCACCTGGTCCTCTGGAAGATGCCATGCTGTGACAATTGAAAGTCTGTCAAGGGTGACAGATCTCAAGGGGATGGGGCAAATATGGATGTGGCCATGGAGGAAATGAAACTGTGATTGAAAGCAGCCTACTCAACAATTATTTTGTTTTTGTTTTTGAGAAAAGATCTTGCTACGTACATAGCCCCGGCTGGCCTTGCATTCTCAGCTGTCCTCCTGCCTCAGTCACCACAGCTGACCAATGACATTTTTTAATTTAAAAATTATGTATTTCTAACCTTTTAGATTTTCTCACCACAATTGCATTTTGGGGTCTAGCATGTCCACGGTATGAAATGGTCACGCCAAGGTAATGAACATGTCCGCCTCCTTAAACATCTGTCACTGCTTTGTGCTGGAGACTCTAAGTCTCTCTCTTCTAGATCCTTCCTGAATAGCTAGCTAGCTGCCAGGAGGTGTCCTTTGTGCTTGGTCACCTTACTGATCATGTGGGACACCGTGTCCACTATTTCTCCCCAGCTTCTCCCTAGCACAGTGGCCCTCTTGTACCTTTTCTCTGTGCAATCGACGTATTTTACCTCCTAGATGCAAACACTCGTCTTTCTGTACAGAGCTGATGTCACGTAACATCACCTCCCACAGCCATGCCCCTGCTGGTGATTTTCATGGCAATTTCAACCAAAAAGAAGCAAGAGTTGCACAGGGAATACGCACTCTAGGATCCTGCATTCAGTGTTGATGTCTGCTTTACCCAGCCCTCACCCATCCCGGGGTTTTGCTAGCATGTGGCCATGTAAGGGTGTGTGCAGAGGCAGGTCCTACCACTTGGGCCCCCAAACAGAAGCACCATCTTTTCTCTCTAGCAGTTTGTTTCTGATTCATGGTCTCATGTAGTCCAGGGTGGCCTCCAACTTCCTATGTAGCCAGGGATGACCTTGAACTTCAGATCCTCCTCCCTCAACCTCCCCAGTGCTGGGATGACAGGTGAGCAGTATCATGCCTTGCCTGGTTTATTCAGTGCTAAGGGATTAAACCCAGCCCAGCCCCAGAGATGCCATTTCTAACATGCCAAGCAAGCAGCGTTTCCCACACATCTGGAGCTGGTGTGGGGGTGTGGGGTGGGGGTGGGGCAGCCATTCCTCATGGCTGGACAGACACACCTGGAAGGCAGTTTGCAAGGAGGGTGTGTGTGTGTGTGTGTGTGTGTGTGTGTGTGTTTGCGTGCGCGCTAGCCTTCTGCCCCCAGGTACAAGCGAGATCCAGGGATCACTACAGAAGAGGGAAGATGTAACCATGGCAGGAGCCATACAGCCGAAGATGAAAGCCACACTGGCTCTCAAATGTTCCAAGTGTTCAAATGTCACTACTTACAAAAACAATTGATATCACAGGAGAGTGTTTATCCAGCAGAACAAATCAGTTGCAAGATAAGAGTTTAAGAAAACAAGATAAAATAACATGTCTGTTTTCCCTTGGGTGCGGAAAACAGACAATGAATGTGATTTTATACACACTGCATAATAAACGGGCCCAAACCCCAGCTGTAGTCGCTCAGGAAGTGGGTGCCATGATGAGGCATTCTTTGTGCCTTAGGAGATGGAGTGGCCTCTCTCCATGGCCACAGTGAATGTAGAAGAGATCGCCCAGGGCAGGGGGAGACGGCTCAATGGGCAGAGGCCTTTTCTCCCCCTCCCCCGGGGTGGGGGTGGGGGTGCTGAGGACCGAACCCAGGGCCTCTACCACTGAGCTAAATCCCCAACCTCCTCCCCTTTTTAAAGACAAGTTCTCACTATGTAGCCCCAGCTGACCTGGAACATGCAATGTAGTCCAGGCCGGCCTCGGGTCTTGAACTCAGAGAGATCCCCCTGCCTCTTCTCTCTGCTTCCCTAGTGCTGGGATTTAAAGTCATATGTCCCCATATTTGGCCTTAACAGCTCTTCTTGTTGGCAAGCCTGATGACCTGAGTTTGATTCCCATAATCCACACGGTGGACAGAGAGAACTGACTCCTGGAAGTTGTCCTCTGGTCTCTACACACACATATCAACAACAACAACATTATCATCATCAACAACAACAAAATAAATGTAATTAAAAAGAAAAGACATCATCCAGTCTAGTCTCTGCTTTTTGTCTTATTTTGGGTTCAAAGAAGGAACCTCTAGGTGGCACCAGAGAGCAATGGATCTTTCTAGGTGAGCCAGCCTAGTTGATGGCTGGGGCCACTGTGGAACAAGGGACGTGCCATGTGAGATACTGACAAATCACTGCTCAGGGTTAAAGGTGCACCTTGAGCCTGAAAGAGCAACCAGAGCCGAGACGACTCCCTAAAGAGTCATTATCAGGCCACACATGGCTGCTCCTTCTCTGGGTCCCATGCTAAGCCCCAGGAGGCAGGCTTTGAGACTTTCCTCCCTCTGTCTGGGACTGGAGAAAACCGGTTTTGGATCTGGCTTTCCTTTGGGGGGGGGTCTGTGTGGACCAAGGACGCCCAGGCAAGGTTTCTTGGTCCACATCGATGTTTTCGGCTCCCAAGAGCCCCCTCCCTGCCTTTGTGACTCTCTGAGTGTGTTCCTCCAGGCCGACGATGATACAGATGACAGGATGGGAAGAGCCCCCAGCAAGTGAGTTGGTGTGAGCACACCAGGGACAGGCAGTGGGTGCAATCAGTCTTCTCTAACTAACGTGGTGGGGACACTCTGTGTATCGGCAGCGTATCAGTGATTGAAAGAAGAGGCCGTTGTCCAGTTTGGGGAAGGAATACAGGGTCTTGTGCGCAGCGGAGAGCGCTCCCCAGTTCTGCTTGGATCAGGGTTTCGGTTCAGTCTGTTTTGTTATTAGAGCCATTAGGGCCGAAGCCTGTGCCCTGGCAGCCCAAACAAGACAAACTTGGTCCTGGGACCTCTGTTAAAGCATCTAGGCTTGTGTGTGTCCCAAAGTAAAGAATTGAACCAGGGACTCAGGCTTAGAAATAGAAATAAAGACACTGTCTTAGTTAGGGTTCTTAATACCATGAAGAGACACCATGATCATAGCAACTCTTTTTTTTTTTTTAAAGATTTATTTATTTATTATGTATACAGCATATGTGACTGCAGGCTAGAAGAGGGCACCAGATCTCATTACAGATGGTTTTTTTGAGACAGGGCTTGTCTGTGTAGTCCTGGCTGTCCTGGAACCTGCCCCATAGACCAGGTTAGCCTTGAACTCGGAGATTCACCTGCCTCTGCCTCCTGAGTGCTGGGATTAAAGGCGTGGGCCACCATGGCTTGCTAGATTATTTATTTCATTTTATGTGTAAGAGTGTTTTGCTTGCACATATGGTCTACACCATGTACATGTCTTGTGCTTGAGGAGGCCAGAAGAGGGCGTCGGATCGCCTGGAACTGGAGTTACAGATGGCTGTGAACCACCATGTAGTGTTGGGAATTGAACCAAGTCTTCTGCAAGAGCAAGTGTTCCTAACTGTCAAGCCATCTTCTAGCCCTTATGTTAATCTTTAATATTTATTTATTTTGGTTTTTCGAGACAGGGTTTCTCTGTGTAGCTTTGTGCCATTCCTGGAACTCACTTGGTAGCCCAGGCTGGCCTCGAACTCACAGAGATCCGCCTGGCTCTGCCTCCCAAGTGCTGGGATTAAAGGCGTGGGCCACCACCGCCCAGCTAATCTTTATTTATTTTATTTTATATGTATGTGTGTGTGCCCAATGTATGTATGCGTCCTCTGTGCAGTGCCTGAGGAGGCCAGAAGAGGGCGTCAGATCTGGAACTGGAATTATAGGTGTTTGTAAGTCATCACGTGGGTGCTAGGAACCAAGCCTGGTCCTCTGCAAGAGCAGCCAGTGCTCTTAACACTGAGCCATCTCTCCAGCTCCGCCAGATCCATCAATCATCAATCTAATCTATTCATCGTCTATGTATCTATATATCATCTATGTACCTATCATTTATCATCTACCCATCTATCATCTATTGCTTATGTATCTTTTATCTATCATCTTTCTCTATCACCCACCAACTGTGTATTATCTATCTAATGATCTATCAATCATTTATCATCTGCTTCTATCAGTCATCTCTCATTATCTATGCATGAGTTTATCATCTATCATCAAGATATCTGTCATCTAGCTCTCTGTGTCTCTGTCTCCATGAATCTGTTACCTGTCCAGCTGTCTCTTAACTGTCCTATTTACATCTGTCTGTCCACAGAGAGAAAGGGAGGTAGGTGGCAGAGCTGTGGAGGGAGGAAACCCCAGAACTTAGTGCTCAGATTAGCCCACCCCCAAACCAAGCCCCTCTGTGGCTGTGGGACCACGGAGTGTGGAGGCCATGGTTACAACTCAGCTCCTTAGCTCTGTGGATCTGCAGAGCAGGTCCTATGACTTGGGTCTCAGGGCCAATCTGGAGCAGGCGTGGCATCCGGAGCCCATCCTTGGAGAGCACAGGGTCCCAGGTGTCTAGTCCCATGCTTCTGAGGATAAGCCCCTGACAGTCAACAGAGCAGGGGAGTGCATGCTGGCTCCCTCTGGAAGGGTGGGCACAGTGTTGACCCAATCTATTGTTTCATTGGCTAAGAGAGACAGCTGTAGAAGTTTCTGCTGCAGGACTTCATGGAGACAACTGTTAGTCGTGGGGACAACATCAGGTGGTGTCGGTCAAGAGTGGCCCATGGCTGGAGAGATGGCTCAGTGGTTAAGGGCACTGGCTGCTCTTCCAGAGGCCCTCAGTTCAATTCCCAGCAACCACATGGTGGCTCACAACCATCTGTAGTGAGATCTGGCGCCCTCTTCTGGCGTGCAGGCATACATGCAGGCAGAACACTGTATACATAATGAATAAATAAATATTATTTAAAAAAAAAAAAAAAAGAATGGCCCTGACTTCCACATGTGGTGGCTGGGTTGCCACTCTTAGAAGATGGTAGAGAACCTGGGAATGGGAAGGGACAGCTTGGGTAGGCAGAGATCAACCTCCAGATGACTCCCCATGTGTGACCTTTCTTCCTTTCCAGGGAAGGTTAAAACCTATACACATGTAGGCAAACACTATACACATAAGATAAGAAAACAAAAATGGAAGAGTTGAAGCAGTTATACCTCTCTCTCTCTCTCTCTCTCTCCCTCCTCCTCCCCCTCCCTCTCCCTCTCTTGTTTTTCGAGACAGAGTTTCTCTGTGTAGTTTTGGTGCCTTTCCTGGATCTCGCTCTGTAGACCAGGCTGGCCTCGAACTCACAGAGATCTACCTGGCTCTAAAGGTGTGCACCCCCCTCCCACTTAATTACTTTTTAAATAGTGTGATACTAGGCTTTGCCCATGCCAGGTCAGGCTCAGGACCTCATGCATAACGTTTAGGGGCTCCAGGTGAAGAGTCCCCCCAGAGACCCCACCCCCCCACCTCACACGAGGGGCACATGAGCCCATGGCAAATAAAAGGTCATCTGCAAATGGAGGTTCTTAGCATTGCTCCCCTCGAGGGACTGGCCTGTGGGACCCCTGGCTGGACACCAGCCCTCCTCTCAACCCAGACTGTCTTCATCTGTAGCACGGAATTGTTAGAAGGTCTTATCAATAATAAACAAACCTGGAGCCAGGTATTGGGGTGAATGCTGGAAGACCAGAGAAGCACGCAGAACAAGCCACAGCTTCCTCACCTCGCCAATTCCTCAGCTGATCCTGTTTCCTCAGACTGGACGCCTCTGAGTCCTTATCCAGAATGAATCTTAGCTGAACTGTTGCTCAAAAGCCTAAAAGCTTAACCAGGCTCTAGTTCCTGGTTTTCACGCCTTATATATTTTTCTGCTTTCTGACATCACTTCCTGGGAATGAATCACCATGCCTGGCTGTTTCCAATGTGGCTTTGAACTCACAGAGATCCTGATGGATCTCTGCCTTTGGAATGCTAGGATTAAAGGTATGTGCGCCACCATTTTCTGGCCTCTGTATCTAGTGGCTGTTCTATTCTCTGACCCCAGATAAGTTTATTAGGGTACACAATATTTTGGGGAACACAATATCACCACATTCATCTAATATCACTCACATTCTGCTGTCCGCCACACCACAGTGCCCATTCAGGGGCCCAGAGGTGGCCGTGTGAGATGGGAGTGTAGCTAGAGTTTTCCCGCCTTGCCCACAGTCAGGACAAATCTTTGTCACCCACCAGTCCCACAGCCGCTCAGACCCAACCAAGTAAACACAGAGACCTATATTGCTTACAAACTGTATGGCCGTGGCAGGCTTCTTGCTAACTGTTCTTATAGCTTAAATTAGTCCATTTCCACAAATCTATACCTTGCCATGTCGCTCATGGCTTACCGGCATCTTCACATGCTGCTTGTCCTAGCAGACGCTGGCAGTGACTCTCTCCGCCTTCCTGTTCTCTCAGTTTTCCTCTCTGTTAGTCCTGCCTATACTTCCTGCCTAGCCACTGGCCAATCAGTGTTTTATTTATTGACCAATCAGAGCAATTTGACATGCAGACCATCCCACAGCATGGGAATTCTTGTCACCTTCTTCAAAGGTTTGGCTGGAAGCAGTTAGGATCCACACCGGCCATGGTTTTTGTGGGGTACAGTTCGGACACCCAGTTTCTCTAATGATGCCGTCTGTTTCTGCTTCACCTGGTATCCATAGGGTTTACGCCAGGGGTTCTCAACCTTCCTAATGCTGTGACCCTTAAATACAGTTCCTCATGTGGTGACCCCCAACCATGAAATTATTTTGTTGCTACTTCATAACTGTAATTTTGCCACTGTTACGAATCACAATGTAAATATCTGATATATGACCCCAAAAGGGGTCGGATCCCACTGGTTGAGAACCACTGCTTTATGCAGATGAGGCTCTATGTACTCAGCCTGACTAACCCTCTGTTGGTCACCTTTATCTCTTTAACCCACAGAGGTACACTGGGACTCACCTACAAGATAGCTGAAGAGAGTCCATCACCCATGGGCAGCTCCCAGCTCATCCTCCGCCTTCTTGCCCTGCGGCACCTGCTTTCCTGTGGATCTCAGGTTGTGACAGTGACTTCCTAACAAGGCCACTTGTGGGAATGCCTCACAGTATGGGCTGAGGTGTGTCCTTCAAATCTGCAAATGGAAGCTCCAGCTGATAGTGCCGGAGAATGCCAAGGGCATGTGGCTGCTGGGTCTTCAAAGAAATGCTTATGTCGAAACAGATTCCCCACAGTGTGACTACATCTTTGCTGCAGGCAGTGATTAGGACACATGCATGTGGGTAAGGACACCCAGGTTAGCATCAGCTAGGTGACACCAGCCATGGCCATGGAATAATCACATTTCTGTGCTTAAAACCACACATGCTGTGACTTTTTTCTCCTGGGTTGAGCTGACACACAGACCGTGTTCTGAGTGCATCCAGTTCCTGAGGGCTGTAGATGGTTTACATCTTAGTTTCAGTTTTGTCCCAGTATAATTAGGTGGAAAGGGGAAGTGTGTGTGTGTGTGTGTGTGTGTGTGTGTGTGTGTGTGTATGTGTGTGTGTTTTGTGCATGTGAGTGTAGTGCCTGAAGATGCCAGAAGAGGGCGCTGGGTTCTCTAGAGTTGGCTTTAGAGGCAGTTGTGAGCCACCCCTTGTGGATGCTGGCATCTGAACTTGGGTCTTCTGCAAAAGCAATGCACACTCTTACCCACTGAGTCACAACTGTAGTCCCGTACTTCTGATGTCTTTTTAGAAAGTCAAGAACTGATGAAAGTCCAAGGACCTCAAGCATCTGATGATATCACACTAAAACACTGGATTCTGCCATCTATTTCCACCAAGCCCTTGGTGTTATAGTGACAGAAAGCTCAGTGGCATGGATTTCTTCAAAATGAGTATACACACACACACACACACACACACACACACATGTATATAAAGGTTTATTTATTTATTTTGTTTGTGTATAAGAGTTTTGCCTGCATGTATATCTGTGTACCATATGCATGCCTGGTACTCTTGGAGGTCAGAAGAGGGCATCAGATCCCCTGGAGCTGGGGTTACAAATGGTTGTGAGCTGCCATGTGTGTGCTAGGAATCGAACCTAGGTTCTCTGCAAGAGCAGCAAGTGCTCTTAAATGCTGAGCCATCTCTTCAGCCCCGGGGCTCATGATTTTTGTGATTTTTCCATCTCCAGCATCTAAATCAAGATGCCTATGGGCTCTCTAGTTAGGATTAATTTTGAGCAATCTCGGAAATTCAATAAGCATTGAACCTTTTCCCAAAACGCACTGGTAGATTTTTCTAGATACAAACAGGCTAAAAATAAATATAATAAAATAATGATAGAGTTCAATAAATACCCAGTTGGGTTGTTATTTCACTTTATGTGTGAGCTCTTGATTTACCTGGACCAGATTTTATGTGTAAGATTTTGTCTTCCTCCCCCCCTTTTGAGACAAGTTCTCTCTTTGTTTCCCTGGAACTTGCTATGTAGGCTTTGATCTCACAGAGATCCACCCATCTCTGCCTCCCCAGTGCTAGGATTAAACATATGTACCAGCATACCCAGCAAAGTTTTGTTTCCTTTCTTTCTTCCTTCCTTTCTTTTTTCCTAGAAAGGGTTTCTCTATGTAGCCCTGGCTGTTCTGGAACTCGCTTTGTAGACCAGGCTGGCCTCGAACTCACAGAGATCTGCCTGCCTCTGCCTCCTGTGCTGGGATTAAAGGCATGTGCCAACACCGCCTGGCTTGGTTATGTTTCTTAATTATCCAGTTTCCTGAACATTTGTTGAGTTAACTATCTTTGTTTTGCAGTACTGAGATGGAGCCCAGGATCCTGTGCATGTTAGGCAAACGCTGTACCCCTGAGCACCACCCCAGCCCATCTCTCCTGCTGGAAGTGTCTCTTTGTCTTAATTCATCTTTAATTAATTTAGTGAGTTTACTATTTTATCAACCTGTTTGTCTAAGCATCAGGACCAAAGTGCTTATCTCTTGTGTGTATGGAGTGGTGGTGGTGGTGTATATATGGGAAGGTGTGTGTAGGTGTGTGTGGCTGTGCACACACGTGGAGACCAGAGGAGAGCGTTACATACCTGTCTCGTTCACTCTCCATGCTATCTTTCACCGGGGGTTCAGGGTCTTTCACTGAAGCCGGAGCTAGACAGGTGGAAGAGAACCCTAGTAAGACAAAAATCTTACACATCAAATGAAGTCTATGTAAATCAAGTGCTTACACACAATGTGAAATAACAACCCATCTGGGTATTTTTTTTAAGGTTTATTTATGTATGTGAGGGCTCTATTTGCATGTACTCCTGCATGCCAGAAGAGAGCATCAGATCCCACCTGAGATGGTTGTGTGCCGCCATGTGGTTGCTGGGAATTGAACTCAGGACCTCGGGAAGAGCAGCTAGTGCTCTTAACTGCTGAGCCATCTTTTCAGCTCTCCCCTTACCCCAGGTATTCATTGAGCTTGTCGCCACCTCCTCTCCCCAGCTCTGGGGTTACAGGTGACCATGCCTGGATCTTTATATGGATGCTTAGGATTTGAACTCAGGTTTCTCATGCTTGCACATAGGTGCTTTTTACCTGCTAAGTCAGCTCCCCAGACTACTTATCTCTTTGTGCTGTATTTCAGTGTCTGCTCAAGCTGCTGCCTTCTTCTGCCTCTTGTTATCTGAAGAGGCATTCCAGGTTGAACTTGGAGCCTAATTTTCATCGCAAGTTCAGGTTCAGGATTCAGAGGTCTGAAACCTCCCGACTTTGCATTATGATGCTGATTTTGTGGTGGTTTGAATGAGAATGTCCCCCACAGGCTCAGGCAGTTGAACACTTGTTCCCCAGTAGGTGGCGCTGTTTGAGGGAGGATATTATGGAACCTTTAGGAGGTGGAGGAAGTATGTCACGAGGGAGGGCTTTGAGGGTTTATAGATCCATCGCATATCCTGTTCTCTCTCTCTCTCTCTCTCTCTCTCTCTCTCTCTCTCTCTCTCTGCTTTGTATTTGCATTTGAAGAGGTGAACTCTCAGCTTCCCATGCCTATTGGTTGCTGCCATGCCACCCCACCATATGGACCCTTATCCCTCTGGAACCCTATGCCCAGATAAATCTTTCTTGTATTAGTTGCCTTTGTCATGGTGTTGTATCACAACCACCGAAAAAGTAACTGAGATACAGTAAATGATCGAGTTGATTTAAGGAGAATTTTATAAAAATCTAAGTATCCTCACTGTTCTATCTCATTTCCTACCTCGCTTCTCTGTGGCTGTGACAAAACACTGACCAAAAGCAACTTGGAAGGAAGGATTTATTTGGCTTACAAGTTATAGTCCACCACAGAGGGAAGCCACTGCAGGAACTCACGCATGAACCTGGAGGCAGGAACTGAAGCAGAAGCCATGGAGGAACACTGCTTACTGTCTTGCTCCTTCTGGTTCTTAGCCTACTTTTCTTTCTTTCTTTCTTTCTTTCTTTCTTTCTTTCTTTCTTTCTTTCTTTCTTTCTTTCTTTCTTTCTTTCTTTCTTTCCTTCCTTCCTCCCTCCCTCCCTCCCTTAAATTCCTTCCTTCCTTTCTTTTCTTGTTTTTTTGAGACAGGGTTTCTCTGTGTAGTTTTGGTGCCTGTCCTGGATCTCACTCTGTAGACCAGGCTGGCCTGGAACTCACAGAGATCCACCTGGCTCTACCTCCTGAGTGCTGGGATTAAAGGTACACACCACCACTGCCTGGCTCTAGCCTGCTTTCTTATACAACACAGGATGACCTTTCCAAGGGTTGTTCCATCCACAGTGGGCTGGACCCTCCTACATCAATCATTAATCAAGAAAATGACCCTCAGATTTGCCCACAGGTCAAGCTAATGGAGGCAGTTCCTTAGCTGAGGCTTCTTCTTCTCAGCTGTGTCAAGTTGACAACGAGATTAGCCATCATACTGCCAACCCTGCCACCTTTTTAAACTCAATGTCCCCTTTTCATTCCTTAATCTTCCTGGTGTGAGTCATGCATACTTAAGTTTTTTGGGGGGTGCAGTGGGAGGAATTTACTCTGAGTGGGATCATCCTTCCCCTCACCTTCCTTATGGGTTATTGCTCCCACATACGAATGTTGCTGAGCTTTGCATATTTTCCTTGCATTAATGTGCAGATATTTATTATATACATGATTTTTTGTTACCAAAAATAATTATTCTAACAAGATATATGTAGGGTCTTCTTTTTCATTTTTCCCATGCCATCCCCCATTTGACCTCCCATCTCATCCATCCCATCCCACCATCCATCCCATTCCCATTTCATCTCATCTCATTTCATCCTTTTACATGATTCATCCTATCCCCTACCATCTAATCCCATCCTCCATCCCATTCTTTCACTCATTCCACACCATACTCATTCCATCCATCCTATTACACCTCATCTATATCCTTCTACTCCACGCATCCCATCTCACCACATCAATTCCAATCCACCCATCCCATCTACTCATCTCATCTCATCCCATCCCCATCCAAACTCATGTCCATTCTATCCCCATTCCATCCTAACCCATGCCCATTCCATACCCATCCTATCCCATCCCCATTCTATCCCATCCCAACCCATGCCCATCCCATCCCATCCCATCCCATTCCCATCCCATCCCATCCCATCCCATCCCATCCCATCCCATCCCATCCCATCCCCATTCTATCCCATCCTATTGCATCCCATTCCCATCCCATCCCAACCCATGCCCATTCCATCCCCATCCTCCCTCATCCCTCTCCTCATTCTATGCCATCCCATTCCATTCCATCCCATCCCATCCCATCCCATGCCCATTTCATGCCCATCTCTATCCATACTCCATCCATCCCTCCCATCCAATTTCTTAATAGCACCCATTTGTTTCCATGCTTTCCCTTGGTTTCAGGGAGATCACTGTCTCAGCATATTTCCCAGCCCTCCCTACTTTCTAGACTTTCCTTCCTGGCCCACAGGGAATTGCGTAGGTTTTTCTATGAAGAAACTCCTAGCACAGTGCTAGGCTTATGTCAACACCTGACTTCAAAATCCTGCATCAAGGACTTAGCTTCACTTTCTGCCCACTTTGGAGCCGGCTGGATATGAAGCTGGCTGTGCTCTGTGACGGCCTGCTGGGGCACTGACGCTCAGCATTAGCAGGGAGACCTATTATTAGGCACATTTCAAACAACGTACGTAGATCCTGTTTAATGTTGAGCCCTCAGAACACCACTGTAACCAGAATACCTGATGCTTCTGCTGGCAACAGAACTCCATGGAGGCAGCTGTGTGCCCCCACCAGGCAAGGGCTGGGGCACGGAAGGGGCATTCATTACACAGCTCAGTTTCTGACCCCTTTGTGACATCCTCTGCAGGTGTTTTATCCAGTGTGGGATAAACTCTTGGTGATGTGTTACTGGTCACAGTTTGTGACAGCCTGGTGACCCGGGGAGCTCCATGGTCTGTCTTCTGCTCCGGAGTGAATGGGCTGGGACCAGCATGAACCGGTGACTGCTTTTGTTCCATATTTCAGACTTGACAGTTCTTCCTGCTGAGCTGGACCAGCCTTCATCCATCCTGGAGTAGACTGGCCTCACCTATATCACCTTGTCTCAAGAGATGTGCCCACAAAGCTGAGAGTCTAACGCCATTTCCAGCATCTCATGCACAAACTCACCCTTGTTAGTTTGTTCTTTGTGTGTGTGTGTGTGTGTGTGTGTGTGTGTGTGTGTGTAATTAAAAAATGACACCAAGAAACACTGTGCACTGAGCTACACACTGCACTGTGTAAGAATTCTCACTGTCCTGCAGGATTTCTCAGGTTGGCAGCAAGGGCTACAGATCCACCTCTGTTTCTGTCTGTCTTTCTTTCTTTTTTTCCTTTTGGTTCTTTTGAGACAGGGTTTCTCTGTGTAGTTTTGGTGCTTGTCCTGGATCTCGCTCTGTAGACCAGGCTGGCTTCGAACTCACAGAGATCTGCCTGCCTCTGCCTCCTGAGTGCTGGGATTAAAGGTGTACATCACCACCGCCCAGCTCTGTCTTGCTTTCTGACCACTCTGAGAGACACCAGCAGGAAGGGACAGAGTTAGTGAGCCTTGAACTTGGGACCTATTGGATGTGTAGGAATGCTTTGCAAATGACTTCCTCTTTGCTAAGGAAGTAGGATTTGAAAGCCATCCAATATTTTTTGTTACTTAAAAAGGGTTTATTATTTAATTTGATTTGATTTATCTATGTTGTGCCTCCATGTAAGTCTATGTATCATGTGTGCACAGTGCCCACCAGAAGAGGGCGTTGGATGCCCTGGAACTGGAGTTACAGATGGTTGTAAGCCCCGTGTGGGTGCTGGGAATTGAACCTGGGTCCTCTGGAAAAGCAGCCAGTGCTCTTCACCACCAAGCCATCCCTCCAGTCCCAAATTTTTGTTTTCTGTGGTGGGGGGATGGAGCCCAGGGTGCCCTACTACTCAGCCACAGCCCAGCCCATATAACTATCAATCAGTGACCGACCATTACAGGCAGGGTCTCTGTAGCCCAGACTGCCCTTGAACTGACAGTGCTCCTCATGCCTCAGCTTCCCAGAGTGCTGGGATTTCAGGTCTGCGCTTTGTTCTGGCTCAGAATGAGTCTTTTAGAGCAGTAGTAGGTTTGTTTTCTTCCATGAGCTATTTTGTTTTTCACAAAAGCCCCATGAAGTTGGCGGGCTGCTTTAAACAGATGACGATTCTGCAGGTGTGGAGCAGACTGACCTGTTCAAGGCCTTGTGGAAAGCCAGGATCAGTGCTGGGCCAGTGCGACCCCAGATTAGGTGACACACCTCAGCTGTTGCCAAGCATGTATAGAACAATGGCATGTGGAATATCCGTGGTATGTGTCACCACTACCCCTTTGGTTCCATGATATGTCTATGGCCCCAGGATAAACCCCAGCCCCATTAAACTGGTTTCCAATCTTTATCATCACCAATCTGCTTTTTATTTCTGTGGAATCATCTATCCTGAACATTTTAGTCAGCAAAAATTTTTAAATGTTTACATTGCATAGTGGAAATCAGTCCTTCATGCTTTTTCATGGCTGAATACTATTCTGTCGTGTGGATATACCCCATTCTACGGGTCACCCATTGGTCCCTGGACATTGAGCTGCTTTCCTAGTGGCTACTATGACATTACTGCTATGAGGAAGCACATGTGAGTCTTTGAGTGGGTTCTGGTGCCTTCCATGGTCTCAGGATGTTGGCAGTTGCTAGGATCTAATGGCTCTGAAGTGTAGGGTATGGCAGGCATTTTACTCTCTGACTCCTAACTTCAGTGTGAACCTATGTTTGGGGCACGAGTGCCTGAGTGAAGCCTCCCTTCCCAAGGGCAAGTTCAGAGTCATATTTAGGATGCAAAATGAGTCCCGATTAGGAAAGCTTTGCTTTTTTTTTTCTTCCAGATTTAATGTGTGTGTGTGTGTGTGTGTGTGTGTGTGTGTGTGTGTGTGTGTGTGTGTGTATGTGTGCAGGCACCCATTGAATCCCCTGGAGTTGGTGTTATAGGCAGTCTTGAGCTGCCTGATGCTGATGTGGGCTCTGAAAATTTTACTGAACACATTTTTGTGGTAGGGAGCATCATCTTGGGGGCAGGGTGTGTGTGTGGGAGCATCCCTTGGCCTTTTAGTTTTATTTGCTGTGGTTCATTCAGGATCCACGAGTGAACCCTCAGGGAGTGGGTCCCTTAATCAGAGAGGTCACAGACAGTTCCCAGAAGCCCTTTGTTTGGGAGGAAGGAGCTGCAGGTGATACATGTGCCAGCTTTGTTTATAGTTTCCCTCAGTCTTTTCCTACACAGGCCACAGGGCCCCACGCAGCCTCGATCAGGATGCTGCCAGCCTGAGGCATACCTTCACAGGAGCAGGGGCTGTTTAGCATCTTCACAGAGTTAACAGTGAGATTCTGACCCCAAGGGAGTGTGTGTGTGTGTGTGTGTCCATTTCCTGATATTATTCTCTCTTGCCCCTCTGTTGCTAGGTAGCTGGTACATCTGGCAATTGCCAAGTTGAGGATAGAAAGGGCACATGAGGGTGATGGGCAGCTGGATGGGGAGGGAGATTGGACAGGGATAAGGGACCCAGGCAGCGGGGAGCCCTGCATAGCCGCCTCATTCTGCATCCTTAGCACAGCCTGGTGGGCACAACCGCGTCTGCCTCCACCTGGCTGCAGGGCCCTGGACCACCTGCAGGGGCAGACCGGGCCCTAGGCCGCCAGGGGAGCTCTTCAACCCTGAGCCCTGCATCAAGGTCCCCAGCTCCGCCTCCATTTCTGCCCTGCTTTTGACCACAGCTCCGTGAGAGACGCCGGCAGGGAAGGGACAGAGCCATCTTGGGATGCATGTGTGCATGCGCGTTTGTGTGCGCACGTGTGTGTGTGTGTGTGTGTGTGTGTATGCGCGTGTGTGTTAAAACACTGCCTTTTCCAAGCTCTGGCTACTGCTCTCTGTCGGGTGGCTCTTTCTCTCTCTCTCTCTCTCTCTCTCTCTCTCTCTCTCTCTCTCTCTCTCTCTCTCTCTCTCTCTCTCCTCTCCCTGCAAAAATTAAATGAATAATTTCTAGCTGATTCCAAGCGTGCCCACACACCCGTGCCCTTCAGTGTTGATTGGATCTCTCTCTCTCTCTCTCTCTCTCTCTCTCTCTCTCTCTCTCTCTCTCTCTCTCTCTCTCTCTCTCTCTCTCCTCTCTCTCCTCCCTCCCCCTGGCCCCAGTTTGTAATCTGACACAGTGTACTGCAGAGGCTCTGTCTCTGTCTCTCTCCCTCTCTGGGAGCCCGGGAGGCTGGGCACCGAGAACATCCAAGGTAGGCTGCGATTTGAGATTTAATTTTTTTTTTTCTTCCTAAAAATAGCTCCTCTTCCATTCACCTTTCTTCTTAGAGCCGCAGTGGCCCTGGCGACAGGGGCTTAGCAAGGAACTCTTTGCCCCGGTGAAGTTTATTTTCCAGCACTGGGAGGATGCCCTTCGGCCTTGGGTGGTCAGTGGTGGCTGCCGAGGACAAGAGGCTGCCGCGGGTGACGCTTGGTGAGGGATGCTACTGTGGCTCCTGTCTTCGTGTGGCTTGCCACCAAGGGATCCTTGTCAGAGTGAAGGGAAGGGCTTCTCTCATCCGTACTGTGTCAGCGGAGATGGCGATGACGGTGGCGCTGTGGCTCTCCCGGTCTTCGTGGGTCCCCAGCCTTTCAGACAGAAAAGCCCCTCTGGGCAAAGTTTAACACCGCGCTGTTGGGGCAGAGCCTTTCCTGAGGGCAGCTACTCGGTCTTCAGGGTTTCAGACGGGGCGCCTGGGGCCTGGGGCCGCCTTCCTGGGGGACGGCGCAGGGGGGGAGGGAGCGGGCTCGGAGCATCCCCGTCGCTCCGCCATCCACTGCCCACGCGGACTGAAATGTGCAATGTGAATTTGTCAAACGGTGTCCCGGAGCCAGTGGTGGCTGCAAGGGTTTGTTTGTGGAGACAGATGTTCTCGGCACAGGGCGTGTGTGTGTGTGTGTGTGTGTGTGTGTGTGTGTGTGTGTGTGTGTGTACAGACTTTCCCCTCTACCTGGAAAGGCAGGTTTACAGGATGACCTGCCAGGACGCTGGTGTGGACAGAGCCTGAGGGAGGCGATGGTTGGCTGGGACCTCTGGGGGATCAGTTTGGTTCTGTCCCCCAGGGAGAGCATACTGGCTGTCCCTTGAGCTGTCTGGGTGATCAGATCAGGAAGAGAGAGGGGAGATGAAGAGAAGAGAGCGACTGGGAAGGAAGGGAAGAAACCAGAGGGAGGAAGAAAGGGAGAGAGGGACCGAGGAAAGGAAGAGGGGAGGAAGATTGAAAGAGGGAAGGACTAGAAAAGGAAGGAAAGTGTGGAGGAAGGAAGGAAGGAGAGAGGGAGCAAGGGAGGGAGGGAGGCAGAGAAGAAGGAAGGATGGAAGGAAGAAAAGAAGGAAGGAAGAAAGGAGGAAGGAAGGAAGGAGGAAGGAAGGAAGGAAAGCAGGAAGGAAGGAGCACGTCCCCAGTCTGGGTGGAGGGAGGCACGTCCACTGTGGGTTGTGGGGACTGAACTTGGGGCTCACTAGACCCCTCTGCAAAGTGTCTCTGTGTTATAGATCCTCAGGGTGTTGGGGGCTGGGGGCTGAGGGAGAGAAGAGGCAGAAGGTCTTGCTTCAGGACAGACCCTTCTGAAGGACCCTGATGGAGATGTGGGTGGGAGACAACTCATGTCAGGGAGAGGGGAATGTCACAGATGGAGCTGCCTACTAGGAAGAGGGAGGTGGTTCTGGATGTGGGCGAGTGTGGAGGAGGAGGCGGTACCCAGGGCCCTGGGCCTCTGTGGCAGGTGGTGGGACAATTTCTTCTCTGTCCAGTTCTGAGCTAGGAGCCGAGAGCTGGGGGCATCTCACATGAGCCCGGGGTGTGGAATGTGACCAGCATGGGACCTCGGAAAACTACCCCATCCCCCATTTCTCCCAGACTTTAGAGTCCCTCCAACTCCAAGCTGGCTTCTTTCTCATCTTGACAGCTGCTGGCCCCCAACATTTGTGGTTCTGTCCTATGAGTTCTGCGGCCAGGACTTCTGAGCTCCAGACAGTGTGGTGCTTTAGGGGTGTGTATGACAGAGGCATGGGGCTTAGGACCTCATCATTGCCAAATGGCTCAGTACCCGGGGCACAGAGCTCAGCTTTCCCAGTGGTCCAGGATAGAGGGAGCGGCGGGGTCCTTTACCTCTGCTCTCACTGACAGCGTGAGGGAAGATGGGGAGATGTGGGAGCCACAGGGGGCTTCCCCAGTGTGCAGTGTCCATGCTGGGCTCACATGCCTGTCTGCAAAGACACATCAGGCTTGTAGGAACTCTACCGTTTAGTGTATGGCATGATTCAGGGGAGGGGCAGGTTATCTACCTTTCTAAAAGTTCCCAGAGGTGGCTGCTGCTGCTTGGGACCCCATACGAACACCCCCGGATCAAAGGACACTAAGCCACTCTGGCCAATGTTCTCCATGCTCCCTTAGTCTTTGGTGAGGTCACAAATGGAGCACTGTTACAAGCCATGTAAGTAGCAATGCCAGGACACAAAGGCTCAGAGGAAAGTGGCCTTAAGTCTCCTCTGTGCCCAGGCGGCTCCCGGTGGTGCCACAGCGAGTTGGGGTTCAAGTGCATGGGCAGTTGGACTGGGGAGCTTCCAGTCTACGGGAAGGCTTGAGGAGGTTCCCGTCTCCAGAGTGCTCCCCTGCATCCCTCAGACCCATCTTGAAAACATTGACAACCTTCCATCCTGCTCCCTGCCTTCTCACTGTGTCCACCTGTACGGAGAGTGGTGTCATTTCCCAGTGATGTGGGAGAGGCCAGCCAGCCTTGGGGAGCACCTGCTCTTCTTGTTGACGTACTGTCCATGGGAGGATGGGGCCAGCTTTCTGTCTTTTCCCCCCTATCTTTCTCTCCTTGCTTCCATCTCTCTCTTCTTTTTATCTAACTCCACCCTTTCTTTTCTTGTCTTTTTAACTGTCTCTATCTCAGCCAAATCCTTGCTCCTGTTTGGTATGTGACCTTGCTTTGGGGTCTGCAGGAAATACCCAGTGTGATTTGTCGTCAGGTTTTAGATGACTATGAACCCCGGTGTGCTCCAGCCCCCTGCTGGATTCTGCTTCCTTGGGTGATTCTGGGCACTCGGTTCTGGTGGGCTGCTCTGACCACTGCTGCATAATATTCCACAAGGTCCTCCACTCACGCTCTTGGCCCCTTTCCCCAGGGAGGCAGCTGAGGCATCGCCAGAGCCCTGGCGCACAGTAGGGTCCTTGTGGCTCCAAGTGAGCACTGCTCTGTGCTGTATCTCCGAGTGGTCAGTGTGAGGGGTTGCATCCCATGTGCCCTAAAGGGATGGCTGCCCTGGCCACGTAGGAGGCTCCCTGGTCTTGTGACACACGGCACTGTGGTACTTTTTAGTCACTGTGACAGTTCTCCCTGTACCCTGTGGTTCCTGCTCCTCGTATTTCTCTGGTATAGGAAGTACCAAAGTTCATACCCTGTCACCCTTTCCCATCACTCCCCTCTCCCCTGCTCTGTATGTTAGGGACAGGACTCATTCATTGATGCTGAGAAGGTACTGATCGTTACCCCCAGCTGATGTTACTGGCGGGGAGAGGTGGGGGACACACAAAGTCAATGGCTTGCTTCCAGGGCGTGATGAGCGGCTCTCACCGTGAATGCAGAGTGGCGCTGCTTGATGCTGGCACGTGCCAATGAGTGTTACTTCTGCGTGTGGCTCACAGGCCCTGGTTCCCCACTTGACCGGCAGAGATGAAGTGGCTTGTCCCAGATCACGTGACTGGGGGGGGGAACAGCCCACGCTCCACGTCTCGGTCTCCTGACTCCAAACCCTGTTGTACTGCAGCCCTACCCTGCCCTTTCCATCCCAGTGGGCATGGCAGCGGCACACAGTGGGACTAACCGTGGACCCAGTGCGTGCTCTATTCCATCGCTGGAGCTTTTGAAAACCACTCTTGTCCTGGCCTCTGGCTCCTAGAGAAGGTGCTGAGGGACGGCATTAAGAAAGAAATATTTACTGGGCGGTGGTGGCGCACGCTTTTAATCCCAGCACTCGGGAGGCAGAGCCAGGTGGATCTCTGTGAGTTCGAGGCCAGCCTGGGCTACCAAGTGAGTTCCAGGAAAGGCGCAAAGCTGCACAGAGAAACCCTGTCTCGAAAAACAAAAGAAAGAAAGAAAGAAAGAAAGAAAGAAAGAAAGAAAGAAAGAAAGAAAGAAAGAAAGAAAGAAATATTCCTTCATTCCTTCATTCCTTTGTGTGTATGTGTATATGTGTGGGGGCTTGTATGTGCAGATCAGAGGTCAGTTGTGGGAATCAGTTCTCCCCTTCCACCCTATGAGTTTTGGGGACTAAATTCTGGTTGTAAGCTTGGCAGCAAGTGCATTTACTCACTGAGCTCTCTTGCTGGCCCATTCCCCCCCCACACACACAAGTTCTCCTGTAGCCCAAACTATCCTTGAACTCTTGATCCTCCTGCCTCCAACTGCCTAATGCTGGGATTACAGGCATGTGTCACCACATCCCGTTTGGCGTCAACATTTGTACAACAGCTTTCTCAAGGCGTAATTCACTTACCATGCCATTCCTCTGTGTAATATATGCCGTGAGGGGCTTGTGACGTGCGGTCTGTGTTATGTGGCCTTCACATCCATCTCGGTGGGGGGGGGGGTTTCCCCCACACCGTGGGATGTAGCGAATTGTGGGTGTTTTTTTTTATGGTGGTACTTACATCATGATGTATAGAGGGGCATTTTTAAAACGGAAGTGTGTGTGTGTGTGTGTGTGTGTGTGTGTGTGACAGAGAGAGAGAGAGAGAGAGAGAGAGAAAGAGAGAGAGAGAGAGAGAGAGAGAGAGACTGATTAGGAATGGAACCCAGGGCCTTACACATAATAGTAGGCAGGTGCTCTAGTCCAGACCCTTACTGGGGGAATTCTAGGCAGTTGCTCTAGCCACACCCAAGTTCCTCACTGAGGGATTATGGGCAAGCATTCTCCTCCTGAGATACAACCCCTGCCTGGTCAGAACTACGGCTGAAAGCAGAAGCCTGCATAAAGCATCTATCCCCCACCCCCACTCCCCCCCACCCCCTCTCTCCTATCTTGACCGGGCATTCCCTTTATCTAGACATTCACTTAGATCCCTCTAGCTCCACCACTGCCCCCTTTCCCTTTGCATTGAAGTCTGACCTCTCTCACGATGGCCTTGGCCTGAGATCTCCTTACGGGCTGTGTGACTCATGCCCCTGGCCTCCTGCATCCATTTCTCATCTTCAGGCCACGCAGCATGACATAGTCCTATGACCGCAGGTCTAGCCTGCTGTGTCGTGGGAGCTCTGTCATATTTGGTGTCTGTCAGAGCCACTGTGAGGTCCCTAGACCCCCCCCCACCCCCCCCGGCATTCGTGATGTGGTTGTGTTCCTTCTTTCTCCCTTACATCTTAGCCCAGAAGCCTCTACCCAAAGCTGCCCACTTGTCCAGGGCTCTTTTCAGAGGGTCACTTCTCTGAGAGTCCCTCCCTGCCTGACCTGTATGACGGGGATCTCGCTCCCTCCTGCACAAGCGGGCAGGGCTGGTCCCTTTGCTCTCTGCTGCCCCCTGGTGGCCTCGTTCTGTGTGAGCACTGAGCACAGGGCACAAACGTCTGGCGCAGGGTCTCCTCCCGCCCTGGTGCCCCACAGCATTCCTGCAGGGAACTAGACTTCCAGACTGCCGAGGTGGCTTCCCGACTGCTGGCCCATTGCGGTTCATTTACAGGTCAGCGGCACCCCGAGGCCACTAACTGTCCACAGCTCTGTGTGGATCACGCCAAGCACTGCTCTAAGACAGCAGTTGATCTGGACCCCAAGTGTAAACTTGGCTCTTCCGAATTTTCAGGTTACACAACCCTCGTGGGTTTCTGGGATATCAGAGCACAAGCAGAGATTAGTAGACGCTCGTATCCCTAGGGGCAGGAGAGAGGAGAGAAGTCCCTGCTGGCCTTTGGGACCACTGAGGTTATCCTGTGAATTCCATTGCCATCCTTGATAGGCAGCTTGGAGCCCAGTGACCGTTACAACAGGGCACCCTCTAGGAGCCTGCCCTGCCCAGTGCCATGGTTAGTGATGTTCACTGTGGCCATAGTACCCAGTTGAACTTACATGAGGAGTTAGGCAAGGTCACTTTTGCACCTCAGAAAGGAAAATTAAGACAATTGACCATGCAAAGCTGTGAGGACAGGCCACTGTCGTTATGAAGAGACCCAGGAGGAGAGGTGCCATCAAGACAGTAATGGAGTTATTGGGAAGTATCTGTGGTTTCACAGATGCTGCATGGGTCAGGTCCTGGAGATTTGCTCCCTGTCTTATTCAGGGTTTCTATTGCTGTGAAGAGACACCATGACCATGGCAACTCTCATAAAGGAAAACGTTTAACTGGGGCTGGCTTACAGGTTCAGAGGGAGGCATGAAGGTGCACAGTCGGACATGGTGCTGGAGAAGGAGCAGAGAGTTCTACATCTGGATTGGCAGGCAGCCGGAAGAGAGAGTGAGACGGGACTTGGCTTGAGCTTCTGAAACCCCAGAACTCACCACCAGTGACACACTTCCTCCAACAAGGCCACACCTCCCCATAGTGCCCCTCCCTCTGAGCCTGTGGGGGCCATTTCCATTCAAACCCCCACCGATCCCCACTTGTGCCCAGCAGATGGGTGCATGTTAAATTCCGCTTGTGTTGAACTTGGCTCTGTGATGGCAGGGGCCCCCCAGCCCTTCTCAACCTGGCTCAAATGGTGTATGAGTCGCCCGCCTCCTCCTCCCTTCCCTGATCTTAGTGACTGGAGCAGTTGGACGGACAGACACACTGTGTCGCTGGGACATGATTCACAGAAGTGGCCCAGTGATGGCTGGCTCATTCCTCTGTGCTACCCCATACCTGGTGAGCCCAGGATGCTCCAGTTCAGGCTAGGCCAGGCTGGGAGCTCTGGTAGAGGGAGTTCCGCCAAGAGCCCACAGTCTTGAGCAGCAGAGCTCACCACCTGACCCTGAAGAGCAAGAGCGTGTGGAGCTTTGTGACCCCGTGAGGCACAGCCCAGAATCTCTACAGCCCCTTCTGCAATGCATGTGACTTTTCCTTTCTTACAAGCTGCACTATCAAGACTAAATACAAGGCCAGTGGCCATGGTGGGAGGGAGAGGCTTTCACACTTGTGACTGGCTGTGTCCCTGGGTCCCCATGATGGTTTGGGTTGGAGAGAGGTAGCCCGAACCTTTGTCTCAGCCTGAGATCCTTCACCGGCATCATCAGCCAGGACCCTGGCCATGCTGGCCTTGCACTAGGAGTTTTTGCGGTCTGGGGGCTTCTTTTCTGCTTTTGGGCTTGAGGCTTCATCTATGTGAAAAGCGTGTGTGGGGAACAGCATGCCAGAGAATGGAACACCACCAGTATGCCACAGGCCTGCCTCATCACCCTCTCTTCCTTCACGTCTCCCACCCCAAGGTTTCCCAGGGGACATTTAACACGTCATCTTGGGTTTGACAGGGGGCAGCGAGACCAGTGTGGTAGTTTGGCTCTTCTAACTGGTTGCTTCAGGGATATCCATGTCCCCACTTCAGCACCATCCTGCGGCTCACTATCATAGAGAGCGGGATGTGGGAAACTTTTCTCCCAGAAGTGAACACAAGGTCAGCACAAGCCACTGCCCCAAACCCTGTCTCTGGCCTGCATTCTCTAGTTAAGGACCACGAGACTCTATTGCTTATTACCATTGGGGGCCGATCCTTCGGGCTCTACCCTGGAGACATGGGGATCCCAGAAGTTTCCTCACGCTCTGGTGTTGCTGGCTAGCAGTGTGCAGACCCCAATAACATCACTCTCTCTACCTCAGCACCCCTCCTGTGCTTGTGTGAAATCCTGCCTGTATTTTACTGACTTTATCTGTTTTCAGTAAGTGTGCTTAAAAAAAAAAAAGACATGCATAATTTAATGTCATTGTAGATGAGAGCTATACTTGAAAACTGCACGTCACCCCTAAATAAAGTTAATGTATATATGGCACCGCTTGATGAATGCAGGGGGTGCCCAGCCTTCCAAGTCTGCATCCTGAGAACAGGCCTGTGCCCAGACGCTTACTGTGATATTTATTGCAAGGTCAGCCCGGGAGCAGCTGGCAACATGCCCCGCAGCCCCCACCCCCCACCCCCGACCTTCAGAGCATCCTTATAAAACAAATGCATGGGCTGAATACTGGCCCTGGTGAGGTCGCCACCCTAATCCCTTAAGGGTGACAAAGGTTGCCAAGAAGGTCAGGTCTTCTTGTGTGGGGGCGGGGCCTCTTAGGGAGCAGGATGCATTCCTGTTATTAAGAGGTTGGGGGCGGGGTCTGAGACAGAGGAAAACACCCACAGAGCTGTGGGCCATGGAGGCAGGGGTAAGGTTGGTTGTGGCTACCTGAAGACAGCAGAGGCAGGCAGTCACAGGGGGTGGTCCCCAAAGCCTGTGTGCACTACAAGCCTGGTCATATCTTGAGTATTGGTATCTATGGTGGTAGTGGTTCTTTTACTCTTTTTGACTTTTGGGGGGGGCCCACCACACAGCTCCCAAATAAACCACACACGGAGGCTTACTCTTAATTATGAATGCTTGGCCTTAGCTTGGCTTAGTTTCTAGCCCGATTTCCTTAACTTATCCCATCTACCTTTTTCCTCTGGGCTTTTCCTGTTCCCTTACTTCTATATATCTTACTCTTACTCTGTGGCTGGCTGTGTAGCTGGGTGGCTGGCTCCTGAAGTCCTCCTCCTCCTCTGGCTCCTAGCTACCCCTCCTCCCAGATTTCTCCCTCTATATATTCTCTCTGCCAGCCCCACCTATCCTCTCTCCTGCCTCACTATTGACCATTCAGCTCTTTATTAGACCATCTGTGTTTTAGACAGGCACAGGAACACAGCTTCACAGAGTTAGACAAATGCAACATAAACAAAAGTAACACCCCTTAAAATAATATTCCCCGACACTGTGGCTCCAAAAGTGAGAAGCCGTTACCCTGGGTTGTTCTAGCTTGTTTTGGGAGCCCAGGCTTTACTATCATCCACACCGTGTGGATGGAGAAACTGAGGCATGGAGAGGTGAATCACTAGCTGAGACTCCACAGTCAGAAGTCAGTAAAACAGGGACTTAAACCCCGACTCTTCACCATGGTGGACACGATCGCCAGAGCTGTGGTGGGAGGGAGTAGGGGGACCCTTCAGGGGTTCCCACAACACAGGATGGCTTCTAGACTTAAAAACTTAAAGACTCCCTTTTAGGGAACATTTGCCTTTATGTACTTAAAAAATGATTATGTTTCCAAAGATTTATTTTTATGTGGATGAGTGTTTGCCTGCATGTGTGTCTGCACTGTGTGTGTGTGTGTGTGTGTGTGTGTGTGTGTGTGTGTGCTGGTGCTAGAGGAGGCCAGAAGAGGGTATCAGTGCCTGGAACTGGAGTTACAGGTGGTTGTGAACCACACCATGAGGGTGCCGGGAATCGAACTCAGGTTCTCCAGAAGAGTTAACAGTACTCTTAACTGCTGAGCCATCTCCCTAGTCCCTATAATTACTTCTTTTGAGACCAGATTCTATGTATTCCAGGCTGGGGATGCTTCTGCCTTTACCCCGAGTGCTGGGGTTGCAGGTGTGGGTCACCATGCCCGTTTTATGTAGTGCTGTGGAAGAAACCCAAAGCTTCAAACATGCTAAGCAAGCACTCTGCCAACTGAGCTACTGTGCAGTTTTGGTACCTGTCCTGCATCTCGCTCTGTAGCCCAGGCTGGCCTCGAACTCACAGAGATCCGCCTGGCTCTGCCTCCTGAGTGCTGGGATTAAAGGCGTGTGCCACTGCCGCCCGGCCTTTTCTTTGTTTTTTGATAAAGATGTTGGAGGTCAACAAAACGGCTCAACAGGCAAAGGTGATTGCCGCCAAGACTGGTGGTCTGAGTTCGATCCCCAGGAAAGAACTGATTCCGCAAAATTGTCCTCTGATCTCCACATGCATCAATCCTGTGGCATGTGTGCGTTGCACACACATAATAAATAAATTATATGTTGTAGTTAATAATTAAAAACAAAACAAACAAGTAAAAGAAATCAAGTTGGGAGCTGGCTTTGGGAAAGCATCACCGGGAGGGGCAGTGACTTCTCTGTGACTTGTTGGGCGATGCGGGCGCTTGATGTTCGACTCAGAAGGAGGCTTCTCCAGTCAGGTCCTGGGCACAGAAAGCGGGATGTCTAAGGGGACTTCGCACAGGGCCCTATGTGAGTTGGTGGGGTTCACTTTTCCAGCCCATCCCCCACTCCTGTGTTGCCGAGGATTTAAACCCTGCTTCTAGATTTTTCCCATGCTTCTAGAAGTCTCTCTGCTCCCTGCAGCCCCTAAGCTCCTATAATCCTATTTTGCTTTCTTCTCTCCCAACAAACTCCACCTAAAAGCAAGCCCGTGTACACTGTACATTAAAGCTATCGATTCTGACTCAGATGTGGAAAGCCACCAGACCCCAGAGGAGGCCTTGACAGCGTGCGTGGAACGCTAATCAGGGCTCATGGTGGCGAGTCATGGGTGGGGGGGGGGGGTTGTTAAAATTCCGTGGATCCAATTAGAGGCTCAGCCAGGCCTTCCAGGGCTGAACAGGGACAGCAGCCACCCAGCCAGGCCACCTCCCAGCCCATGGAGGCAGTGGGGGTAGGGGATGGGCAGAACTCACTTATCAGTGAACCTGAGAGTGAGCGACATGTCCTTCGAAAGCTTGTGAACATCAATGGTCTTTTTTTCTTTTTCTTTCCTCAAGATAGGGTTTTTCTTTGTCGTCCTGGCTATCCTGGAACTCATGCTGTAGACCAGGTTGGCTTTGAACTCAGAGATCTGCCTGCCTCTGTCTCCGACTGCTAGGATTACATCGTGTGCCACCACTTGCCACTCACCGATGTCCATTTGAAAACACTCTTTCCACTCAAATTTTAAAACGAGGTGGTTTTCAAACACCAACAGCAGGTGACAATTTCCTTATTCGTGAATTAGGGATTCTTGGGAAGACTGTGAGGCGACCCAGGACTAGCTGGGACGGAGTGGACCCACCTAGATGGGGGCCTGCAGGAAGCCCGTGGAGCAAGAGGCAAGCCTCTCTGTTCATTAGCTAATTGCTGCTCAAAGTTCTCTGGGGGACCACTGGCAGCCAGGGCTGCTTCTGGCTCCCAGGCATTGGCAGGAAACCTACTTCTCCTGACCGTGGACCTTGGAACTGCAGGGTTTCATGACAAAGAATACATTGCTGGCCATCATCATCTCCTCTGGACCCTTGGTGGAGAAGGAGATGTCCTGGACCAGGCTGGCATGTCTGGGCTGCGCGGCTCAAGCATTTCTTTCATGAGGTTTCTACGTGGTTGCTACCCCACACCAGATTTATGCATGGGCAAGGAAGCCCAGCGAAATCAGGCCCCTCGCCCAAAGTCACAGGCTTTGTATCTGGGACTGGGGAAGGGGACCAAGACTCCAGTCTAGATGCTGGTTCTAGAGCCTTCTGTCTCCACCATGGAGGACCTTGACAGGTAGAAACAAAGGAAGAACTCGCCCTTCCCCCGTTCCCCAATACTCATACTCCACCCACCATGCACGTACACAGATGTGCCAACTCAGCCCCCTTTCTCCCAGCTCCTTGATGGAATGTGGGGTTATTTCTTTGTCAACTGTGGTGTGGACAGTTTTGGAATTTTTCTGGAATCACCACACAGTTTCAGCAGTTGAGAAGTCTAGCTTTTTCTCTGCCCCTTGGCAACTATGGGGAGTCCCCAGGACTTGTCCACGCTGTTGTTATGGAGCGGGGGAGGGGTGGGGATGGGGGTGAAGTGTCTCCAGTTCTATTTTCTGCTGTTCCAACCCCCTCTAAACACAGTGTGGGGGTGGCATGTTCATCTCACAGGGCGAAGGGTCTATCCTCAGCAAAGGGAGATGGGGGGGGGGGAGGTAGCTATTTATGGGGGACGTCGACACCTCCAACTGTTTCCTGAGAATGTGAGGTGGTCTGCTGTGGAGGGGAGACCCAGGCCCGCCAGCGCGGCTGTGGAAAGGCTCAGCAGCTTTCCTCCCTGCCTGCTCCCCAGCACTCTGATAAAGCCCGATCCTTGAGACTAGAAAGACTCACGGGACAAGTGCAGGTTTAGAGATGAACGCTGATTAAGTTAAAGTCAAGGTCACGAACCTTCCTCCCTGAGCACGGTTTGTGTCTTAGTTTTAGCGTCTTTGTTTGAGATGTCTTTGGGAACACACAGATAATCTCTGTGGGTGGTTTCGATTTTTATCAGTTGTGTTGACTTTTCTGACTCTCCTGGGATATGCAAATTAACCCCAGGGGGAGGGGCTTCCTTTATCTCTTGTAGCGTTAACTTTTCCTGATTGTCCAGTCCTGTGTGACTGGTCGCTGTCCATGGCACCACCTGGCCTGGTTATATCTATAGATCACAGGGTGATGTATGTTAGCTGGGAGTGTGTGAGGGCCCCCCCACTCCCACTCATCAGACCAGCTGTGCTCAGGACCTGCATCTCAATCCAGGGTTGTGACCTGCTCTTGGCCCGGATGGAACTGGGGGTCAGGGTGGGGGTGGGGGTGAGAGCAGAGAGAAAATGAAGATGCTGAGCTGGAGAAAGGCCTGGGGGTGTCAGGAGATTTATTTCTGTGAACTAGCACAGGCGCCTTTATTAATTAAAATGTAATAAATTAAAAGAGACTAATGGACCCGTCAGGCCACCGTTTGTCACCTGCTGCTCAGAATCAGGCAGTTACAGGGCTTGTGATAATCAGAGGGAAGGAAGGGGTTGGCAGGGAGACAAAGAGGGAGAATAGGGCAGGGGGGGGGAGCTGTACGAATGCTTGGGCAGATCCGGGGGCGTGGCCCATGGCAGTCTAGACCTAGGTCCACATTCAGCCCCATTACAGAGAATTTAGGCTTTGCACCCCTGGGCTGAGGTTGGAAGCGGCCCTTGGTGAAAAGAAGAAATCTATCCTCTGATCCTGAGATCATATGGAACCCTCCAGGGCAGGAGTCCAGACGCCCCCTCCTCCCTGGGGCTGCACTTCGTGAGAATCCAGCACTCACTGGTTATGCTCTTCCTATGGAGGCTCTATCCCAGAGGCTTACGCCAGGAGCAGGCTTCGTGTTTGGGAAAATTCAAACTCATGACTCGCAAGCAAGCAATTCTTATACTTTCTTAGGAAAAGTCTTTCCTAGTAGAGAAACATGTATACTCCAGGTGAATGGAGACTCATAAATAAATATGTATGTATTTGGTTTTTCAAGACAGGGTATCTCTGTGTATCCCTGGCTGTCCTGGAATTCTCTCTATAGACCAGCCTGGCCTCGAACTCAGAGATCTGCCTGCCTCTGCCTCCCGGGTACTGGGACTAAAGGCATGCACCACCACCGCCCGGTGAGACTCTTAATTTTTTTAAGTGTTTTTCTTCTGATTCCCCTCTGTGATCTAGAGGTTTCCATCTCAAAAGCCTAATTTTTGTTTCAAGACAGGGTCTCATTATGTAGATCAGGCTGGCCTTGAACTTAGGGATCCACCTGCCTCTGCCTCCCTGAGTGCTGGGATGGATGTCGTAAGCCCCCATGCTGTACCTATAAAATGCAACGTTCACGGGTGTACTTTGTTCAGGTTCTAGTCACCTGGCATGCTGCTTGTAGTTTTTTTTTTTTTGTCAACTTAACACACCTGGAAAGAAGTGACCCTCAGCTGAGGGTCAGCCTCCAGGGATTGGCTTGAGAGCGCATAGGTGGGGCATTTCTTGATTGATGGCTGAAGTAAGGTGACTCAGCTTACAGTGTGTGAGTGGGGGTATCACCTGAATTGTGTGGGAAAGCAACCTGAGCACATCGGGGGGGGGGGGGGGGGGGAGCACGTTCTCCCATGGCCTCTGCTTCAGTTCCTGCCTTAGTTTCCCTTGGTGACGGGCTCTTCGAGACAGGGTTTCTCTGTGTTGTTTTGGTGCCTGTCCTGGATCTCACCCTGTAGACCAGGTTGGCCTCAAACTCAGAGATCCACCTGCCTCTGCCTCCGGAGTGCTGGGATTAAACACGTGTACCATCGCCACCACCGCCCGGCGATGACGGACTCTTAACACATAAGCCTCCCCACGTTGCTTTTGGCCAGTGTCTCCTCACAGCACCAGAGAGCAAATGAGGGTACCTGGGAACTTAGGAAAAGGAGTCCACGCTTAGCGAACGCACCCGGTGGGGGAGGTGCGCTCTGTTGCCTCTCATGGCGGTCTTGTTTCTCCCGTTTTCCTGTGGTTTAGGAAAAGAACCACATACAGATGCATGTGGGGACTACAACCCACTGAGGGAAAGCTATCATGCTATTCCCACTTTAGACAGGTAAGGTAGAGCTGGGGACAAGGCTTAGCGGGTAAAGCACCCGCTGTGGGAGCAAGAGGACCCGAGTGCCACTGTTTAGAATTCATGTTAAAAAAAAAAAAAAAAAGCCCGGTGGCTTGTGACATGCTTATCATTTCAGAGCTGAGAAGGTGGAGACAGGTGGATTTCTGGGGCTCTCCGGCAAAGCAGTCTAACCTACTTGGCAAATCAGAGACCCTATCTCAGAACAACAGGAGCGGGGAGGGGCTGATGACTTACCCACTAAGTCTGAGGACTTGAATTGGGTCCCAGGGACTCACATGGTGGAAAGAGAATAGATTCCTGCAAGTTGTCCTCTGACTTCTATATGTACACACACACACACACACACACACACACACAGAGTGAGTGAATGAAATAATCAACCTGTTAGAAAGTGGACAATCTCTTTATGGGAACTTCTCTTGGGGGATGCTTTTTAATCTTATTAGTGATCTAAACCTTTGCTGCTCTCCAGGAAGTTGGGCTGCCCAGTTCCCATCGTGTTCTGGGCTGCTCTGGGTCCTGCCTCTCTGCTTCTCTCCCCGGCACTCCCTCCATTTCACCCGCTCCTCCTCACCATCCTTCTGGCTCCCAGCTGGACTGTGGAGCCCCTTCAGTGGCATCCCGCCAGCTGGCAGGAGATACCCCACTTGTTGGTGTTGGAACACATGGCCTCGCCCTTGTGGACCCAGCCAAGTGATAACTGTCCTAGCTGTGTGTGCCGGGCCCTGGGCCAGCACTGGGCCATTGTCTGCCTTGTGTCGAGTTATGGTCTTGGCAGACTCTCGTCCTCCGACACAGCGATGACCTCTAATCTCCGCAGATCCTTGAATTTATACTTGGCACCGGACCAAGAGGCCCTGCTGTTGGGATCAGCAGAGTGACATGAATCCAACATCAGGTCCCTTGTCTGTTTCTGTCTCAAGGGGGACGATGGGAAGGTGACAGTGGCCTCATGGTTTCTGAGTGCACGTCACACTTCAGTGTCCTGGTGCTTCCTGTTTGTGGCACTCCATGGCTCAAGCAGCCCCTGGGGGCAGAGGATATCTGTCACAGCTCTCAGTATGAAGATGAGAAAGATCTGTGATGGGTGTCTCATGACACCCGAATGAGTCTTCATTCAGAAGGACCCTAGAGGAGGTGGGTGACTGTGGTCTGGAGGGCACTTTAGCCAGAACAACTGCAGGGACCTCCAGTGCCAGGTCAGGGTGGGTTTTCTCTCTTGAGAGAAGGGCAGTGAGCTTGAGAGAATGGGACAGGAGGCCGCTGGGATGTGTGGCCAGGTGAGCCGCAGATGCAAGGCTCCTTCCTTGAGATGTCTGTCTTGGGCGTCTGTCCATGGCTCCATCCAGGGAACAACCACCAGGAATAGAGTATGGCTCTGTGAAGAGACTCCTGTCTCTTGAGCATCGCACAGAAGGGTCCTCCCGGTAGAGAGGCCAGATTTGCTGATGCAAAGGGGAGCCAGGCTATGGTGCCTGGATCAGGCTTGCAAAGTCCATGGAAGACAGCGGAACATAGTGAGATTAAAAAGTCTTACCACCGTGTTGCTGCTTCAAGCTTCTGGAGCAGAAGTTAATCTTATGATGCTTAAAATTCAAGGTCAGGGGATTGACAGGTCATGCTCTTGGTGGGTAGGCGGGGAAGATGGAGGTCCTTCGGTTCCTACTCCAGCTTCCAGTGGTCCTCAGTCCTCTGCACCCCGGGGCTTGTGGCCACATCTCTGGGCTGGCATCACTCTTCCCATGCATCTCGTCTCTTCTAGGGACATATTGACTAGCTGGAGCGGTAGCCTGATCCTCATGTCTACTTGAACTAAATCTGCAAGGGACCTGTTGCCAAGTAAGGTCACAGTACTCTGATGATGAAGGAAGGCACTATTCAACCTATTACAGCCAAAGCAAATTACTATGTAGCCTAAGGTGACCAAGAAAGCTGTGAATCCTGAGCCTCCAATTATGGGATTACAATCACGTGTCAACAACACCTGACTAATAATCCCACCTTAAAAATGAATTACCTGAACCTCTCATGGCCCTAGAGTAATTAGCAAATCAAATAGGACTGCCCATTTTTTTTTTTTTAAAAAAGATACAATTTACTTACAAATCTTTTGGGGACAAATATTTTGTTATATTATCTGAAAGTTTGTATTTGAAAGATGGACAGTCACATCTGTAATGCCACAATCCTGTGGAAACAGGTTTTTCCTCTTTTATTCTTAAGATTTGTTTAGTTTTTACTTATGTGTGCATTGTGTGTGTCTATGTGAGCAAATGGTCATGTTTTGCATGGGTGCCTGATGAATCCAGAAGAGGGTGTTGTATCCCCTGGAACTGGAGTTGCAGGCAGTTGTGAGTTGCCCAGCATGGGTGCTGGGAACTGAACTTGGGTCTTCTGTAAGAGCAGAAGAGCACACTCTAAGCCACTGAGCCATCTCTCCAGGCCCACGGCCCTGCCCTTCTGAGCACAGCCACAGTGAGTGGGTCTCTTGTTAGCGTGTGCTCCTCCATAGCATGGTAAGGTCTAAGCAGGGATTGGACGGTGCTTTCCATGGCAGGGGGGAGATCCAACGGGGCCTTCCATCTCCATGCTTCTGCTGGCTCCACCATAAAATGCCAAGCATACACTGTGCCATCCATCATTTTCATTTTTGATGCAATCTGAAGTTCTCGGAAGACCACATTTTCTTAGCATATTGCAACTTTAAAGACACTATTTTAGCTGTCAGTAGCAGCAGCTTCTATTAACTGCCCCCGGTGAGCAATGCATTGTGGGGATTTTAGTTGCTAACATATGTGTCTTGCTGTGGGTTAGGCTAATGCTCGCAGCAGGGAATGGCCAGAACTTGGATGGCTCAGTCCAGAAGGTTTACTGTATCATGTGGAGATGCAGGAGAGGCAGGTGTGAATTCCTTGTAGCCATTCAGGACCATGTGTCTTTATTTATGGTTCCACCTTGTATAGGGCCCTGCATCTCCACAGAGAGCTGGCATGGAAAGGAAGCTTCTGGCCCTCCTTTGTAGATGTGGCATCTTTCCTGCTGGAACAGGAATGCTGGGTGCTCCCAAGGCTCCACAGGACAACTGTGGGGTCCAGATTTATGAGGACACTGAGGCCTGTCCTGGTCACATGTGTGTCTCTAAGAATTACTAGCCTGGGGTTGTCACATGGGGGGAGGAACAGGAAAAGAATCAACATCTCTTAATTATAAGTACTTGTAATCAACACCTGTGACCTTCAGTTCATCTGAAAGTATTGCTTAACCTGGGCTTGTTAGCATGAGGTGTGACATCGACTTCAGGAAACTTCAGGAAATGCAGCGCATTGACAGAGCCTGAGGGTGGAATGGAGGTTCCCTTCAGGGAGCAGGGGGCCAGGGAGCTAATGTTTAATAGGCTCAGAACACAGTGAGGGATGAGAACTTTCTGGAACCATTGGAGGTAACAGCTAGACAACTCTGAGAGTCCTTAGTTCCACTGAATGATATACAAGGCTGACATGAGTTTTACTGAGAAGCATCTTTGTGGAAGGGCAGATGTTCTATTTACTCATCCTTGTTGGGAAGAAGTTGGGTGAGCATTTGGCTGGTTAAGCTTCAGGCCTTTGAGCAGCACAGTTCAGCTGAGATTCATTCAGGATGAGGACTGAGAGGCTTCCAGTTTGGGGGAACAGGATCAGCTGAGGAATTGGCGAGGTGAGGTAGCTGTGACTTGTTCTGCTTCTCTGATCGTCCAGCATTCACCCCAATAACTGGCCTTAGGTGTGATTTTATTAATAAGAACTTTTAAGATGCTTGTCATGAGTCATTTATTTCTTTTTAAAATTAGTTCTTTGAGGGTTCAGATCTCCTGCCCACCCCCACTGCTCTACCTATCCACCTTTGTGTCTTTTTTATTTTCTTAAGTGTTTTTTAAGACCAATTTGCATTGCCTAAATATTCTTGGCTGTGTAGTCTTCCACTGGAGAATGGTCATCTTACCAGGGACTATACGCTTAGAGAAAACTGTCTCTCCTGGCAGCTAACAATTGCCATTTGATCCATGGATAGGGGTGGAGTTGTATGCCCAATTCTCTCCATGTAGGGATTTGTTGTGGCTTGGGTTTGCACAGGTTTTGTGCATGCTGTTGCAATTGCTATGGATTCATAGGTGCAGCTTTATTGCTGTGTCCAGAAGACATTTCCTTGTAGTTATCCACCTCCTCTGAGTCTATGATCTCTCTGCACCCTCTTCTGCAATGATCCCTGAGCCTCGGGAGCAGGAGAGTGATATATATGTTCCCTTTAGGATTGACTATTCTGCAGTCTCTTGTAGTTGGAGAGTTTCTCTCTGGGTCCCACCAAGCCTCTGCGGTCCCGTAGCCCACTTATAAAATAAACACACAGACACTTATATTATTTAAACTGTTTGGCCTAATGGTTCAGGCTTCTAGCTAGCTGTTCTTGTATCTTAAATTAACCCATTTCTTTTAATCTATAAGTTGCCATGTGGCTTGTGGCTTACCGGTATCTTAACATCTTCTCATGGCGGCAGCTGACAGCATCTCTCTGCCTCAGCCTTCCACTTCCCAGACCTCTCCTCTCTCTTTGTCCTGCCTATACTTCCTGTCTAGCCACTGGCCAATCAGCATTTTATTTATCAATCAATCATCCACAGCAGTCTTTCTCTTTTTTTTTTTTTTTGAACTTTGACCGCTTGTGGGCCTCTGTGTTGTTCACCAGTTACTACAAATAGAAGCCTCTAAGATGTGGCTTGTGTCTTAGTCACTGTTCTGTCACTGTGAAGAAACACATGACCAAGGCAACTCTTAGAAAAGAAAGAGTTTAACTGGGGGGCTTGCTTACAGTTTTAGGAGGTTCGTCCATGGTAGGGAGTGGGGTGGCAGGCAGGCATGGTGCTGGAGCAGTGGTTGAGAGCTTTACATCCTGATCAGAAGGCAGCAGGGGGAGGGAGAGAGAGGAAGAAGGAGGAGGAGGAGGAGGAAAGAGAGAGAGAGAGAGAGAGAGAGAGAGAGAGAGAGAGAGAGAGAGAGAGAGACTGGGCCTGGCGTGGACTTTTGAAATCTCAAAGCCCACACCCAGTGATACTCCTCTTCCAACAAGGCCCACCTCCTCCCGATTCTTCCCAAACAGCCCTGTTGCTGTAGAGCTTCTCTCCAGGTTCCCCAAGCCCCGCAGTCCCACAATCCACTTATAAAATAATCACTCAGACGCTTGTATCACTTATAAACTGCATGGCAGTAGCAGGCTTCTTATTAACTGTTCTTATATCTTAAATTAACCCATTTTTATAAATCTATAGCTTGCCATGTGGCTGGTGGCTTACCGGCTTCTTTACATGCTCTTCTCCTGGCAGTGGCTGCAGTGTCTCTCCCTCCTTCTTCCTGTTTCCCCATTTCTCCTCTCTCTTTGTCCCGCCTATACTTCCTGCCTGGTCACTGGCCATGAGTGTTTTATTTACATAGAGTAATATCCACAGCACTTCACCTTTTCTTCTTTTTTAAAAAGGAAGGTTTTAACTTTAACATAGTAAAATTACATATAACAAAACAATTATCAAGCAAGAATTATAGTTACAATATTAAAGAAGATGTCCTATCTATCTTATATTTGTGAGTTTAAGGTTTTATATCTAACTTATCTTTTATCATAACTGAGGAAATTACAACTATCTAGTTTTCAACCACATCAAAGACCTGAGAAGGAACATAATGGTACCTGAGAAATGGTAGACGGATGCAAGCAACTTTCGGGAATCTTGCAAGAGTAGACCAAGACAGCTGGCAGCCTGGACAGTCACCTAATGTTTCTCAGCATTGTTGGTGCATTCAAATTGGCTACAGGCCTAGAGTATCTGACAGACCATTTTCAGAAGCAGGATTTCTGAAAGACCACCTTACCCTGTCTTGGCAGAGTACAGTGGTCGCTTTCCTTGTGTCCCGCTTGTCCAGAAAGGACAGCATTGCATTTGCACTGTCAGCCATCAAGGCAAGGGCAGTTCTTTGCCCCGTAGGCCATTTTGTGCCAAAAAGACAAACTTCCAAATGGAAATTTCTTAGAAGCCCAACATTCTCTCGGGATCAGTTGGTGCAGCCAGGAGCAATTGTGTCTCACATCAACAGAATTTTAAATTATTTAAATGCCATATTCTCTAGGTCTATGAAGTGTTTGAAGATTACCTGTCTATCTGAAATATATCTATGTATACCTAGAAGACTTAACTAACATGGATAGAAATATGATTATCATAGATGACTAATTATTAATCTATTTTTTAATTATCCATTACAATTTTAAATGAGTTACATAAACATAATACCTCAAACAAGAATAGAAATATATATATATATATATATATATATATATATATATATATACAGTATAACAAAATTAACTTCAAGTTTGTATCAATAAACTAAAATTTATACCAATGTAAAACATTTTAAACAAGTTGTTCTTTAAAAGTAGGTTCATTAATCTACCCTTTTATCTTATCATCTCTATATTCTCCTATATATCTATATCATATCACCTTTTCTTTTTTAGAAAGAGATCACATTTATAATCAACCTATTTTAAATAAAAATATTGGTTTTTCTCTGTCCCACACCACAGCCCCACTCACTGGGGACCAACCGTTCAGACAGGTGAGCCTATGGAGCCATTCTCATTCAAACCATAGGTCGAGAGAGGCATCGATTTCACTCAGAACGACTGTTCTTTCTGACGTTCCTCTCATTTGCTATTCAGTGTCCTGACACCACCTGCTAATCACGAGCAGAATGTGAGGGACAGCCTCCACGCTCCACAACAATAACCAGTGAAACATTTTACCAGACACATTGCATGTCTCCCTTGCAAGGGGGTGGCAGATTTGGACCGAACTGCCTCCTGAGGACCCCTGCCTTTGAGGCAGATAGTTATGAGTGTGTACTGGCTGAGTGAGAATCCTGTACAGCCAACAAAAGTCCATCACCTGGCCCTGTCCACTCTTCTACACCTTGCTTTTCCTTGACATGCATCTCAGACATCATCTAAATGTGTGGGCTTCTTCCAAACTTCGTTCTTATCTGTGAAATCACTGTAGGTAAGACTTCACACCCATGAGGATCCTAGCAGGATGGATTTCGGAAGAGGAAACATTTATTCTTCAAAGGGGTAGAACCAAGACAGGAGGAGTTCCACAAGTTTGAAGCTAGCCTGGGCTGTATTGTGAATTCTAGGCCAGCCTCGGCTAGAGTGTGAGACCACGCCTCCAACAAAACAAAATAAACTGAGTGGTGGCTCATGCCTGTAATCTCTTGGGAGGCTGAGGTTGGAGGATTTCTGCAAGGTCAAGGCTAACCTGGGCTATATAGTGAGTCTGAGGTCAGCAAGTAGATAGATAGGAGACTGTCCCACAAAGCTGGAGGAGGAAAAAAGGTCAGGCCAGGCCTCTTTCCCTCCTTGATTTTTCTAAGTTAGGCCATCTTAGAGCACACTCCACTCTCGATCTCGATCCACTCTGTTCAGGGTACATACAGCTTATGGCCAAGGAAATTCATTCTCACACTTGGGTCTCTTTTATCTGTAGAGAAGTCTGACTTGTCTTTCTCACGTTTAAAAGCCATTTACAAATCTGGGTGGAAAGTCAAGTGTTTCTCTGCACAGCATTCTGAAGTAGAGCATCTCTCTCTTTCCTCTTTTTATAAAGGGGTTGCTCACAACATTTCTGCGTGAGGAAGTTGTGTGAGAAAGGGTGACATTGCCATCAACCCTGTCCTGTTGGAATGCTGGCTGCCCCTCCCTGACAGGGCACCGCCATCCCAACCTCTAACATCGCCACTGGCTCTCCAAAGAAAATACAGGTTTTAAAAGAGGCTTTGAGATGAGGGTCCTCCTTGAGGCCATTTCTCGGGGACTGATGAACTTGGGTCCATCCTGTCCTCTGGACAGATAGATGGTTTATTAGACACAAACTCTTGGGGCAGCAACTTCCAGTCACCTCTAGGTTCTGCCCTGAGCTCGGCAGGAATTGGTTTTGCTGGCCCTGCCTGCCTGGAGACAAAAGGGCTGGCTCCTGATTGTGTGTGAGGTAGCAGCTGGCCAGATCCCCCCCCCCCCCCATTGACTCATCACTTTATATCCTGTATCCTATCAGCTGCTCTTGTTGGGAACTGGGCGGATTATATTTTCTTTATATTGGGCCGTTTCAAACCGAGCTAGCATATTCCCATTGTATAAGCACTCACACAGTCTTCCTCCCAAGGTTTTGTCCTCTCTCAAAAGAAGCTGAGGACACACCAGACTCATGTCAACTCGAGTTGGAAGTTGAGATTTGGAGCACTGACCAATTTCTTAAATGCTTTATTTAATATTTACATATGTATATAATGTGTTTGGATCCAACCCATCCCTCATTCCCAGCCATTCAATCCTTTCCCTATTCCTCCCAACTTCATGCTCCCCCCCCCTTTTTTAATCCATTGAGTCTACTTAGGGTAGCCTGTATGTGCATGGGTGTAGGGACATCTACTGGAGCCTGGGGTAACCTCTCAGGCCATATATTCCTGAAGAAAAATGGTACCCCCTCTCAGTAGCCATCAATTGTCAATGGCTTATTCGGAGTGGGACTTTGCGAGTCTGCTCCCCTCCCCCCCAATTTTTTTCCCATATGGATTTACATATACCAACCAACTTGGCCTTAAACTCACCATGCAGCCAATGTGGTGGTATCTGGAGGACTTTGACTGCCAGCCCTAGACTCAGGAAGAGAGGCAGAAGGGCCAGGCTCCTTAGTGGGTAGCCAGGTGGGGACCCACCCACTCTGCTCTGGCAGCACCTCTGTTCTGTTGGGAGGCTGGACAGGGGACTACCTTGGAGATGTTGAGGGGTTCAGCCTGAGTCAGATTCCCTCATCAGTGTAGAGGCAGGCGTGATGTGGGGGAGGGGGGAGGGGGGTTGATGAGTGGGCCGAGAGCAGCACAAATCCCTAACTACTAAGAGAGGAGGCTATAGAAACAAGCAGCCTCCTAATGAGGGTACGTGGGCCGAGGAAGATAAACTGACAGAAACTGACCTTTAAAATGCCTCTATAAGACCTGCAGACATGCCGTGTTTCCTGGTTTCTCCGTGTTAAAATAGGACAGAGATGCTCACTAATGCCCCAGGTTTATGACGGCTTTCTTGAGAAGAAATTAGAAGCTCTGGGGATATCTGCTTCTTTCCCTCCTCCCTCCCAACCCCCGCCCCTATTGAACATACTTGCTAGGCAAGTGCTTGGCCACTGAGCTATGATCCCAGACCTCTCTTTTTGTTTCAAGAGAGGGTCTTACTAAGTTACCCAGGCTGGAACTTACTCTGTAGCCCAGGGTTTCCACCCTCCGGCCTTAACCTTCCAAGTAGCTGGGATGACAGGTTTGCACCATCAGGCTCCTCACCTTACTTCTGAGTGGCTGCAAACTTTATTCTTCCACGGCCCCTGCCCACCTCAGCATCCTTGCTCCCCCACCTCAGCATCCTTGCTCCCCCACCTCAGCATCCATGCTCCCCCACCTCAGCATCCTTGCTCCCCCACCTCAGCATCCTTGCTCCTCCATCCTCAGCATCCTTGCTCCCCCACCTCAGCATCCTTGCTCCCCCACCTCAGCATCCTTGCTCCCCCACCTCAGCATCCTTGCTCCCTCCACCTCAGCATTCTTGCTCCCCCACCTCAGCATCCTTGCTCCCCCACCTCAGCATCCTTGCTCCCCCACCTCAGCATCCTTGCTCCCCCACCTCAGCATCCTTGCTCCTCCACCTCAGCATCCTTGCTCTCCCACCTCAGCATCGTTGCTCCCCCACCTCAAGGGTTCCCATTCTCCTGTTAGAACACCAGAGGTTTGCCCCAGGTGGTAGCCTGGGTAGCCGGTGAGTTCTTCTTTTCTCAGGGTACAGCGACCTCATTTGATTGAAAAGAAAGGGGTCTGGAGAGCCAGGAAGCCTCGGGAAACTGGAGTTTGGCTCCTGGACCGTTGCACATGAGCTCCAGTCCAAAAACCATCTGAAGATGGTGTTTAGCCATCCTTCCTATTGGTGGGAGCCAATTGACTAGTCCTATAACTAGTCCGCCAGATAAGTGGTTTAATTGACTTAATGAGTCAGATTGTGAGAATCAGACCTGGTGGAGAGTACACATGTATTTCCTGCTCATGCCCATCTCCGACTGTGGACATTGTCTTGGAACCAGGGATCTGAGGGCTGATGGTATGATCAATCCCAGAGCCTGGAGTTGACTGATACTAGAAGACCCATCCCAAGGTGGCCAACCAACTCAGACCTTGGTGTTTGTCCTGGGGATTGCATTCACACACACTAAGCAAGTCCTCGGTTGCTGAGCCATATCCCCAGTCCTCTTTTTATTATTTTTTTTGAGACAAAATCTTACTAAGATGCACAGGCTGGCCTTGAACTTGCAATCCTCTTGCCTCAGCCTCCAACGTCACTGGAACGACAAGCATGTGTCACCAGGCTTGGTGATCTGTGGGGTTATGTTTGCTGCTGGAAAGAATCACAAAACCCTGGACTTACAAGGGATGTCACCAGGGAACACTAGAACCAATCAGGGAAGATATCAGCACATTGACTAGGTTGTCATGTGACTCATCCCACCAGTGGTTTGTTTTTTTTAGGTCTATCTATGTTTTTTAGAAGATACTTAAACTTTAAAATGAGCCATATGTCTGCTTATTTGAGATTAGAAACTTAAATCTTTTCATGTTCTTCCAACCCAAAGTTATTATTATTATTATTATTATTATTATTATTATTATTTATAATTTAATTTAATTTTATATATCAGCCACGGATTCCCTTGTTCTCCCCCCTCCCGCGCCGCCTTCCCCCCAAGTCCATCCCCCATTCCCATCTCCTCCAGTGCAAAGACTCCCCTGAGGATTGAGTTCAACCTGGTAGATTGAATCCAGGCAGGTCCAGTCCCCTCCTCCCAGGCTGAGCCAAGTGTCCCTGTATAAGCCCCAGGTTCCAAACAGCCAGCTCATGCACCGAGGACAAGACCCGGTCCCACTGCCTGGATGCCTCCCAAACAGATCAAGCTAATCAACTGTCTCACTTATCCAGAGGGCCTGATCCTGTTGGGGGCTCCTCAGCTATTGGTTCATAGTTCATGTGTTTCCATTTGTTTGGCTATTTGTCCCTGTGCTTTATCCAACCTTGGTCTTAACAATTCTTGCTCATACAAACCCTCCTCTTTCTCACCAATTGGATTCCTGGAGCTCCACCTGGGGCCTGGCCGTGGATCTCTGCATCCAGTTTCCTCAGTCCTTGGATGGGGTTTCTAGCACGACAATTAGGGTGTTTGGCCATCCTATCACCAGGTCAGTTCGGGCTGTCTCTCGACCATTGCCAGTAGTCTATTGTGGGGGTATCTTTGTGGATTTCTGTGGGCCTCTCTAGCACTTTGCTTCTTCCTATTCTCATGTGGTCTTCATTTATCATGGTCTCTTATTCCTTGTTCTCCCTCTCTGTTCTTGATCCAGCTGGGATCTCCCACTCCCCTAAGCTCTCTTTCCCTCGACCCTTGCCCTTCGTTACCCCCACTCACGTCCAGGTTGTTCATGTAGATCTCATCCATTTCTCTGTCATTGGGCAATCCCTGTGTCTTTCTTGGGGTCCTGTTTTCTAGGTAGCCTCCCTGGAGTTGTGAGTAGCAGTCCAGTCATCTCTGTTTTACATCTAGGATTTTTTTTTTCTTTACATGGCAATCTGATATCAGATGTCCTGTCAGTCTTCGGCAGTCTCATGAGCACTTGGCAGAGCCATTCAGGCATACACCATGCCTTCATTGAACATGCTGTCTTGGGGTTTCTATTGCTGTGATAAACACTTGACTGAAAGCAGCTCCGGGAGGAAAATGTTTATTTCAGCTTCCAGCTTCCATATCATAGCTCATTATGAAGAGAATTCAGGGTAGGGACACGAGGCAGGAACTGAAGCAAAGCCCATGGAGGAGTCTTGCTTACTGGCTTGCTCCACATGGCTTGCTCAGTCTGCTTTCTTATACCACTCAGGACTGCCTGCCCCCAGTAGGCTGGGCCCTCCCACATCTTAATCACGAAATGCCCTATGGATTTGAAGAAAGACCATCTGATGGAGGCATTTTCTCCATTGAGGTTCCTCTTCCCAGATAACTCTAGGTTTGTGTCAAGTTGACAAAAGCCAAATCCACACCCAGGGACACTGGAAATGTCTGCAGAGGTTTTGGTTGTCATAGCTGGGGTAGATCTCATGGGCCAGGGACAGTTTCCTGTTGTCTCCTCCCTGCAGACAGCAGCTCATGCCCAAGGTTCCCAAGCCACCCATACTTCTGACTTACTCATTGTCTGCAGATCTGGGGGCTCTCCTGCCTGCTCGGCCCCGAGGGTTCACACACGGGACGGAAGGCTCAGCCCAGGAAGGTTCACAGCAGGCTTCTTATGAAAGACACACATCAGGACAGGTGAAAAGCCAGGGAGGGTCTCAAACTTGAAGCTTCTGTGACGGCAGGACAGGCCACCCTACCAATTTGTCACCAGCATGGATGTTCTTTCCAGTCCAGAGTCCTATCGGAGGTCTCACTCTATCTGGGATTGTCAGAGCTAGAGTCCCAGCTCCAGCCAGGGAGAGAGGTGGAGCGTTCATTCCTCCCATTTCCTCGGGCCCTCCACATCTATCTGTCTATCCTTGGAGCTGCTGACCTGCTGTTAGACCTGTGAGATACCTCACTATTGGCATGAGGATTTACCTATGGTGATGACCCATGGGAGCTTCATTTTTTACTTTTTTTTTTTCTTTTTTTTTTCCGGAGCTGAGGACCGAACCCAGGGTCTTGTGTTTGCTAGGCAAGCGCTCTACCACTGAGCTAAATCCCCAACCTCGGGAGCTTCATTCTTTAAAAAAATATTTTATTATATTTTGTGTGTGTGTGTGTGTGTGTGTGTGTGCGCGCGCGCGCGCGTGCGCATGTGCATGTATGCTCACATACACACATGCCACAGCATGGATGAGGAGGGCAGAGAACTTGCAGAAGCCAGTTCTCTCCTCCTACCCTGTGGGACCCAGGGATGGAACTCAGGTTGTCAGGCTAGGCAGTGAGTGCCGTTAGCCACTGGGTCATCTTGCCAGCCCTTCTTTGTTCTTTTAGAAGATTCATTTATTTGGTTTTAAGTGTATGGGTGTTTTGCTTGCATGTATAGCTGCACAGCATGCATGCAGTGCTGGTGGAGGTCAGAAGAGGGCATCATAGCATCTGAGACTAGAGTTGTAGAAGGTTGTTAGCTGCCGTATGGGTGTTTGGAATTGAACAGGGTCCTCTGGGAGAGCAGATGGTGCTCGTAACTGCTGAGCCATCACCTCTGTAGTCCCAGCTTCATGTCTTTTTGATTTTAAGACACACTCTCACTATATAGCTCTAGCTGGACTAGAACTCACAATGTAGACCAGGCTGGCCTCGAACTCACAGACACCTCCAACCTAGCTTTCATGCCTTTTGATGCAGTAGTCTGCTCACAGCCCTGGGAGTGATGCCTCTGCTTATCTCTCTTGGAACCACCCAGTTTTTTTTTGGGGAGGGCTGTCTGTTTTCCAGACTGGATGGAATACAGTCTGCCTGTGTCTTCCCCTCCCTCCCTCTGGTACATATCGCTGAGTGAGCACTGTGAGGCAAGGTTAGATGTTGAGATTTCTGGGTCCTCTGTGCAGATGCCACGGAAAGACTGGATGAGGGCAAGCAGCAGAGAGAGCTGGGGTGCATGGGTGTGATGGGAACTAGGGCATGTGGGACCAAAACTTAAAAAATGTTCCTTTGCCTTGAGAAATGTGTCTGTTTGGATGTTAAGTACACGGCTTCTGCCCACACTGATGTGTGGCTTACCCGTCACATCTGGCTGGTGGGTGCATGCCCATGAGGTCTTCACGATTGCACGGAGCCAAGCAAAATCTCTTTCGGCAAACACTGCTGATTTTCCCACCCTGCAGGAGTTCTGATTAAACAACAATACGGCTGTTGTGCATCTGGGTCCATGTGTTCCCAGCCAGTTAGAGCCGGTGTCACAAAGCACACAGCAGCGTTTCATTAGAACAGGATTTCAAGCTTGCCTCCTGAAGTTGGAAGGCTAGATCCTGTGGGTCTATCTACCCCTTCCATCGCTTGGGGTCACGTTTCCTTACTGCGTTCCCCTCTCTTTTCTGTGACCTGCTCTCAGATAGTTCATAAAGAAGGGAGAGAAAAGCAAGTTCCATTTGAGGCTGAGTGATAGATCTGAGAACAAGGCCAAGCTCTCGGGGAAAACCCCAGCCAAACCACCAGAGACGGGAAGTTGGATGTTGGTAAGGTGAGAGGGCGGGGCTTGATGGTGTTAGGCAGTGGATTCAGAACTAGTGTAGGGACACAGGAGACATGATGTTGCCCTGTCTGGTATGTCTTATCAGGAAGCTGGTGGGTTCAGTATTCACATGGTGGGCGCGGGTCCACAGCTCTTCTTTGGTATGACAAGGTTAGTACGGTGCATGAGAGCCTACGGGTGCCTGTTCCTCCTCTAACTTGTCTAAGTGCTACTGATGGCCGATACTCCAGTCAGTTTCAGTAGTTACACACAGCTTCCCAGGCTCCCCCAAAGCTTTTCCTAGGCAAGGGAAAAACCTTCTCTTCCCCACCCCACTTATATATACGTTTATTCATTGGGCAAATTCATTGGCATTTTTTATTTTAATGCTTAAATTGAAAGTGTGTGTGTGTGTGTGTGTGTGTGTGTGTGTGTGTGTGTGTGTGTGTTTGTTGTCTTAGGATTCTCCAAGCTGGTTCTTGTGGGTTTTGGTTTTGTTTTGTTGTGATGGGGCCTTCTTTTGTAGCTTGGTCTGGCTCGGAGCTCACAATCCTCCTGCCTCAGCTTCGTGAGTGCTCAGGTGTGCAACCACAGCTGGTTCTCCTTTCAACTTCTTGACATTTGGCTTCCTCTTTGAGTCTTTTTGTTTCCAGTTAGCAAGGGCTTCAGGGGCTCCTCAGACTTCCCTGCCACCCCTCTAGAGATTAGGAGAGCCCCTGCTTCCTCTACCCAAGGTGGGTATTGGGCATGGTTATAGTTGTGTTCACTGTGACTGGGCTCTCTGCTTCTGGAAGCAGCTGAAGGCAGAATCACAGGAGGACTGCACACCTGGAATTCCAGACTTTTGGACAGGGTTTCCTTGTAATTCAGGCTGACCTCCGACTTTATAGTAGTTAAGGACAACCTTGAACTTCTGATCCTCCTGCCTCCACCTTGCATGTGCTGGGATTACTGGCTTGTACCACCAAGTTTTTTTTTTTTTTTTTTTTTTTTTTAAAGATTTATTTATTATGTATACAGTGTTATGCCTGCAGGCCAGAAGAGGGCACCAGATCTCATTACAGATGGTTGTGAGCCACCATGTGGTTGCTGGGAGTTGAACTCAGGACCTCTGGAAGAGCAGCCAGTGCTCTTAACCTCTGAGCCATCTCTCCAGGCCCAACCATGTTGGTTTTTATGTGGTGCCAGGTAGTGAACCCTGGGCCTCATGCATGCTAGCTAAGCCCTCTCCCTGTCTATTCCTATTTCTGTTTCCAGCCTGTCTGCAGACCAGCTAATCTCCATTAGGGATCAGTCCACAGTCTCACCTAGCCTCTCCTCTGTCCACAGTTTTAGCTCCTTTACTGACAGTGAGAAGCCTAGACTCATCCCACACAATCTGTACACTTAGCAGCTTATTCCTAGAAAAACACGGCTGGTCGCTTTCAGTGTGTTTGTCCTTGTCTTTCGCCTCAGGATCTAAATCCTCACATCACCCAGGTAAACTCCTGGGAAACCCTGCTGCTTGGCTCCAGCCCTTTCCATGGGGTTAGAGCCCAGGGGGGAAGCTCAACTCAGCTCAGTGGCTCCTGTTTTTGTTCTGTTACATTCCTTCCTCATCTGTCAATTTCTTCTCGTTGAGTATGTACCTGGTACCAGAGCCCCCGGCCCCAGCATCTAGGAAAGGGATAGGCTTGTTTCCTGGGGCATGCCGTAATAGAGTGGCTTCCTCTATGGTGTGTGTGTGCTAAGATCCCTTGCCTGGGAAAGCGGTGTCCCGAGCAGACACACAGAGAGCCCCCTACAGTAGCGCTGAGGGAGCCCGCACCTTCTCAAGAGCTTCATTCCCCACAGGCACCGAAGGACCACCCACCAAACTGGCTTCCTGGTCCTTCGCTCTTGGACTCAGGGCTATCTGAGAGCTGGTGGTGGTGGTTGTTTTTCAACAGGGATAGATACTGAAACAACTGCAAACTCTGACATGATTCCAAGTCAGAAAGACATAAGAATTCCTGGGGTATGCTCATTCCTTCCCCATCCCCATCCCCATCCCCATCCCCACCCAGCTGCTCTTCCTCCTGTTTCTACCCCATCCCAACATCCTCCAGCTCCACTTCTTTCCACCTATGCCATTGGCCCATTCATTTCTGGCTTACCCCTCTGTGCTTCTTTTTGCACAAATGAGCGCAGACATGCAATTCTTTCCTTTAAAAATTGTGTTTTATTTATTTATTTTGTGTTTTTGTGCCCTCCATATCCAAGTGTGGGTATGGAGGTCAAAGGACAACTTACAGGAGGAGTCAGTGCTCTCCTTCTGGTCCTGGGAATCGAACTCGGGTCATCAGGCTTGGCAGCAAGCACCTTCACCTGCTAAGCCATTTTGCTGCCCTCTCTCTTTTCCTGAGTCCCTTACACTGTGCCCTCACTTAACATTATATCTAATTCATTTGTGCAGGAGGGGTACGTTCAGGGGACTTACTGTGTAACCCTGTGACCATAGCTAACAGCATTGCTATACTCCTGATAACGAGCGGTGAAGATATCCAGGGTTCTCCTCATAAAGGTGATACATAATGATATGCTAATAAGCTCATTATCCCTCCACAGTGTACATAAATTTCAGGATAACATCTTTTCCATAATAAATGCATTTGTTTCCGTCAATTAATAGCTTATAACCCCTCTCCATATTAATTACTTTTCTCATGGCTATAACAAATACTTGGAGAAAAGCATAAGGGAAAAGAGTATTATAACCCCAGGAAATGGAGTCTATATCATATTGGGGCATGGTGTCAGGAGAGGGAGGTGGCCAGTCACATGACCTCTGCAGTCAGGAAGCAGAGAGCCATGAATGCTGGTGCTCAGCTCACATGTATGTTTCTCATGACATTAGTGAATGGCTCATCTGGGCCATCCCGTTGAGGAAATGTAGGTTTTACACAGAAAATACAGCTGTCCAACCAGAGGCCTTGACTCCCTTCATCAACATTAAGTCAAAGCCGATCGGGTGTCTCTAGCTCATGAGGATAGATGATGTCACCCACATCAGGGTGGGTCTTCTGTCCTCAATGAAACCTCTCAGGACACTCCCACATAGACATACCCAGAGGTGTGTCTCCTAGGTGATTCAAAATCCAGTGAAGTTGTCAGTCAAGTGAGTTCAAGGCCAGTCTGGTCTACATAGTGAGTTCCAAGACAGCCAGTCTACATAAGAGACCCCGTCTCAACCTCCCCCTGCAAAAGATTAATTATCATCCTTCCCCCAACCTGCAGCACGCCCTGGAGATTGGTACAGACTACTCTATGAGGCATTTCTCTCCTTCTTTCTGCTTGTGTGCTATAGCACTTATCTGTGGGATGCCTTCACGCTTTCTTCTACGGCTTTGCTAGATGTGAGCCTTTATGGCTGTTTCTGTTTGCTATTATTTAAAAGTATTTTATTTTTAATCTCTCTCTCTCTCTCTCTCTCTCTCTCTCTCTCTCTCTCTCTCTCTCTCTCTCTGTGTGTGTGTGTGTGTGTGTGTGTGTGTGCAGGTACCCAAGGAGGCCAGAGGCAGTGGGCCCCTAGGAGCTAGAGTTACAGGTGGCTGTAATCTGCCCCATGTCAGTGCTGGGAATTGAACTTGGGCTCTCTGCAAGAGCAGCAAGTGCTCTTACCTACTGAGCCAGCTCTCCAGCCCCATACTTTGCAGTTATCAACAAGACTAGTTTGATCACACAATGCATGTGTATTTTTATATCATTATAGATAATTCTTACTGTTTTGAGTATAAATTACCAGCATCAGGTAATGTGAACAGACACATAAGCCTTTTTTTTTTTTTGCAAGACCCCTACAGAGTACGGTTCTCAGGGGTTTCTGGGGTCCCTTCCCCACACAGTTTGCTGCTGTACTTGGTCATTTTTGCCAATTTGAAAGAATCTGAATGTAGCTTTAATATGCACTTGTCTAACCACAGGTGAAGTTTAATATTCTCTCTCTCTCTCTCTAGAGATATGCGTGCACACATGTGCATGTATATGTATTCTGTACTGGAGAATGATCTGAGAGCCACGCCTTTGGTTTTGACTGAGTGAGTTTATTAACATATAGCAAGCAAAAGTGAAAGAAAAAAATAGCAAGTAGGAGAGAGGGAGGAGAGAGAGAGAGAGGAGAGAGGAGAGAGAAGAGAGAAACAGACAGCAAAGCATCCCCCAGTCAGGCATTTCAAACATCCAGCAGAGAGGATTGGAGTAGCGTGATTGACAGAGCAAACAAAACAACATCATCTAATCAGGGGCTTACAACATCCAGCAGAGACCAACTGGGAAGCAGCAGCCGCGCTGGGGTTCCTGTTGAGAGTCTTTTCCCACTGATGAGCTTCGGGCTTCCAGCCCCACTTGAGGCATTTTTACACCATGGGGTAAGCAACAGTGGTCTCTGCTGGGAAAGGTTCTTCTTTTAGCCCATCTCAAGGGGGTCATGTGCTCTTGGGCTGTTCTGCTCTCTTTTGCTCCGTCACAGAGTTAGGGTCCAGCCCACTTAGGAAAAGGAATTTTAGAGGACACTTGAAATAAAAATGGTTGAGTCCAGATCAGGGAGAACCTGCTGGCTCCCAGAGCCTGCTTTCAACAAGCTTAAACAGCACCTGGCACTTGGCCAACACAGTGTATGTTGCAAGGCCAGATATCCACCTCAGGTGCTGATCCCAGGACACCGTCCACTTTATCCATTTTTTTTTTAACTTAAAACAATCTTTTATGGATATGGGTGTTTTGCCTGCATGTATGTCTGTGTCCCACATGGAGGCCGGAAGAGGGCACTGAATCCCTTGGTGTTGGGGCTACAGCCAATTGTGAGCTGCCACGTGGGTGCTGAGAATTGAACTCAGGTCCTTGACAAGAGCAGTCAGTGCTTTTAACTGCTGAGCCATCTTTTCAGTTCCCAGTCCACTTTATCTGTTTGACACAGGGTCTCTCACATCACTGGTCCTAGGCTGGCTGGCCAGCAAGCTCTAGGTATCCATCTTTTTGTCTTTGCTTCCCCAGCACTGGGAGTATAAGTATGCACCATTATGCTGGTCTTTTTTTTTTTTTTTTAAATTTTTATGTGGGTTTGGAGGATTGAACTCTGGTCTTCACACTTGCGTGGCAAGCACTTAACCAACCAAGTCATGTCCCCAGATCATATCTCCTCACGTTTTGAGGATGCTATCATTTTGTGTGTGTGTGTGTGTGTGTGTGTGTGTGTGTGTGTGTGTGTGTGTGTGGTCCCTTAATGAACCCAATTTCCTCCCCATGTATCTCCTCTTGTTCTTCTCTTTGTTCTAGAATCTTCTCTCTCTTAGCTGCTGTCCTGACTCTTTCAGTGGGAAAGGTGATATCAGGAGTGAAGACTAGAAACCTTGTCCTGCTTACTATTCATTGTTGCCAGGGTGAGGGATTTGTATCCACTGAAGGCCAGAAAGTCCTGCCAGCAGGTCCCTTGCTGCTGCTGCCTAGGCTGCCCTGTCCATGTGGCCGGGTGTCTCATCTCTTCATCCTCAGTGTGGCTGCTGTGTCTTCTGAGAGGGGTGGTGCAGATGGGGAGACATGCTGACTTCTGGTCCATCAGTCCACTCCAGCCTGTCCTCCATCCTCTCCGCCATCATCTTGACAATTGCTGAAAATAGCCCACCTCTTGCTCCTAAGCGCCCGCTGTTTAAGCTGATTGTTCCCAACTTGGCTATGCACTAGAGCCACTGGGGATGATTTAAAAGAGCTAGGTGCAGTTTTTCCCCTCCAGGAGATTTTGGTTAATTTGTCTAGACAAGAGTTGGCCTGTCCAGAGTTCTGAGTACCTCCAGATGGCTCTCATTCTTAGTCCCATGTGGACATTCTCTGGTCCAAGGAACACATGAGTAGAATCAGGCCAAAAAGAAAGGGTAAGGCTTGAATTATGTACTCTGCATGGGGCAGGGTTGTTGCAGAATGGACATCCCCAGAGCTCTCTGGGGCACCTGCTGGCTGATTCAGCGGGTGGAGCTCAGGGGGTTCATAAGAAGTGGCCAAGGACAGAGTCTAGATTTTGTGTGATGAAGGCATGTATCGGACAGAAGTCACTGGCATTGCCTGTTTTATGTCTTTAGGCTGTAAGAGCCCAGAGTGTGTAGCCTAGAGGGAGCAGGGATGATACCTGTACCCAGGCTTCATGTCAGGAAGACGCTGAATGCTGAAGGGAAGGGTGTCACCCACACGATATTTACTCTTTACTCTTAATATGGAACAAAGACACCAGCTCAGACTTTAGGAATTCCAGAACCTTCCATGTTAGTAACAAAGGACTGAGATGGATGCCTATGAAGAATTTTCTCAGTGCCAGGTGTGGGGATATGGTCTTTTTTTTTTTTTTTTAACATTACATTTTTTAAATTTACTTATGTATTTTCTGTATGAGTGCTCTGTCTGCATGTATGCCTGCATGCCAGAAGAGGGCATCAGATTCCATTATAGATGGTTGTTGTGAGCTACCATGTGGTTGCTGGGAATTGAATTCAGGACCTCTGGCAGAGCAACCAGTGCTCTTAACTGCCGAGCCAGCTCTCCAGGGCCTGTGGTCTTTATCTAGTTTCCTATACTCAGTCACATACATGGAAGCAATCCAGTCAAGAATGACTCATCCAGCTACCACTGGCCAAAACCCCCAACCCAACTATGTGTATACATCAAGGGAAATTAGCTGTTGGTCGTTGGATGGACTCACCCAGAACCTCCACCCTCACAGGGTTTCTGTGTGGAGTTGTGTGACCTGGGCCTCAGTCTGACCCTGTTATGTGGTACTCTTAGGAGTCAAGTTGGCAAAGGGGGAATTTGTGATGGCTATGCATTGACTGTCAACTTGACAGGATCTAGAATCATCCAGGACACAAATTTCTGACCATGTTTGAGAGAGTTTCTAGATGGGGTTAATTAAGGAGCAAGGACCCACCTTGAATGTGGGCAGCACCAGCCCATGGGCTGAGGGCCTGGACTGTAACAAGAGAGACAGGGAGCTGAGCATCAGCACTCATTTCTCTGCTTCCTGACTAGGGATGCAATATGATCAGGTACCCCAGATTCCTGCCGTCATGCCTAACCAACCATCGTGGACACACACACACACACACACACACACACACACTAAAATTTACCAAAAAGATTAAAGTAACAATTAAAAATTGGTCTTAGTGATAATGTTTGACTTAATGTATCCAAATTATCATTTCAGCACCTTCCTTCAGTGACATGAAAATCACAGATGCTATTTCACTTTCTTTCCCTCATAGTCTTCCAAACCCAGCGGTCATCTTATAATTGCGCATTTCTGCTTGGACTAGCCTTGTTTTGGTAGCTGATGGCCACTCAAGGCGGCACCATGGGCGGGCAGAGCTGAGAGCCGGAAGATGAGCGACACCCACTGTGCATTTAGCCAGTGTGTTAAGCTGGGTGTGGGGTAACTCAGACTGTATTACCGGCACTTGGAAATCGGAAGCCAGAGGACTGCAAATTCAAGGCCAGCCTGGACTCCAGGGTCAGACCCGTGTCTAATCTCCTCTTCTCCTCACAAAAATATGAGACAGAGGAAGGGGAAGAGAGGATTTATTTTGGCTCCCTGCTGAGCTTCACCACCACCCCCCTGCCCCCAGCCTCAACAAAGGGATGGAGCAGACATGACTTTGGAGTATTGCTATGGCTGGAGTAGTTGGGTTTTGAAAGCCTATGCTAGTGATGACAGCAGGGATCGAGCACAGAGCCGGAGAGGAACTCCTACCTCACCCCTGTCTTGGTCACCTCTGTGAACTCCAAAGGCAGGACCAGCTCTCTTGCCTTTTCAGGATTCAGGCCTCGGCAGTGAACAACAATGGCCATCAGATATTCCCAGGAGCCCCCCTCCCCCATATTACCCAACACCCTCTCCGCAGCCTGCTGGGAAGGGAACATGAATCTCTTTTATAAATGGGCCCTGCCTCTAGCCACCAAGGACCCAGAGTGGGAGACCACAGGCTGCAGCTCCACCTTGGCCTATAAATATTTAAATGGCAGTTTGGCTTTCAGAGCGAGCGCGCACGTCAGAGGCCAAGGTCAAGCTTTTTGACCCTTTGTTAATTTACACAGTGAAATATGATTCCGCTGGCTCCTGTTTTCAGAAGTCCTCTGTGGCTTCCTTTCCCATAGTCCAAAGGGTGGCTTCGCCTCTAGCTGCAGAATTCAGAGCAGGCAGGTATGCCTGCACTGATTGCAAATATATAAATGCAGATATTTTTATTTTTATTTTTATTTTTATTTTTTTGCCCACTGAGTGAGGCTTTGTTGGTATAGGATTCCTCCTGAATGTGCTGTTTCAGCACCGGGGCGGATGGACAGCTCCCAGGCCAGGCCAGCGCAGGCCTAAGCGATTTACTGAAAAGGCTGGCAGACAACTCTGGGGCGGGACAGTTAAAAGCCTCATTCCAGGCTCTCACTGCTTCTCCCCAGGCTGCCAACCTGACCTCAGAAGGCCCTCAGGCTCCAGTCTGCAGCAGCCCCTTCCTGTGTGTCACAAAGCTGCTCTCTGGTATTCGGGTTATCTGTTGTCAGCTCTTAGGGTCCCTTCGAAGCCTCTCTCTGGAAGGCCAACCCGAGAGGGGATGTGGGGGAAAGGCTGGCACCTGGGGATTTGCCGTCTTACTGTTGAAAACACTCCAGTGAGCTATGCCTGGTGCGTGCCTAGATGTTCTTTCTTGTCTGTTGCCCTGATAAAGTACCCCGGCAAAAGTGACTTAGTAGAGAAAGGGACTTGTTTCAGCTCACAATTCCAGGTTGCAGTCCATCACTGTGGGGAAGTCAAGGCGGGGACTTCAAGTAGCTAGTCACATCACATGTACAGTCAAGGACGGGAACATGAAGTAGCTAGTCACATCACATGTACAGTCAAGGGCAGAGAAAAATGAATGCACGCTCACCTGATTGCTTGTGCTCAGCTTGTTTTCTTCACTCACACAGTCCAGGAACCCCTGCCTAGGGAATGGCATTGCCCATAGAGGGCTGACTTTCCCCATATCCATTAAGACAATCAAGATCACTCCCTACAGGCAGGTTTGCAGGCCAACCTGATCTATAGAAAACTCCGCTGAGACTCAGGGGTGAGACAGGAGTTCACCTCTGGCTCTGTGCACATCCCTGCCACTCCCTGCTTACTCAGCTTTCATATTGCAAATGCCCCAGATAGGCCCACAGGACAACCCAACCCCTCATCGAGACTCTCTTCATAGATGATTCTAGGTTGTGTCAAGATGACAAGGAAAGTTAAGCAGCCCGTCAGCATAGAAATACCTAAGGCAGGACAAGCTCTCACCAAAGGCAGGTTAAAGAACGCTCTATGGGAGGGGCTTCTATGTAACACCAAGGGTTGAAAAATGCAGCATCTACTGGGTGGTGGTGGCTTATGCCTTTAATCCCAGCACTTGGGAGGCAGAGGCAGGTGGATCTCTGTGAGTTTGAGGCCAGTGCAGTCTACAGAGTGAGGTCCAGGACAGACACCAAAACTACACAGAGAAACCCTATCTCAAAAAACCAAAAAGAAAGAAAGAAAGAAAAAAAGAAAGAAAGAAAGAAAAGAAAACACATAGTTTTTGAATCTCTTCTTTTAAAAAGAACTTTAAAAATCAGCCTAAATAATCAACACTGGAAACTAGATGAAGAAAACAAGGTAGGAGAAGAACAAAAGAGCAAACAAAGGGAAAACCAGAGAATAATGAGTTAACAACAAGTAATAGAAGCAGAAATTACATTTCTAAATTTTGAAAAAAATAATTTTTTTTATTTATGTAGGTATGCACATGAGTGCAGTGCCATCAGAAGCCACAAGGGGGAGTCAGATCCCCTGGACCTGGAGCTGGAGGCACAGAGGGTTGTGAATCCCCCATATGGGGGTTTGGAACTGAATTCAGGTCCTCTGTAATAGCAGCATGTGCTCTCAACCCGGGATCCATCTCTCCAGCCCCCAGAGAAAATGCTTTTAAGTCCTGGATATGCAGTTTCCATTACAACACTTTCTAAAAGTTGCAATGTACCAACCTCAGTAATTTATTCTCTCAGTGAAGGGTAAGGCTGGTGCTTCCCTAATTCCTTAAAAACGCCACAAGTGTGCATCTCCAGATTCAGCGTTCAAAGAATCCACTCAAACCCTTACGAATCCTTTACCCAAGACAGTGACGGGATCCAGGGCTCTGGAAAAACTAACAGAAAAAGAGCAGCTCAAATGCTATTGGTTTCTAGATTCTGTCCAAGTGCAGCTGCCAAGTTGTGTGGGTCTGCCTCTATGCCTCTATACTAGCCTGGAGACTTCATCCACGCTGGGATGGCACAGTACCGTGGACAGCTCTAGCTGAAGGTGGACCCTTTTGGTCCTGTATGTACTTGCTCTTCCACTTCTTACCCATGTGTATTAGCAGCTTGTGTCACTGCTATGACAAACTCCTGAGGCAAAGGCAATTTAAGGAAGGAAAGGTGTATGTTGACTCGTGGTTGGAGGGCATGGTCCAACCATGGTGGGGAAGGCATGAGGCAGCAGGTCGAGATACATCCACAACTGGGAAGGAGAGACAAATGCTTGGCGCTTAGCTTGCCTTCTCCATTTTACTCACCTTGGGATCCCAGCTCACTGAACGGTGCTCACAGTTGGCTGGGTCTTCCTGCCTCAACTAAATCTAGACGCTCCCTCCCAGACAAGCCCAGAGTGTGTCTCCAAGGTGATTCCAGATCTTGTCAGGTTGACAGTCTTAACCGTGACACCATGGCTAGGTAGCTGACCTTGGGGTTGGTTTTCTCATCTATGAAGTCGAGCTGAGAGTTATCAGTCACCAGGCGGGAAGAATGCAGTGACTTCAGACAGAGTGTGCTCAGAACTCTGCCAGGCACGTGGAAGAACTCAATGAATGCCGACTGACACCCTCGCTATCATCATTACGCCTTTGTTCCTGTTACGGTCTTCACATTTCACCCTGACAGCTACCTTTTTTTAGCTTTGTCTTTTGGAGCCCAGAAGTCCCCTTAGGAACCATGTGGCTCACTGTTCTTTTATACCTCCTGTCTCCGGTGGCATTTCTCTGTGTGTCTGTGTCTGTTTGTCCCATCAGTGGGGTGAGTCCCTACAAAGCCCACATACAAGGTAGTTTCCATGTAGAGCAGTGGTTCTTAACCTGTGGGTCTCAACCCCAAACCCATCAGAACACATAGATATTTACATTATAATTCACTACAGTAGCAAAATGACAGTTACAAAATAGCAATGAAAATAATTTTATGGCTGGGGGTCACCACAACATGAGGAGCTGTATTAAAGGGTCATAGCATTAGGAAGGTTGAGAACCACTGCTGTTGAGTAAAATGAATGAGCTGAGATTTTTGGGACACAGAATACCAACAATCCTCCAGAGAGCCTCAGTGAAGAGCCTTAAGGAGGCAGGAACCTCACAAGAAGCAGGGGTGGGGGAGGAGGGGAGAGACTGCACCCTACCCTGGGCTCTAGCTCTTTTCCCTTTATAGAAACAAACAGGTCCCAGGCTCTCTCCATCTCTGCTTAGCATCCTTGCCATGACATTTACAAAGCAACTATTTTAAAAAAATAAAAACTTCTGCTGCATAAATTTCTGCTCATGAAAATGCTGCTTGAGATTTCTTTTGACATTTTCGTCTGAGGTCAGCCGCTTGAATGTTATGACCAGCAATTTTAGGGTACAGCGTGCTTTAAACTGCAGAAGTCATGCTTGTTACGAGGGAAAACTCCCTGTCACTTCCTTTACCCACCCCCCCACCCCCCGCCAAAAACAATGATTATTTACAAATGCCACTTGAGGGGCTGAGGATGTGTGTGACTCAGTTGGTGGAATGCTAGGTCCGTTGCACCTAATAAACCAGGCATGGTGGCACAGGCCTTTTGCAGAAAGATTTGTGATGTGATGGAGGGTTTTTCTATCCCTGAGCAAACAGGCACTTTGCTGGCAGGGTTTGGAGAGCTGCATTTGTGTCTGAGGGGCTTTCTGGATGCTTCCAACAGGGTGGCTAATGCCGAGACAGGAGGGTGCTCTTTGGATAAACAAGCTTTTATTTCTGCAGGGAATGAGAGATTCCACCTCCCTCCCCTCCCCCCACACACACCATGGGCTATAAGGCATGGGAAAACCTCCCCGATGAACCCACAGAGACGGGCAATGATGTGCTGTGAGATGATTCTTTCTGAGGCTATGGTGCCTGGCACAGGGCTGCCTCCAGCAGAAGCGGCACAGATGTGCTGTTAAAAGCAGTTCTATTTAGGGCCGCGCAGAGTGGAGGAGCGGATGGCACCAGCGCCGAAGATGCTCAAATGTACCCTGAAGGGTTTTTAAGAATGGTGTTGGCAACTGGCTGTTGGGGGAGGGGATAGGCTGGGTCCCCAGGAAGCACCGGCCTCCGAGGGGCAGAAATTGCCCTTTGAATACCTTGCCAGCTGCCTTTGGTTCTGGTGCTGGCAGCGCAGATGATGAGCCCTTTCTTGCCACGGTAGCCTGGGGATCTTTATCACTGAGCCATGAAATCAGCGCGGGGTTTGTTCCTCGGTGCTGACGCGTCTCTGGGTTTGGTGTCTGCGCTTCCATGACGTACTGTGTGCAACTGCTCTGTCCTCTCTGATGTCTGCGGTACCTGCCCTAGTTAACTTCTAGCTGTGTGCTCTCCTGAGCCCATGGGTGGAGGATGCAGAGGCCCCTGTGCCACCTGGCCCTCTGCTGAGGGAGCCCTGGGTGGGTGGGTGCATTTTAAGTGAATGGAGCCGGAGGATTTTACGTTAAGTGAAATAAACCAGACATAGAAAGGCAAGGACTATATATCCTCTCATACAAGAATTTTGAGATCTAAGAGCTGGGCATGGTGGAATGTGCCTTTAACCCTAGCACTTGGGAGGCAGAGGCAGGTAGAGGCCTTCCTTGTTCAGAGGCAAAATTGAGACAATCAGGCACAATGGCTAAGCGTGCTGGTAAGGGATACTCGTCAGTGTCTCCTCTAGGAGGACACATGCTCTGTCTCTGCACTGAAACCCACCCTTTCTCCTGGCCTGGAGTAGTGGTAGGCAGTTGTTTGTTGCTCAGAGGAGGACCACATTCCCAGAAGTCCTCGGGCCTAGAGTCAGGTGGCTAGTTCTAACCAATGAGATAGGATGTTGCATGCATATGTCTGTGTACATGTTTGCATATGTGTCTACGTGTGTGTGTATGTGCGCGTATATGTATGTGTATACAAGATACAACCCCTTCCCAGTATGCCTGCAGCTAGATGCTGAGGGCAAGGCCCACAGGAGTGTGATGGAAGGTCTGCATCTGGTTCCAGCCAGGTGAAAACACCCTCACCACCTCATCTCCCAGGGAGGCAGAAAGGACCTGAAAGGTCAGCATCTTACTTGGGCAGAGGTGGGCTAACACTGACATCTTAGCATGGCTCTGCCCCCTTCAGCAGCTCCCTTATCCAGCAGTCTCTCCTCTCCAACTCCAAACATTCCGACTGAATCTGCTCACTGCTGCCAAGGGTCTGCCAGAAACCAGGGTCCTGTTTCTCTGGCTATTAAGTTCTGGATTCGCAGAGAACCAAGATATCCACATAATGTCATGGAACCAGCGTTAAATGCAGCCTCCAGGATCCCACAATATTTTAACTCATAATGCTTGGGACTGATAATCACTCTATGTTCTGGTGTGTGTGTGTGTGTGTGTGTGTGTGTGTGTGTGTGTGTGTGTGTGTGTCTGTCTGTCTGTCTGTCTGTCTGTGTCTGTGTCGTCTGTCTACAGGTATGTGCTGGTATGCCTGCACGTGTGCGTGTGTGGAATCTAGAAGTCAACATCTAGTGTCTTGCTCAATTACTCCTTATCTTATTTTTTGAGACAGGATCTCTCACTGACCATAGAGCTTGCCCACAAGAATAGACTAGTGGCCACCAAACTCCAGGGATCTTCTTGTTTCTGCCCCTACTTAGTACTGAGGATGCAAAGGTGTGCTACTGTGTCTGGCTTAAATTTTTTTTTTTAAAAAAATGTTAATTTTATGCATATTTGTGTTTTGCCTGTGTATGGGCACTGTATGTATGCAATTCTTGCAGAGGCCAGAAGAGGGCATCAGATCTCTGGGACTGGAGTTACAGTTGTCTGTGAACTGCCATGTGGGTGCTCACAGACACTCTGTAAGAGCATCAAATGCTCTTAACCACTGAGCCACCTCTCCACCTTCTGGCATTTGGCTTTTTAATGTGGGTTCTGAGGGATCTAAACTCAGGTTCTCATGGTTGTGTGGCAAGTCCTTTATTGATTAGGCCATCTCCTTGGCACCATTTAAAAATATGATAGTGTCAATAGTTTTGACTTGGTTAGGGATTCTTTGAAAAAATAAGAGTTTAGAAAATATTTGAGTCACCCCTATGCCTATCCAGCCAAAATGCCATGCTAATGCTGGTATTTGTAGCTGGGGTCTTACTTTGCTGGGTGGTGTAGAGGATGTGGCTGAGTGTATTTTGGGATATGTTAGAATAGTTTTATTTAAATCTTCATGATTATTAGTATTCTGTGTTTAAATGATACATTCTGTACATAGTTTAAAAGGGTCATTTAATTATGTCCATTATTTTCCCTCAAACAAATGAATGCGGATGGGATTTTGAAGTCAAGGAATGTTTGGAAGGCATTTGGTGAGCAGCCAAAGGCCTCTCAGGGAGAGCGCTCCTGTTTTCCTGTCACTAGCCTACAAAGGCTCTCCCTTCTCTGACAGCCCTGGGAACGTTCTTCCCGTCTGTAATTTGTTATAAAATATTCAGATACTTTGAATATAGAATATTCAAAGAAATACAGTCATTCGGGTAAAGAGATGGTTCAGTGGTTAAGAACAATTGCTACTCTTGCTGAGGACCCAGATTTGGTTCTCAGAACCCACATGGCAGCTTACAACCTATAAGTCCAGTTCCAGGGGATCTGGTGACCTCTTCTGTCTTCCTCAGGCACCAGGCTTCGTTGTACTGTGCATATATACATGCAGGCAAAACACCCACACATATAAGAGAGAAATAAATAGCAACTAGGGCCATGTCTACTCCATGACAATCACTGCTTATATTTTGGGGTACCTTGTAGCTTTCCTATGCAATGATGTGTGTGCATGTGTGCACATATTCACGCATGCATGCATATGTGTACATAGTCTATGTGTGTTTCATGGGATCCTATAGGCTCATGTTGTGGTGTAGTAGGCTGGGGACCAACCCAAGCCTGTTCCTCAGGGTCCCCTTCACTTCTACCCCTGATGACTGCAGCGTCTATGCTCTGGACTCAGAGCCTTGCTCTGTGACAATGAGTTGTGGGGCTTTTAACAGCCTCTGCACTTATGGGACTGCGTTCCCTTGTTTTCCAGGAGGTAGCCTTGAAGGCTTTCACCGTCTCTAGCTTTGCATGGTACTTGTTACAGAAGGGTGTCATAGTTATAACAGGGGTCTCTATCTGGTGACCCAATGTTGAAATATTCCATTGTCTCTGAGCTTATTTCCATCACACGATTGAGACATTTGAACTCCCCCCCCCCCCCGCCCCCATTGGTGCTAGGGAAATGTAGAAGGGTTTGCTCTCTTAATTCTAGTCAGAAGGATACAACTATGCCCAATCTTCAAATCCACCCTGGCCCTGCTTGGACCCTGGGCGAGCTTTCGCACGGCGAATATAGTCTCAAGGGCAGCCAGGACTGAGAACAGGGATGTGAGGCTCAGGGTGAAGAAAGACTGGGCACCCAGCGTGCAGGATGAGGACTTTCAGTCCTGATGGCCTGGTTGGGCTATCCCCAGGAGCAGGGTTGGCCTGGGGGTTCCTGATGGCATTGCTGCCCATGCCGAGTCTCCAGAGTGACTATGACAGGACCTTGGCTTTGAACTCTACACAGTGTGCCCCCCAACACATCATACTCAGATGCTAAGTTGACACACAGGCATAGTAACTCAAACACACACACACACACACACACACACACACACACACACACACACACTCCACTCTAATAAATTAAAAGGAGCTGGACTGTCATTAAGATCATAGCCGCAGGAAGTAGGTGTGCCCTTATCCACCTCTCCCGTCTTCCAGTGTGGCTTTAGGCCTTTGTGCAGCTTCAAGAAGTCTGCTTGCTCCCCCATTTCCTTTCCTTATCTTGCAGCTTGGACCACAGATCCCACTAAACCAGAACCAGGCGTTTCTGCCCCGGGAGGCAGAGGCATGCTAGTGTCTGCTGGAGGTCCCTGTGAGTGGTTTTTAGGAGGATGGCTCTTTGGGCTCCTGCCTCAGGGCCTTTGCACCTGCTTCACCCATGCTGAGTCCTCTCTCTCCTAATCCTGGGATGTTCTGTAACAGTGCAGAGACCCTGCTGTGTGACCCTTCTTGACATTTTCTCCTCCTTCTGTGACTTAACCTTGCACCACTCACTCCATAGGGCCACAATACTTCTGGGGTCCCAGAACTCAAAACCAGCACCGCAGAGGTTTGTTCTTGTCCTCAAAGCCCCCCAGACTCTGAGGTTAAGGTAGGGACTTCTGCTCTAGGTGACAGAGACCAGAACCCAGAGCAGCACTTCTCGGCAGGAAGCAGTGCCAGGCTTATTGCCAAAGCATGCTGTGGGTGGCATCTGGCTTGATATCTGTTTTGTTTATCACAGGGCCTCTTCCTCTGACCCCTGGGGCCTGTCTTTGAGGTGAGGGTCAGGTGGCATCAAGGGTCTCCCTTCTGAGCCTTCTCTTTGGAAGGGTACCCAGCAGGAGAGTATTTAGGAGCCCTCTGACTTCCTGTCACCTACAGATTATCATGTCACATCTGAGTGGCTCAGAAGCAGCATTGTCATGAGCTGACAAGCGACCAGGAGTTGGGGGTGGTGTGTGTGTGTGTGTGTGTGTGTGTGTGTGTGTGTGTGTGTGTGTGTGTGTTAAAATGAGAGTGAAATCATTCTCTTTTCTTCCTTCACTCGGGGTACCAGCAGGGCCTTGTTGACTTTATTTGTGGGTATGACTGCCCAGTCTTCACTTTACAACATTCCCAGCATTTTATGATATTGATTTTAGTTTTACTTTAACTTTAGCAAAAACAGGGACTGGGGAGATGGCTCGGTGGATAAAGCGCTTACCCTGCAAGTGTGAGGACCTGAGTTTGAATCCCCATCACCCAATGTGAGTGCCGGGCAGGTGTGGCAGCCCAGTGTGTGAGAGGCAGAGGCAAGGGCTCCCCAGAGAATGGTGGCCAGTCACTCCAGCTCAGACTGTGAGCTCTGTTCACTGAGTGCCCCTACCTCAATATATGAGGGGAAGGATAATGAAGACGAGACCATATGTCAACTTCTGACCTCTACATATACTCACACAATGTACCCGCAGATGTGCGTTTCTCTGTGGTTTGTACCAACCACCTACATCCTTATGGGGTAAGAGAGAAGCCCCATGGCCACATATGTCTACACGGGTCAAGTTAACATCCCAATACCTCTCCTTCTGATCTGTGCCTCAGTTTCTCCATCAGAGAACCATCTCAGTGCCCATCTCATGGGTCTCCGAGGGTTCCATTGTGATACTTTTGTTAAGGTGCTTAGAACGCAGGGTTTAATGTTTGGCAAGTGCTCACAGGGCTGGCCGCCTCTTATTGTCCCAGGAATGTTAATAATTAGCATTAAAATGGAAGATCAAAGTTCCCAGATTATCTTATTTTGGGAAATAAATACCACACACTGGATTTGAGTTCTGAGACAAATAATTGGGCTTAGTCTGCGGTGGCGGCGGAGCCACGTGGTTGTCAGGGGCTTTTAGTGGCGGTGAAATTAAGGTTCATGGAAAATGATTAACCTGATGGGGTGGCTCCTGGGTGGGAAGACATTTAATTAAACTCCAGGCATGGCTTCTGGGTAGCTGCACTCAGGCAGGCATCGTCCCAGGTGTCCAGCTCTCGGCTCTGCGGGCTCTTTACTTGAGTGACAGTGGCGATTCCAGGGGTGGCTTAAATACCATGACAGAGAGCCCCAGAAAGGTCCTCGTGCTGTGCCCTGCCCAGAGCCTGTAGGTGACAATTGCTGGGTATTGGCTATGGAGGTGACACATGCCAGCCAGGACTTCTCTGTGCACAGCCTGAGGCAGAAGCCTGCACTGGAGGGCTGAGGATTCCTGACCTATGAGGAGCTTGTAAGTGTCTTTAAAGAAGAGTTATTATGATTAGTGTGTTTGTGCATGCCCATTTGATGTATGTGTGCCATGGTGTGCGTGTGGAGGTCAGAGGACAATTTTTGTGGCGTTGGTTCTCTCTGTTCTCTTTCGTGTGGGTTCTGGGGTTTGAACTCAGGTTGTCAGTGTTTGTGCAGCAAACGCCTTACCCGCTGAGCCGTCTCGCCAGCCCACAAGTGTCTTCAGATCTCTGCAATTACTTTATTGATGTCTCTCTAGGGCTCAGAGCAGCCTGACTCCTTTTCCTGGGGGAAGGTTTTTATCTTGCTTTCAATTTTCACTCGCTAATGCTCTGTCATTCACGGCCAAGTGGAAACAGAAGACATAGTCTTTAATTCAACAACGGTTTCCCAGCCCCCGGCCACGCCCCCCCCCCCCCACTTCTGAGGTGCTAGGTGCCTTCTGGGGATGAAGACAGCTTTGAACACAGTGTCCCAGCTCTGGCCCTGTGATATGTGTGACATGGACACGGTGAGTGAATGAACCTCACAAGCGTGAGGTGGAGGGAGGTGAGAAGAACCCCTTCCCAGGATGGTGGAGGTATTCGCTAAATAAAAAACAACAGCAGCCAAGGTGTGTGTGTGTGTGTGTGTGTGTGTGTGTGTGTGTGTGATATTTTTGGTCATTTACAAAATTAGACTTAAAAAATACAATTTTAGGTTTATAGGTAAACTGATGGAGAATTTGGGGTTCCATTCCCCACCTTTCATTTTCCCCACCGTCTTGTGAGTCAGGCACATTTTAATGCAAGTGAAACCCAATACTGGGGCTTTGTTATGTCCACAGGTGCATAGGTTCCCAGAACTGAGTGTCCCGTGGGATGAGGGACCCACAAGGGGAGGGAGAGACAGTAGACAAGGCAATGTCTTCTGAGCCCTGCTTATTGTCGGAGCACGAGATTCCACGGTGGCTCGGTCTGTGTGACTCACCGTGACAGATATGCCCTGCGCTAGCAGCCCCCATTTACAGATTGAATTTCCTCTCTATTGACTGACACAAAGCCGCTCCCGAGCCTGGGGCTGTCCATGAATAAGTAAACAGTCTTCCAGCCCCGTGCAGAGAGCAGAGTAGCCAGAGTTGGAGCTGGGAGAGGCTGGTGAGCTCTGGGCTGCTGGAAGGGGAGGCTTGACCAGCCTGAGGGAGCCACTGATCCCATCTCCCGTAAGTACCTGCTCTGTGGGATGGGAAGAGCCAGTTGAGTGACTGAACTTCCACTTAGCTGGACAGACAGAAAGCCTAGCCTCCCTGTGGGCTGTAGCTGGCAGCAAGAAGAATTGCTGGGCCCAGGGGCTGGGAGCGGGGACTTTTTAGTCTGTGTGTGTAACTCACACCTCCAAATCCTCCAGGCTCTACTTATGGTTTATATTTCGGTTGTGATCTGTGGATTTAGCGGTAGACATGTCTCCAGGCCAATGTCAGTCAAGAAAGAGCTCGTTGGCCTGGAGGATCATGGATAGATTGCATTTAAGGTGTTCACCCTCGTCACTCGGGACAATAAGGGCCTCACAAGTAGACCCGTGGGCAGGCTGAATGCTGCCACTCCTTAGAAACTCTGTTCCTTTTGAAACGGGCTTTGCTTTTGCTTATTTAAACATCACAGCCGCCCTTAAGCACAGCGTCTATTCATCCTGAAGGTGTCTTGGGCAAAGAGTCTTTTCTCTGCTTCCTATTCCATTTGAGGACGCCAATTTTCAAGCTTTGAGGCCAGCTGACGAGATCAAGCTTAACCCCATGAAGAGTTTAGAAGGGGAACGGAGCCAGAGAACGATCAGGAGGATCTCAGCGTTGTCGGTTTCTATCAGTCCAGGGTTAGTGGGAAACTCATGCCCAGCTGAAGAGCAGAGAGGAGTTTATTTTGTCAATGTAGGGCTGATCCAAGGAAACAGACCTGTCTTTGTGGTGGAAGGAACCCTCTGTTCCTCAGTGGTCCTGTTTACCGGGCTGAGCAGGTGGCCTGTGTTTGTGTATGTGGCTCAGCATTTGATGGCCGCAGTAAAAGGTACATCAATTAATCATGGCTTCTGTTCCTATCGTCCTACACAGCTTAGTTAATTAAAGCTCGGCACGGAGTGATAGCCTAGCTCTGCGCTCAGTTCTGCCACGCACGTCCTCTCAAAGCTGTTATCCGGCCGGACCACTTTTGAATTAATAATCCTAACTCCCGGGAAGCCTCAGAGAGCAGTTTCCCACACTTTGCAGCCGTGAGCAGGCTATCCAGCCAGCCAGGTGGGACGTTATTTCTCTCTCGGGAACCAGACCAAGGATAGAGAAGCCAGCTGACTGATTCTATGCAGAGACAACCCCCCTCCCCAAGTTCATGAAATGTACCACAGACCTAGGAATTACTGTTGTAATAACACATAGGCTTAGGGGCTAGAGAGATGGCTCAGTGGCTAAAGATCTTGCCAAGCAAACACGAAGAGCAGAATTTGGGTCTCCAGAACTCACAGAAATGCTGGGTGGGTGTGGCAGCCTTCTCCCCTACTCCACCTCCCGTAATTCCGGCCTCAGGAGGCTGAGACAGGAGCTAGCTAGCAAGCCAAGCTGTATTGGTGAGCTCTGGGTTTGATTGACAGATGCTGCCTCAGTGAAGAAGGTGGAAGAGCAGCAGAGGATGACTCCCGACATCAGCCTTGCGCTTCCACATGCATGTGTGCACATGTATCCACATATGTGTGCCCACACACATGTAAAGCATGCATACATACTCAGGCACACCACACACCTGAAAATGGGTTTGGGGAAGGTTCCCGTAACTTGCAGGTTAGAATGATTTCTGTCATCTTGTTTATACTTTCTTAATGGTTTTCTTGAGAGAGCATGATGCCTCCAAGGAGCAGGTCTGGCACGGGAGGGACTGGAGTGCTTAGTATTCTACGGAGGAAGCCAGGCAACAATCCTGACGCATCTCTGCCAGGCAGAGGGTCACACTGGAGAGCTGCACTTTGATGCACCGATGTGTGTGTGCACATGTGGTGTGTGCACATGTGTGTAGGTGCACTTGCCTCTGTGACTCCGGTGTCCAGGCCAGCCATTACTGTTGGGTGTCTTCCTTGATTGAATTCCACCGTATGTTTTGAGGAAGGATGTCTCACTTGAACCCAGAAGTAGCTAGCTAGCTTGCTCCAGGGATTCCTAGATCTAGGGTACTGGCATTACAGGTGGGCTATGAGTATTTATGTGGGTTTTGGGGATCTGAACTCTGGTCCTCACATTTTTTGTGGGCCATCTCCCCTGCCCTGCGCTTAAAAAATGTATTATTATTATTGGTTGCTCATGTACATGAGTGGTGTGTGTGTGTGTGTGTGTGTGTGTGTGTGTGTGTGTGTGTGTGTGTTTGTGGAGGCCAGAGGGCAACCTTAGGTGATCCTCAGAATCCATAAGCCTTGCTGCTTACCTCTGTCTCTCCAGTATAGACACGACAAGTGTGTGCCCTGCTGTGCCTCTTTTTTTTTTAAATAAATGTGAGTTCTGGGAACCGAACCCCAGTCTCTTGAAAGACCAACAAGTACTCCCAACTGCAGAGTCATCCCTCCAGCCCTATCCTACTACTTTTTGACTAATCAAATTTCATAAATAAAAAATAGCCCTTTAGGCAGTGACAGATGAGTGGTTCTCTGGCAAGGACAAATTTGTCTTTCAGGGGAAGACCTGCCGTGTGAGAGGGGGCGCTGGTAGCATCTGGTTTTAGTGCTCAGTCGTCCACTCAAAGAATTATCTGCCTAGAATGTAGATCGGATGAGGTTGGGGAACCCTTTAAGGGATGAGGAGTTACCCATTACCCCCACAGCCTAAATGCATGATCAAGTGTTACCTTGCTCTAGTCGACAGTTAGCATTGACGTTGTATTAGCCGGAGACCCAGCCAGTGGTGGGGACTGCAGCTCTTCATTGCACAGCTTCTTAAATTTTCCTTAGAGTTATTCATCCCCTCTTTTTTTTTTAAATTATGCCATCTTCAATCCACATATTAATACTGATTATTAATTAATAATTAATACCAATTAATAATGACTGCTTATACCATGCCTGGTGGTACCAGCTTCCCTCCTTAGGCCTTCCCTAGATCTTTAGCCCCTCCCTGAGGCCACATACAATTAGGGACAGAACTGCATACGATTGGTTGGTTGGGACGAGTGCCTAGATATTCAGGTGAGGGCCCCAGGACCCTCCCTTCCTGGGAACATGAAAAGTCAACAAGCCCAGCAGGGATGATCTTTTGTGAGCATGCCCAGTTGAGTCCCTGCCCCTGCCCTGATCCACACTTCTTTGCAATATCAAGGTTCCCCGCCCCCCCCCCCCCTGCACATACTTCTGCTTTGGATAGCTTGTGGAGGTCAGGAGACAGCTTTTGGGAGTGTTGGTTCTCTCGCGTGGGTCCCAGGGATGGAAGTATCTCTTACCCACTGAGTCACATATCACTGAACCTTGACATCTAGATGGGAGGTTTGGTTTGAATGAAGGTGGGGGAGGAGGGCTGCTTGATCCTGGAGAGAAGTCTAAAAAGCTTAGTAGGTGTCCGAGATGGGCCCCATCTAGGTGGCTGGAAGGGAACTGTGGAAGCTTCTGGATTAGACTTTTATCAACTTGGTGTTTCCAGCCTCGTATCTAAGTGAAGCTGGTATGGGGTGATGTTCAAGAACAGGACACCTTTGGAGCGGGGAGGAACGCCCACAGACAGACTCATTTCTCTGTTTCTAATATGGTGACCTCCTGTGGGCTCTGTCTGCCCCCTCTTCATCCGGAGTACTCTCATTAAATAGCTCCAGAAAGCAAGGCTCGCTCTCCTGTCTAGACAGCCTTCCTGCACGTCCTCCTTGCATATCCTCCTAATCTTATTAGATTCCAGCTCCAGTTGAAATTATACGTGAACATTCCACCCTTCTCCACCAGCCCCGAGTCCTGAAAAGACTGGATCTCATTCACCATTGGTCTTGGGACTGCCAGGAGGGGCAGAGGTATTCGGCAAGCGCTTGCTTAATTGAAAGAAATTGAATCTCAACCATGCAGATGGGTTTTCAATTCTGAAGTCTGAAATGAGGCCTGGCTGTTTTTGTTCTTCCTGGCTGTCACTCACACTGTTTGAATTCCTGCCAGGGTCACGTGTGAGTCTGCTGATGAAACCCAGGGTGGTTCAAGTTGTCATCCTAGCCCCTTGACTCTAGACAGTTGAAAATCTTGTTTTAGCAAAATAAGAGAGAAAAGAAACAATGTCTGATACTGTGTTTATCTCAATTAGAGGGTCTGAAGTGTGAACCCAGAAACACAGCTCTCATCTCAAAGGGGATAAGAGATAGTTCATTCTGGAGCCAAATATGAGTGACCCTGGCCAGGGAACAAAGACTTGGGTGAGCCGAAGTTACTTGTTCCAACACACTAACACATTCATGAAGGTTTTATAGTCATAAAGTCATAAAGCAAGTCACTTTTCAAATTCACCGGTGGAAGCATCAGGCAGGCGGGTTATAGCAAAGCCAGAAAACCTCTGCCATAGGACTCAGGTGCTACTGGATGTCACTCTTAGCCTTTTGGTTGGTAGAAAGGAGGGGGTCTGTTTATACATTCCAAAGGATTTGCTAATGATTGCCACGATGTTAGCTCATGTACAGAGGCAGGTTATAAATGCCTATTTATAAGGAGACTAAAGATGGCCTAAGATAAATTATAACTGGGCTCTAGACCTGCAACATCCCAACCTCTCCTCAATTATGGGGGTTCTAATCAGTTAACCAGCCTTGCAGAAGGTCGGTGCAAGGTCATGGGTGACACTCAGACATTTCTGCTCTTTGATATCTGATGGCTGAGTGGTCATCCCCTCATGTTGGTTGGTTTTTCTACTTATTTTTATTTATTTATTTGGTTTATGAAAATACTTTCTGGATGATCAGTTCTGTTTTGATAATAAGGGCCAAGATTAGAGCAAGCCCCATGTTGACCTGAACCCCGTGTCCATCAGCCCCATCTGGGTAATGAGCCCAGTGCTGGTTAGTTTTTTTTTTATTGTCAGCTTGACATAATCTAGAGTCACCTAGGAAGAGGATGTCCCAAGTGATTTGATCAGATTGGTCTGCAGGTGTGTGTAACGAGAGTATTTTGATTGATGATTGATGTGAGTGGGCCCACTGTGGGCAGTACTATTCCTAGGCAAGTGGGCCTAGGCTATATAAGAAAGCTAGATGAGCATAAGCTTGTGAGTGAGCCAGTGAGCAGTGTTCCTCCATGGCTTCTGCTTCAGTTCCTGCTATGATTTCCCTCAATGTTGGCATCTTAGTTACTTTTCTATTGCTGTGATAAGACATCATGACCAAGGCAACTTATAGAAGAAAAACTTTATTTGGGGCTTACAGTTTCAGAGGGTTAGAGTCCATTATCATCATGGCAGGGAACGTGGCCGCAGGCAGATGGGCATGGCACTGGAGAAGTAGTTGAGAGTTTATATCAGATCCACAAGCAGGAGGTGGAGGGAGCACACTGGGAATGGCATGGGCTTTTGAAACCTCAAAGCCCATCCCCAGGGACACTCCTCCTCCATCTCTATACTTCCTAGTCCTTCCCAAATGGTTCCACCAATGGGGGGACCAAGCATTCAAACATATGAAACTTTGGGGGGCATGCTCATTAAATCACCTACAGTTGGATTGTATTTAAAGTGTGAGTCAGATAACCCTTTTCCTAAGTTGCTTTTGGTCATTTTTTCTTTTTTTTAAAATCACAGCTAAGGAGAAGAAAACCAGAGCAAGCCCTAAATACATTTCTCTTGCAGAGTCCAGAACCTGGAAGACACTTACTTAAGGATCATGGAGGGGCTAAGGGTGTGGCTTAGTTGGTATACTGCTTGTGTAACATGCAGGAGACCCTGGGTTCAATCCCAGTATATGTGTATACTGGGATTGGAGGCACCTGCCTACAGTCTTAGTACTTGGGAACTGGAGGTAGGGAGATTAGAAACTCAAGGTTATCCTTGGATTCAGAGTGAATTCAAATCAGCATGAACTACAAATGACCTTCCTGGGAAGGGCTATGTCAGGAGTATATGGTTTTTCATAGTTGCTGACCAGGAAATCTGGGTGAAGGAAGAGAAAGTTCCAGATTGGGAGGACTGGGAGTCAAGCCACTCTCTCAGCTGGTGTTGACAGGGACAGAGTAGCGTCATCCTGACTCTCCTGCCCCTCAGATATGGAGGAGTGTAGAAGAGACTGAAAGCTGAGCTGAGGCACTTCTGCCTGCAGGAACTCATGTGTGTGTGCTCTTTCCTGCTCTTTAGAAATGACCCGGCATACCTGAAGACCACAGGCACTAAAGACCATTTGACAGACCCAACACTGGGAAGACTCTCACCGTGTCTAGAGACAGGGAACCCAGCTGGAGTGCTTGGTGGTAAGTAGTCCTTCCTGTGGCATATAAGGGCTGTGTCTGGTCTTCATGGTTCAGCAGTTTAGTCAAGACAAATTTATTGAATGTCAGCTGCATGTCTTTGGTTTGGGGAGGTGGAATGAAGAACATGCTGAAGATGGTCTGTGCTCTTTCGAAGGTTCTATCCTGGGAGGTAGCAGTGCAAAGGTCCTGAGGTCAGATGTACGGGGAGTAGAGCGGTCTGTCTGGAACACCAATCATGGAAAAGTAGGCTGGACCGGTTTTTTTTTTTTTTAGGACTTTCAAGTCTAGCTTAGGATGTTGATTGTAAGTCACATTTTGTATCTGAGGGTTCTGAGGGTTGTTACAAGTCAATGTGAATGCAAGGAGCATTCAGACAAGCACGACCTCCCGTGTTTGGCACAGGAGTATGTTGGGGGGGGGGAGAAGAAGATGAAGAAGACTTGGGAAATTCACGTTCAGGTCTGCACTGAAGTCCGTTCTGATTTCACTACTCTGGAGTCACTGAAGTACGTGGAGTAGTTGAGAAGAAAAGCGATTTCTTTGGGTGGCATTTGGTTTGAAGCTTCCCATGCAGAGAGAGGTGTGGCCCAAACACTGTGACCAAGAGATGGAGTTGAGAGGTAAAACTTCAGTTGCTCCTGCTTCCGCATACAGGCTTTCACCCTGCAAGTGGTTGGCCAGGAGCTGACTACTGTAATTGTTCCTTTTGTGTTTGGGTTATGAAGCAGAAATTGAGCCAGTGGAACTTGCCTATGCGTGACATGGGGTGAGGCTCTGGCGAAATCAAATGGTGGTGAGCCTCAGACTCCAGGCGGCAAGATGGCAGGGGAGGTGATGATGTCACATGGTAGCCATAGCAGCTGCAGATGAACAGATGGTGGCCATGGGGGGATGATGATGATAATGATGGTGATGGTATTGATAGTGATGACAGTAATAAATTCATGTTGATGCTGATGCTGATGATAGTGATATATTGATGATGATGATGACAATTATGTTTTGATGGTGATGTTGATGATGACAGTGATCTATTGATGGTGATGTTGATGATATTATTAGTGATAATGCAGATGATGGTGATGACAGAGATGATATTGATGGAAATGAGTGATGATAATGACTGTGCTGTTGAGGAAAGGACCCAGATGCTATATGTTTCATATACTTGAATTCACACCTAATCCTCTGATTTCTTTTGCCCTGTGAAGAGGTAGAAATGGTCTGTTATGTGTCTCTCATATTTTGGATATAGGATGTGTGCTTGGTAACCATTTAGCTCCCATGATGAGAGAGCCGCAAATCTTCACTGAACAAATAAAGAAGATAACCTCAAAGGAGGGAACTGCATGGAAAACCCCATGTAACTTAAATGTTTATCACTATCTATATAATGGCTTCAAATTAATTCCACAGTAGATATCATTTATAGTGAGTAGCTGTTGGTCCTAAAAAGCCAGAAGGAATCATGAATAAGGCTGTGGAGGAGGGCCTGGCTTGGCTGAAGGAGGGGGTCATAATTTCTTCATTTTTTTTTTTCAATTGTGTCTATTATGTGTCAACTCCAAGTCAAGACCCGTTAACAGTTACCCTGTAATGTTTGTTATCTTAGGCGTCCCAGAAGAGTATTTTGAAGGCTCATTACTTTTTGAACGTTTTCAAATTTTTGTTGTTCTGGGCCTGAGAGCTATGGAATGGTCTGATAGCGTGTATGAATCTTTGCCGTGTTTGGAATGGACTGATCTGTTTTTTTGGTGCACGATTGTTGCTGACTTGAACTGATCACACATCACTAACAACTGCATCTACATTTCCTCTTACTTTGGAAGGGTATAGAACGTTTGAATTGCTTAACTATGAAGGGGGAGTGGGAAGATAGATTCTCCAACTGTTTGAAAACAGGAAGTCTTCCCCATTGACCCAAAGGCTCAGATAGGGGATGATCAATTACCGAAGAGTGCCTCAGCCCTGAGGGATGCCATGACTGTGACCTTAAGCATGCCTTCAGGATTGCTTGGCATTAAGGTCTCTCAAGCAGCGTTTTAAAATCTGTAAAGAACATGGTTGTTAACACTGTGTAAAAGATTCCTTCAAACAGAGATCAGGGCTCCTTGGTAGGCTGAAAAAATGTTTATTTTTATTATTTATTATGTTAAAATGTTTATTCAGAGGCCTGAAATGGAAAAGCTGTGGCATCCACGTCTCTTTCACAGAAGTGTGATGTGTGCTGTGTGTCCGCAGCTTTAAATAATTAACCCTGTCTTATTTCAAAGGCAACAGATGTGCCAGATAAAAACAAATCACGTTTTACAGAGAGGCGTTTGAAAGAAAAATGTTAAAACGCCCCTGGATAGCTTCCCCCGTTGCTAATCCCAGTGACTACCACAATTAGACTTTGGTATTTCTATGCCGAGGTTGTAACCCCTAAGACACAAATATGCAAGTGGCGTGGTTGGTGATAGATTATGAAACGGGCGAGGGCTAACCTTTCAGGTTCCTGCTTGGATGCATGGTGTGCACAGTCTAATATTACAGGCTGGTGTATATTACAGGAGCTGGGCAAATATTTATTGAGATAGGGATCTCTGACCCAGCAGGAAATGCCCCCCCCCCACTCTGTGCCTGAGAACCTTAAGCACACCATCTGTTATTTTACTTTTCTAGATAAGCCCTATAGTGCCAGTCTCCTGGCTTGGTAGACAACCACTATCTGCTTGTTGTCATGAGTGCTACAAGCAGAGGTTAGATTCAAGCATTGAGTTGTAGGAGAGAGGGAGGAAGAGGAGGAGGTGAGGAAGGAAGGGAGGAAGGGAGGGAGGGAGAGGAAGACTGAGATATCATTTCTTCTGTCTCTAGAAAATTTGAGGGCTTTCTATTTGATGTATATCCATCTCCACAACCTGACATTTTCTAGAATGTTCTGCAGGCAACAAAAGAAGCAACAGCGATCAACAGACTTTCTGCTGTATTAATGGGGACAAATATAACCTCTTCATTCATGGGGATGTGTTCTGAGACCGCTCCCCCCTTTTAGGGGGTCATGGAGTTCTGAAACCTATGCACACGCTATTTGTTCCTTGTTAGCCCATGACAAAACTTGGTTTACACAAATGAACGACAGGAGCCTAGACGCAGCTCAGTGGCCCTGCATTTTTTATCCCCACCGCCAAAACATATTAATCAATGAAGCACGGTGAGAGATTAACAGCTAATGATAAAATGGAACAGCCGTAACAATATCCCGCAGTGAGCGTTATTTGAAACTTATTATTTCTAGAATTTTCCATTTAATATTTTTGAATTGTGGTGCCTGTGAATAACGGTGGCTGTGTGGGAGCAGGGTGGCAGAGTGGGGGGGGGGTGGCGGCAGTGCGCACATGACTGTAGAATTATTTATTAGGAAAAAATCCTAACCTCCTTGGAAAGTAGAGGAAGAGGATCAAGAGTTCAGGGTCATCCTCTGCTTTTTGGTAAGTTCTGGGCCAGCCTGGGCTATGCAACAGACTGTTTCAGAAGAACAAAGTGTGTGTGTGTGTGTGTGTGTGTGTGTGTGTGTGTGTGTGTGTGTGTGTGTGTGTGTGTGTTGGGGGTAGGGGTGAGGAGGTGGGGAGCCCTAACTAGCAAGCTAGCCAGTGATTTCATCCAAAGTTTCTTCTTTCCATACATTTGAGTTTATGAACTATCTCATTAAACAAAGTGGCAGTTAACAGTGGGCACTTCTCAGTGTCTGAGAAGCAGGGACCCTGTTTCCTCTGCCTTCAGAGATGGACCCTGTGATGCCTTGGGTTGCTTGTTACACAATGGCTGCTTCCTGAGGCCCAGGACCTTCCTGAGGCCTAGGCTGAGTTCTTGGTGGGTGGTTTGGCGAGAACCCCAGATCTTCCAGTCTTTTCATAATGTTGTTTGGGCAGAAATGTCTAGTTTAAGTGGCTCTTAATGTCATTATTCTTCCTGGCTAAAGCAATTAGCCATTTCCAATCTGATTTTGTTTACGCCTTTCACTTAAGTAGGCAAGACAACGTGGGGCGGAGGTGTACGTATCAGAGACAGAGTTGGCCACAGGCAGAGGGGTTGTTCGTGACTTCCAGACAGGCCTGCAGACCTGGGGTGCTCATGGCTCTGTGTTTGCCTCAAGGGCAGTGAAGAGCAGGAGGGAGAGGGAAGGAGGAGGGGAGACACACTGTTTTAGTTCAGGGTTTCTATTGCTTCGGTGAAACACTGTGACCAAAAAGCAAGTTGGGGAGGAAGGAGTTTATCTGGCTCACACTTCCGCATCACTGTTCATCACTGAAGCAAGTCAGGACAGGAACTCAAACAGGGCAGGATCCTGGAGGCAGGAGCTGATGCAGAGGCCATGGAGGGGTGCTGCTTGCTCCCCATGGCTTGCTCAGCCTGCTTTCTTATAGAACCCAGGAGCATCAGCCCGGGGATGGCACCACCCACCATGGGCTGGGCCTTCCCCCATCAATCACTAATTAAGAAAATGCCCTACAGCCAGATCTTATGGAGGCATTTTCTTAATTGAGGTTCCCTCCTTTCAGATGACTCTAGTTTGTGTCAAGTTGACATAAAACTAGCCAGGATACATACTGAGAAGAGAAGAATACGTGTTTGCCAGGAAGGGCGGTCAGGACTCTGAAGTTGGCAGAACATCATGGTAGGAGGTCTATTTGTGTTTTGGAGATAGGTTCTCAAGTAATCCAGGCTGGCCTTGAACACCTGATTCTCCTGTTTCCACCGCCAAGTGCTGGGGGTTCAGATGTGTGCTACCATATCTGTTTTATGTGCTGCAGGATCGAATCCAAGGCTTTGTGTATCCAGTGCTAGGCAAGTACTCTACAGACTGAGCCCTATCTCCAGCCACCAAAGACCTTGATGTCACATGCTTGCTCTTGACGATGCAGATCCTGGGCCACAGATGACTGACTTGTTCTTCTTTGTTCTATAGACTAGAAAAGTGAGGTTGCAGATACGGCTGCATGTTTAGGCTTCTGGAGTCACAACACCCAGGGACATCATTAATGTTAAGGGCTTTAGTTGGCTGGCTGGTGGGAAACCAGCTCAAAAGTCCCATAGGTGTGGGACTCTAGGCATGGGAGTTAATTGACTTCTTTCACTAAAGTGGTGTTGCGGGCCGCAGAAATATATCATAAGAACTCAGCTGGTTATGGCAAAGTCACTACCTAGAGGGATCATGGAATTCCTCCAGAGGAAGCCAAATCCCAAGGAGTTTTTGGTGTTACTTGGCTTGTTATATATCAGCTGTCTTCGGTTATGAAAATCATGTGTGCCTTCATAGCTTTCCCAATTGACTTTTCCCTAAGAAGGACTAACAGTGTAGACTGAGCACTCTCTGGACATACACATTCCAGGTAATTTGGAGAACAGCCTCAGGGAAAGGCTTTCTCTGGAATCAGATATCTCCCTTGGCCACTTTCAAGGACTACAGGAAACACCACCCAGGTGGGCGCCCATTGTTAGTCCCAGGTGGACTAACAATGATAACAGCCCACATGCAAGTCTCCTGATTTATGGTAAATTCCACAAGGAGACACTGCCTAGGAGAGGTGGATGTTAAGTAATAGCTTTACACAATTTAGCTCGGACCCTCCCTTTATATACCGAGACTTCCAGGAGGCAGAGGGAGAAGAGAAAAGAGAATGGAAGAACTAGATGGGTAAGAACTTGAGAGGAACGAGCTGAGATGGGGAAGAACTAGATTGAAGAGCTAAAAGAGAGAACTAGAGGAACGAGATGGAAGATGAGGAAGAGCCAAATGGGGAAGAACAAGATGAGGAAGAGCCAGATGAGAGAGAAGGAAACGGGAGAGGAGCTGATAGGGGAAAGAACTAGATAGATGAGAACCTAGAAGGGACAGAACTGATAGGGGAAGGAACTAGATAGATGTGAACCTAGAAGGGACAGAACTAGATGAAGGAATTAAGTTAGAACTTAGAGGGGACAGTAGATAAAGATAGAGAAATCAGGCAAGAAAGGAGCTAGACATGAGAACAGAACTGAAGCTGTGTATAAAGGATGTTATGCCAGAGGAATTAAAGCGAATGGACCAAAGAACTCTGCGTGCGTAGACTGATTTACCGACCTTAAAGAATAGATTCTCAGCTAGTTGATAGATCCTTCCGCGGACCCTGGATAGGAGACTATTAGGGGCTGGACCCCAATAGTCCCCAACAAAGTGGGAGTGCTCTGGTTCAGGACTGGCTTGATCCAGGAGCTCAGAGACTGTCTTGGGAAAGCAAACCCCTTCCTCTTTAGGCTGGCTTTGGTTTTAATTAGAGTCCCCAGTGAGTACTTGGCACACAGGCCTGACACACTGTCTGTCACGTTCTGTTGACAGGCAGGGGAAAGGCACCATCATTGTGTAGGGTCTCCACACTTGTCCCTCAGGGCATAGCGTTCCCAATCTTAGCAGGCATCTTTCAAAGAACCTGTCTTCCGGGTCCATACAGAGGCTCAGGGGAGTCAGCGTGTGAGACCAGGGAGGCCATATTTCCCAGGGTAATACTAGGGATGGGGAGCTCCTCCTTTGCTTCCTCTCTAAAGGTTATTCTCATTTCTTTATGAAATACTGCATTTGTATGCATGTGTGTGTGTGTGTGTGTGTGTGTGTGTGTGTGTGTGTGTGTGCTCGCGAATGCGCGTGCTGTGGCTTTTATGTGGAGGTCAGAGGACAACTTGTGGGAATTGGTTCTTCCCATCCATAATATATACCCCAGGGATCAAACTTAGGCAGTCCTGCTGGGCAGCAAGCTCTTTTAGCTGCTGAGCATCTTGCCAGCCTCTGGCTATCTCTTTTGTGAAGGGAATTTGTTGAAGAATCTAGAAGAGCAAGCACCAGAGAAGCCTTGACCATCCAGAGAGCCCCATCAACACAGGGACTTTCAGGGTGGTCCTGCAGGATGGGCCCCCTTGCCACTTTCTGTCTTTGGGTCCTGCTGCTCAAGGATTAAGTTCAAAGGGGCCTGACTCAACTCAGGCATCCTCCTTGGACTGGAGCAGGGGACCTGTCTGCACTCTCACCAGACCATCCCCAAGCCAAAGGAGTGAGCCACGCCTCTGACACTGTCTCTGGAATCCAGGAGCTGCGTGATCTTGTAGGATGCTTGTAGCTAGAGTTTTCCAGCCTTAACCACAGTCAGGACAAATCTCTGTCACCCACCAGTCCCACAGCCGCTCAGACCCAACCAAGTAAAAACAGAGACTTATATTGCTTACAAACTGTATGGATGTGGCAGGCTTCTTGCTAACTGTTCTTATATCTTAAATTAATCCATTTCCATAAATCTATACCTTGCCACGTGGCTTACCGGCATCTTCACATGCTGCTTGTCATGGCAGTGGCTGGCAGTGTCTCCTTCCGCCTTCCTGTTCTTTCTTTTCTCCTCTCTGTTAGTCCCACCTATACTTCCTGCCACTGGCCAGTCAGTGTTTTATTTATTGACCAATCAGAGCAACAGATTTGACATACAGACCATCCCACAGCAGATGCTATCTTAGTTAGGGTTACTATTGCCGTGATGAAACACCATGACCAAAGCAACTTGGGGAGGAATTGCTCACAATCCCACATAACAGTTCATTATCAAAAGCAGTGAGGACTGAACTCACGCAGGGCAGGAACCTGGAGGCAGGAGCCTGACGCAGAGGCCATGAAGGAGTGCTGCTTACTGGCTTGCTCCCGGTGGCTTGCTCAGACAGACATACAGACAGACAGACAGCAGCCTGGTGGTGCTCTAAGGACAACTCTGGCCTACAAGTCAGAGTAGTGAGAGTCCCTTCGTGTGTGTGTGTGTGTGTGTGTGTGTGTGTGTGTGTGTGTGTGTGTGTGTGTGTGTGTTGGGGGAGGATTCATGTCACGTGGTTGATGAGTAGCGAACAGCACAGGCCTACTGCCTGCTCCTGGTTCCTGGGTGGTACAGGGAAAGGGTCCTGCATTCTGGGGCAGGAGTCTGCAGTTCCGAAGATGTGTGGGCAATGAGGAGGAGGGGCACATTTTAGCTGGGCTGTATCCGCCTTAGCCCTCTGCGGGCCAGAGTCTGGTAACCTGAGGTCTGTAAACCTCCTTGTGGAAGCGAGAGTGGCAGATGTCATCCTTCTGGCATCTGCATACTTGGGGGAATCTGTTAGGGGGAATCACAGTAGGCAGCTCTCAGGAGGAAGCTTACCATTTCCTAAACAGTCGCTTTGAGACACGGGAGGCTGCCTGGTGGGCGTGGCCTGATCAGCCTCTCGCTCAGAGGCCTTATCCCTCACCCACTGTAGACCTCGCTGCTGGGCATCACTGTCTATATGCATTATTTAAAAAGGGTAATTAACACCGCGGGTGACATTTTAGCCTACTGTCTCTAAAGACTTCATGTTGATGGCATTCAACCGGAGGGGGTGTAGTGGGGCCCCCTGAGGGCTGCAGGTGGCAGAGACAAGGGCTTCTTAGACATGGGCAGACAGGGTGGGTGGACACAGTTACCTCAGTAACTGCAAAATTGCTCTGGGGACCAGGGACACCCCTCCCCCAGGAGAGCCACATGGCACAGCCACCTTAGAGTTCTAAAATGACCAGGAAATCTGCAGCTGCACCCCATCTGCTCTTACAAGTCTTCCTAACAGTTGACCGTATCTCCAGGCAACAGAGATAGCTAAGCTCCTCCTGCTTGAAAGGTCTTGGATACAAGTTCAAGAGGAACACTGAGTCAGTGTATGGGGGGTAGGTAGTTGATAAGAAAAATTATTAGCACTGTGGATGGACAAATAACAGCACGATGTGAGGGTTCTGAGGAGAGAAATCAGGGCCCTGGTGATGAAGTGAGGGGGTCTCTTCTACCTTCCCAAAGATAAGGGTTTCACAGTAGGTGCCCTGCAGTGAGGCTCTCTGATTCCCAGGCAGGAGACTGGGAAGGGGTGGGGAGCATGTATGGTGTGACCATCAATTCCTGCTTTGATATAAACTTGCTTTCCCATGTGAGAGACCCTGGCTCCGGGAAGTATGATGCACAATTTCTCAGTGGGTCCCTGTAAGGGGGAAGGGCTGCTGCAGGTACTGCGGCCTGAACAATAGCTTGATTCCAACATTACATTCTTACACCGTTTGCCCAAAATAATGCAGGGCTGTTGCCTTGGAGGATCAGAGGCTCTGCCAGGTGGTGCCAGACCAGGACATGCATGCAGCTCATGGGTCTTGCAAGCTACACCCCTCTCTCCAAGCCTCGTTGGAGTAGGACATTTGCCTTCATTGAAGGGAAGGTTTTGGGTCTTCAGTGCCAGACACTGCAGGTGGCAGAGGCCCACCTGTCACCTCTGGTCCCAGATGCAGCAGGGTATGCTCAGAGCGGGCAGCCCCTTGTCTTTGACCTAGGGCCACCTGTACCGGAAAACACTGGCAATCAGAGTGCATTGGGCTATGAAGCTGTTCTTTCAAAACTGTACCTGAGAGGTACAGGGAACTAGCTCTGCCCCGTGACTGGCTGCCAGGTGCTGAGACATCATGCACACTTGTTTGCTTAAAGTTTTGTTTGAACAAGAACACATGAGTGTATTTACCCATGAAATGCACAAGAGGGTGTCAGATCCCTTGAAACTAGAGTTACAGGCGGTTGCGAGCCATCTGATATGAGTGCTCGGAGCTGAACTCGGATCTTCTGCAAGAGCACTACGTGCTTTTAACTGCTAAGCCATCTCTCCAGCCCTCAGACCTATCAGCCTGGTTCCCTCATGATTCCAAAGGGTGGGTCTGGTACATCCTCAGCCCAGCTAGTACTCTGAAATTTCCTATGGAGCTTCAGAGCTGGAAGGACTAAGGCCGACTAGGTTTTCATGAGGGAAGGAGGGGTCTCTTGTTTCCTCATCTGCAGAGGAACCCTGGTGAATGCCTGGTCCAGCATCCTTTGTGATCGTGGGGGCTAATGCCTGCCATGTGCCTGTTATAAATTGCCACTATGTAAAATGTTCATTAAATAAAGCAAATCTCTGGAAACCTTCCATGACCAGAGGCAATGGGGGTGTAATAGATAACGCTCTCTTTAACCCCTCTCCGGTTATACGCCATTTACTTAAGAGGAGAGCCATAAGTTTCTCTAGGGAATTATGCCACAGTCATTTGCATTCTAAATGCATAGTAGCCGCTGAATTAGATGTTTAATTTAATTAATGAACGTGCATCTCCAAAGAGCCTTTCTCTCGGCAATGGATTCAGCTCCCCCATCTTTCTCTTTGAGCCTCGACTTGCTGGAGTGAGTCTTTGAAGATGTATATAGATCAATAACGCTGTTTCCATAACGTGTGCGCAGAGAGCCAGGGTGGATTCGGAGTGACTGGGGCAGTCTGTGTGGGAGCTAATTGCATCACAGAGCTTGCAAGCCTCACGCCCAACATTGAGGCCCTGGCCTGGGCCGAACCACGGCAGCTCAGCACTCCCCTTCACAGCAAACTCAATTAAAGCATCAAGCTGGAAAGCCAGACTAGGCAATAAATTAATTTTTAATCTGAGGCTGTAGCTCGCTTTCAAGCACAATGGATGTCCTGTGGCCTAATGGCTGCCAATCCAACAAGGAATAAAGGAGATAAACATACTGGCCAGTTAGCAAGCTGGTCTTTGCTCTGGTCCTGCCCGATCCATCCAGGGAGGGCCTAGCCTGGAGATTTGTAGCCAGCTCATGAAGTCTGTCTAGGTTCTGGCAGTGGCCTGGACTGACTCAGCCTTGCTAGCGATCTTGATGGTAGTGCTCATTAGATTTGCCAAATTGCAGGAAATTTACCTTGACATTGAGACTCTAACCCTTTATGTACTTTCCCACTGTGATTAAGTGTAGTTCTGAGGATGTGGTCTTTGTTTGGGGTCCTGGCAGGAAAAGCAGGGAACCCTCATGTGTGATTTGGGGTGTGTGTGCACAATTTGTAGAGATGTGGGCAGGGTTCAGAAGGTGGAGAGGGATCCAGGTCTGACCACACAGGGAACTGATGTCAATCCATCTTGAAGGGTACAGCTCAGGTGAGTGTCCATCTAATAGTCTTAATAGTCTTCTGCAAATACTGTTTTTCATACTTTTTTTTTTACAGTTAACTTTCTATGATTTTTAATGCAAACACTGTATTAGTCAGGGTTCTCCAGGGGAACAGAACTTGATAGAATGAATGTATATTATTCATTACTTTATTAAAAAGGGAATTTATTTGAGTGGCTTACAGGCTGCAGTCCAGCTAGTCCAGCAATGGCTGTTTCCTGACTGACAGGTCAGGAATGCTGTAGCTGTTCCATCCAGGAGGCTGGGTGTCTCAGTCTTCATTCTACATTGGAGTCCAAAGAAGTAGGTTTTAGTTCCAGTGAAGGGACGCCTCAGCATCAGGATAGATGAACTTGCCAGCAAGAGTGAGGGCAAGCAGGCAAAAAGCAAGAGCCTCCTTTTTCCATGTCCTTTTAGGTGGGCTGCCTTCAGAAGGCATGGTCCAGATGTAGGGTGGGTCCTCCCACGTCAGATGATCCAATCAAGAAAGCCCCCCACAGGTGTGCCCAGACGCCTGGGGTTTAGTTGATGACAGATGTAATCAAGCTGATTAGCCATTGCAGACACACCTTTGAGTGCCTTTCTCCCAGTCAGCTGGGCTGCTGAAAGCTGCTATCCCAGTGCCCGGGAGGCTGAGGCAAGGTGGTTTCCAACAGTTAGATGTCAGCCTGGGCTACACAGTATGACACTCTCAAAAAAAAAAAAAATTCTTTCTTCAAGTACTCAGTAAAACCTAATTGCTAAGAAATAAACTGTATGCATTTCAAGTGCATAATTTAGGTGCTGACACACATGCACGGTCCTGGAAACATGGACAGAGTTGGGGGGGGCTTACGACTCACAAGGGTTGCTTCACACCCATCATGTGCATTTCTCACCCCGTCATCGGCAGGTGGCCGCAGCGGCTGCTCCTACTCTGGAGGGCGTGTGCCTGTGTTTTTGCGGAAATGGAGTCCTCTGTATTCTAGCCTGCCCACTCGTCGTGGGACACTTGTTTCAAGATTCACTCAGGGTTGCGGATACGAACAGCTTGTGGCCTGCTTGCCCAGCAGTATCCACTTATAGACATGTCCCCACTAGCAGAAACTTTCACCCGTGGACAGGCTCAGCTACTGTGGATGGGCCGCTGGCCATGTAGTGCTGTGGGTCTCCACCTGTACAACTTCCACATGAATGTTTAGCGCTCTAGAGCATTGGTTCTCAACCTTCCTAATGCTGCGACCCGTTAATACAGTTCCTCATGTTGTGGATCATAATGTTAATATCTAACATGCAGAATATCAGATATGCAAACCCTGTGAAAGTGTCATTTGATCTCAAAGGGGTCGTGACCCATAGGTTTCATGTGTTTCCTCTCTCCTCTGGGCTCTCCTCAGTCATCGGAGCCTCCAGAGACAGAAGGACAGGGCTCCTGGATGGAGTTAGGGACAGCTGGATGGCACCTCGCTCTGCCTGTTTTAGCTGTGGCTGCGATTGCGTGTCTGAACCTCGGTAGCCCAGGTCTGAACCTCGGTAGCCCAGGTCTGAACCTCGGTAGCCCAGGTCTGAATCTCTGTAGTCCAGGTCTGAACCTCGGTAGTCCAGGTCTGAACCTCGGTAGCTCAGGTCTGAACCTCGGTAGCCCAGGTCTGAACCTCGGTAGCCCAGGTCTGAACCTCGGTAGTCCAGGTCTGCTCCTTGAAGCAGGAAGCAAGGACAGGCCCGAGTCACAGGAGGCAGTGAAGATAGAGTGGAGGACAGTTCGGAGATCATCCTGACCACACACCAGGCGCCCAGTGAGAGTTCTATCACTTGGTCCTGTGGGCCCTATGGATGTTACCCGGGAGTGGCCATGATGGCTCTTCCTCTGAATGCTGCAGGCGGGTGGGGACTGAAATGCAGGCCTGTTGGAAGGGCACTGGATGATTGACAGGTTGTTCCTGCTATCAGAGAAAGTGCTCCCACCTGTGGGTTTACTTAACACAGCTAGAAGTGACCCTTTTTGTCCCCTCCCTCCCTCCCTCCCTTCTTCCCTCCCTCCCTCCCTCCCTCCCTCCCTTCCTCTTTTCCTTGTACCCAGCCCTTCTCTCTCCCCTCCCCCTTTCTTTTGTGGTGCTGAGATGAAACCCAGAGCCTCCTGAATGCTAGGCAAGAACTCTTCATTAAGCTGGTCCCCAGCTCTGAAGGAAGAATTGTGGGAACAGTGTTAAACCATTCACCCAGGTTCTGGGGTTCTCACTAGCTGGGTGGCATTTGGCTGACTGCTCTGCTCAAGGGTCCTCCGACTTAAGCCTTTGGCAGGGTCATGGGATGCTGGGGGTCTGAATCATCAACAAACTCCAAGTCCCTCTTCTGCTCCTGCTGGCTCAACCCCTGCTTCAGGCTCCAGGCTGATGGATTAGGCTACTGGGGCTATTGGTAGGGCTGACCTCATGCCAAGGGCCAGGGAAGAACCCGACGTCCCTAAGCATGCTGAGCACACCTTTGTTATTGGTGCTGCACATAGAGATTTGATATCTGGAGTTCTTTTTCCGCTTCAAATCCCAGGATCGTTATATAAACAGAGCCGGGCTCAAGCACCTGTCGTGCTAACTTGAAAAATAATTTGCAGTTGGATCCCATCTCCGGATCTTACACTGAAATACATCCCAGATGGACTAAAGGTCGGAAGGAGCGCAGTAAAAACGCTAAGGCCATAAAAGTGGTGAATGATTTACTGGGTGGGTGCCGCAGGAGGAAGAGGAGCTGGGTGGCTTCGAGGCTTTTATTTGGATGGACACTCACCATGTGAGGGAAACACTGGGGGAGACCCCAGGTGCTCTGGAGTGATAGCTGTGGTTCCTAGGAGGCAGCTTTCAACTCAGGTAGTGGATACAGCCTGCCAAGGATCCTTGAGGCAGCCATGGAGGACTGGGGGGGGGGGGTCTCTCCATGATGGCTGCTGGTGAGATTTGCCCCAGTGTGGGAAGAGCACTAAAGCTTATTCAAGAGGAATGGACTGCACAGACACTAGGGTGTTCACAGCGGGGTTGGCTCTTCTCACACTACTTTGGCTTTAGAGATGACAATCCCCACATCCTAGGATCCCCTTCAGTTCTCAGGAAACCTGGCAGGTAGGAGCTGTCCACTGGGCAGAAAGTGGGGTGTCTGGGAGGAAGCCTTGTGGCTGGTGCAGGACTCAATCTCAGCTGTCCAAGAGCCACACACCACAGCTTGTGTGCTGTCCTGTGGCTGACCCATCCTGCAGCTGAGATTTCAGAGAAGCCTTGTAGGAGAAATGGCGCTCATGTTTGACAGACAGAGACAGGCTCAGTTGAGAGTGTGAATGGTCTGTCGCTACTCAAGAGAGCTGGATCCTCCAGTCAGCTTCTCATTTCAACCACAGGAAAAGCATTAGACAAGTATGTGTATGCTGGTGAATGCATAGGTGTGAATGTGTGTGTGTGTGTGTATAGACATGTCTCGATGAAAATCTTCCTTTTTGCGTGTGTATCTCTCTCTCTCTCTCTCTCTCTCTCTCTCTCTCTCTCTCTCTCTCTCTGGTTTTTTTGAGACAGGGTTTCTCTGTGTAGCTTTGCACCTTTCCTGGAACTCACTCTGTAGCCCAGACTGGCCTCGAACTCACAGAGATTTGCCTGGCTCTGCCTCCCAAGTGCTGGGATTAAAGGCATGCACCACCACCGCCTGGCACATGTGTATGTCTTGGTATGTGTGTTCATGTGTGCAGGTACACATGTGTACCTGTGAGTACTGAGTCCTTGGGTGTCATTCCATAGGCACCACCCAACTTGTTTCATATTTTGAGACAGTCTCTTACTGGGCTATAACTTGCTAGGTAAACTAGGCTAGTTGGCCAGCAAGCCCCAGGATTCTTCCTGTCTCCCTTACCCTATCGTTGGAATTACACCCACATGCCATTTTGCCTGGCTTTTCCCCTGAGTTCTAGGGGTTGAACTCAGGCCATCTCACTGACTCAACGGCCTCTTACTTAGTCACGATGGTCTCCTGGATAGGAATCAGTGCTGTGTGCTGCTGTACTGGATGCAACTGGAATATTAAGGTGCATCCCGGGAGGTTTAGTACATTGATCTTTTGGTCACTGGGTAGCAGGTGTGACCAGCATGGGGCCACCAGCTTTCTCAGAGGTCAGGGTAGAAGACAATTTCCCGGCGTCCAGCCCAGCGGCACTTGAGTCCTGGAGAGATTAATTTCAGAAGGAAATCCTGATTCTATCATTGTAAATCCCCAGCCCCCCCCCCCACCACCAGGAGGACTCACAATTTACAGGGAAGAATTTCAATCATGGCAGTTTAATAAAGTGTCCACAAAATGAATACCTTCTGTGAGCAATGTTGATCATGGGGCACCTTCGCAGACCCCTAGGAAGCAGCAAGATGAATCTCATTTAGGGAGAAAACAAGGAATGCCTATTTCTTAAAAGGCTTTGAACACAGCAGTATAATATATCCTGGTGACAAGCATGGATTTGATGTATAGGAACATGTCCCAGGATGTTAGAAGACATCGAATTCCAAGGTGCCAATTTCCACTCTCCCAAGAACTCTGTCCTGAGGGTGGGAGGGTCTCCAGGTTGTATCTCTGTGGTCTCTTGACAGAGCCCCCCACTCCCACCCCACCCCTGCATCCCAACTCTGATAGCTTATGTGACAAGTAGATCCTAGTGGCACACAATGTCCAACAGAACACGGTCTGTTCTGTTTGTGTTTTTATTTACTCTTTGGGGCGGGGGTGATACTAGTGGTCTGCCTCACTGTAGTACAATTTAGTGTCCTTGAAGGTGAGTTTATTTGATAAAATATTAGAAGAAAGTGAATTGATTTATAGAAAAACATTCCTGTGTGAACAGAATAGTCAGGTGTGGATTTGGCATTGGAGGAAGGGGAACCTGCTTGTGTGAGGGCTGAGAAACAAGAGCTGGGGAAGAGCTGGAGGCAGGACCAGGGAGAAAGACTTCCGGAGGCATCAGTGTTGCTGGATCCTAATGGCTCCCTTGAGGGGAAGGAGTGAGAAGGTGTGGCATCAACAACACAGACACTGGGAGTCGGATGAAGGCAGACAGCAAACTCCTTTATTCAATAACGGGGAAGGCCTTCTATACCCTCCAACCAGGACCCAAGCTGTGCCCCAATCTGGTGGCATTTCGTGGTCATCCCTCATTGGATGGGCACCATCAGGAACTCTGACAGCACTTGTTGCTAGGCCCTCAGGCAGACTCCAGTTTGATTCATAAGGAAGTACGTTATGTGCATGTCTTGGCTGGGGTGATATGTTGTGTACCCTAATAAACTTGCCTGAGAGCCAGAGAAGCAGAGCAACTAACCACTAGTTCTTACCTCTATGAAATCCTCAGCCTAAAGAGAGTGAGTTCCTGCTTCCTCACGCCTTATATACCTTTCTCTGCCCTGCCATATTACTTTCTGGGATTAAAGATGTGTGTGCTTCCCAAGCAAAGGCATGAGATCTTAAGTGCTGGGATTCAAGGTGTGTGCCACCACTGCCTGACCTCTATGTCTAATCTAGTGGCTGGCTCTGTCTTTTGATTCTCAGGCAAGTTTATTAGGGTACACAATATATCACCACACTTGGCAAATGGTTTGAGCCCAACTTCCTCAACCCTATGGGCCTGTCCTACTACAGGGCAGGACCCAAGCTGGGTTTTGAAGGTTGAAGAGGAGTTGGATGGTGACCTGGAGAGGGAAGGCATCCCAGACAGGATGGAGAAACGCTAGGAGCCAAGGTTGAGAATGTGAATGACATTAGATGCTCTGAGGGCTGAGGAGCCTGCAGGGCGGGTGGAGGCATCGTAGGGGTGGGGGGACATATGGAGAGGAAGGAAGAGAGGAGAGGGGACATTCAACACAATGCTCCAGAGTTCTGAGCACTGTGATTTGGGATCACATGGATCAGCTCCATGGGACAGGATGGAAGGGGAGGGAGTCCCTCCTCTGAGTTTTCATCTTAGTCTGTAATTTCCCCAGAGGCAAGACAACCACAAAATGCAGGGGTCTTATAGGAGACGGCCCATTGAGTGTTTCCTGATTGGTTACTGGGGCAGTCAACCCTTACACAGTCTTTTCTCCTTCCTCCTTCCTGTCTCCCTCCCTTCTTACCCCTTCTCTTCCCCTCTTTTATTAATTTCTTTTTGATAAAGGATCCCATCCTAGCCCAGTCTGGCCCGAACCTCACTGTGTAGCCCAGGCTACCTGGGAACATGTGGAAATCCCCCTGCCTCAGCTTCCCAAATGCTGGAATTACAGAAGCCACCACCCTGGCCACACCATTTCTTTAAGGAAAGTGTCTGAAATCAGCTTTGCCACTGGGAGACGTTCAAGAGGGACCTGAACAGGGAATTCATGGTCCCTGGCAGTGTCTGGATGGTTTCTGATTACGGTGGCGGTGGCAGCAAGAACCATTGCAGGCAGCTGTGGCTGTAGCCAGCGTGAAGTACCACTTCCTGATCTTTGTCTTTAGAACGTGAATCCTATCAAACCTGTTGCTCCATCTGTCTCCAGAGTCAGGCACGTCACTGTCCCCATCTTATGGATGAGAAAACACAGAGTTGGAGTGATGGGTTTGAGGTCAGTGCCCAGAGAAGCCTCAGGCTGTGGCTTGTGCTCAGAATATGAAGACTGTGATGCACTGTGGCCCATCCTGGCCTCCATGCCTGGCAGATGGGGCCTCTCTCTTTCCTTCCTTCCTTCCCATCAGTAGAGGTTCATTAGTCACTCTGTTTTTCTTCTTAGACTTATTTTATGTATATGAATGTTTTGCCTGCATATATTTCTGTGCACCACACACGTGCCTGGTGCCTGAGGAAGTGGCGAGTCCCATGTGGGTGCTGGGAGTCAAACCCAGGTCCTTTGTAAGAAGAACAAGTTCTCTTAACCACTAAGCCAAACTCTCCAAGCCCCCATTAGTCACTTAAAAAACAAATCTCTCTTCTTCCTGCTCTCTCCCCCCCCCTCTTTCTCTAGGGTTTCTCTGTGTAGTTTTGGTGCCTGTCCTGGATCTTGCTCTGTAGACCAGGCTGGCCTTGAACTCACAGAGATCCGCCTGGCTCTGCCTCCCAAGGACTAAAGGCGTGCGCCGCCGCCGCCGCCGCCGCCGCCACCACCACCACCACCACCTGGTCCTACTCTCTTGATAAGAGTCTCACTCTATAGCTCAGGCCAATCTGAACTCACTGTGCACTCAAGGCTGGTATGGAACTCATGGCTATCCTCCTGCCTCAGCCTCCCAAGGACTGGGCTCTCAAGCATGGGTCAGCCTACCTGGCTCATTTCTCAATCCAAAGCTGGCTCATTCTTCACAGTCTTTGGCCCCAACTGAGCACAAAGTGCTTACTCTTTCCTCCTGGTTATGGTGTCAGCTCTTTTCCCCGGGAAGGTCTCTGCTTCCTGGCCCTGAGCCTGCCGGGCTGTGATGGAAACCCATCGTCTTGCAATTTCTCCCCCGGTGTGATGCGTTTAGGATTCGGGACGTCGTTTATGCCATGTGGTGCCCGCATATGCCCAGGCAGCTCCGACGGCTGCTTCCAGCAGCTTGTGCTAAAGAGCTTGTACCACCCTCTCATCCCGCCGCCCCGTGCCTCGCAGCCTCGCCTTAATCCTCCTCTCTGCAGCAGCTTTCCAGGCCCAGCGGGACACTTGGCCAGAGGAGCGGTACTGTCTGGCTGGATTCTCTCTCTCTCTCTCTCTCTCTTTTTTTTTTTTTTGGGCGATTACTTTGGTCTGAGTATGAGCAAGTGCACACGCACGCATCCCCAGGCACCATCTGCTTCTGCTGGAGGAGGTAAACACCCCCACTTTGCTCCAGAGTCGTCACTACAGGCTTTGAACCAGCTGAGCTGTTCTTGGGATTTGGGGGACAATCTGCTGAGACTTGCGCCCAGATCGCGGAGACCCCCAAAGGACCACCCTGGAGACCTGCATGTAAAAGCAAAGAGCCTTTATTATCTCCAGGCTCTGAGCTTGGTCTCTCGGCAGCGGGTGAGAGCAGAGAGCCCAGAGCCCAGGCAGGGTGAGGTTTTTATCATAGCAGAGGTTGGGGGTGAGGGGATTTCCAGGGTTCAGGACCCTGATTGGCTGATATTTGTCTAGGGGTATAGGGAATATTTGGAATGTCAGGTATTTCCCCTTAGATGCAGCCCCACTGGGTGGGGTCAGCTTAGGGCTCTTCCTGGGTCCAGGTGTTGCCTGCCAGAAGCTGTGTCTGGGCCTCTAAGCCTGTCATGATAGCTGTGTGGTCAAGCTGTTTTGGGGTCCCTCTACAAGATCACAGATTAGTAGGGTGTGGAAGCCACAGTTCATAGTGGGATAGTGCCCCCCCCCCTCGATAGTATCTGAACCATTTCCTTTGTGGGTAGGTGGAATGGTCTTGTCCCCTGGCAGGAAGCCATACACTTCCTTGGCCTACTGGCCCAGCCCCTGCTCCCTCCTTCCTCTCTCTCTCCCCCCCCTTTCCACTCCCTTCCCTCTTGTCTTTCTTATCTTCCGTTGCTCGGGCCCTATGGTATTCAAGTCTGCATTAAAAGACCCACGAAGCTCAAAGAGACATCTTTGCATGCTCAAAATAAGATCCAAGGTTCTTAGCCTATCCACAGGACACGCCCACCGGCAGCTCCTCCCTCTCGCCCATGATCCACCCCTAGGCTGTCCAGCCTAGTCACAGCAGAGGCTCACTGTCTTCCAGTCCGTCCCCAGTTCGTGTCTTCACCGGCACGGCTTCTGTCTGTAACACTCTTGCCTGAAAAACCCCGTCAACTCCTTCTTTATCTCGCTTGGCTTCCATCTTCCCTGGCATGGGGTCCTGGTAAGCTGCCATCTGGGGGTGGAAGACACGGGAGGGTTATTTTCAACCACTAGACTCTAGTAAACCTGGGCCAGACAGAGACTCTCATGGCACCCCTCAGGGGCTGATAGAAGTTGATACAGGGTGGCCTTGGCTGCCCACCCGTCTAACCCATTCTTTCTGTCCCTCTACCCTGTTCAGATTTTGCAATATTCTCCCTGGCCTATATGTAATACCCACTACAGTTGTTTTCTCCCACGCAATGAGAGCGGTACTTTTTTCTCTGGCGTGGTGCTCAGTGCCTGGAACAGGTCTGGCAGTTGCGGGTATCCAGGGAATCCCAGACGATAGTTGCATACAGAGGTGTCCAGTGCAGCCGTGTCTAGGACAGCGGCAGAAGACTGGGACCAGGGTGTGCTCATTACTAGGCGCGGGACTCTGCCTCTGTTGTTTTCCAGGGCTGTTTGATTCTCGGATCTATCTGCACAGCATATGGCAATGCTGTGGTGCTAAGTAAACCCCTGCCTCTGCAGTTTTCACAGCCTGGGGAAGCTTGCTTCTCACTCCCACCACCTGTCCGTTCTGATTGGCTGGAACCTGTGCTTGCGGCTGCTGCCCCACAGGGACCCAGGCTCATCTGGCACTTTCCACCAGAGAGAGAGAGAGAGAGAGAGAGAGAGAGAGAGAGAGAGAGAGAGAGAGAGAGAGAGAGAGAGGTGTTTAGAGGACCTGCACCCCGGTCTCCGGTGCTCAGCCCCTCTGCTACACTGTGTTGAGAATAGACCATCTGGCCCATCCTGTGACGGTGTTCCTGGTGAGTGGAAAGACCCAATTCTAGGCTTTGCAGCAGGGTGACTGTCACGGAGCTCGGGAAAGGAGCGCTAAGCTGAGTGTGAGGGTGGGGTGCAGATAGAGCTGCTGGGGGGCCACCAGGTGCCCCGGTTCCACATCCAGCAGGAGAGGCACTGGGGTCTTCCCATGAGCCCAGCCGCCATAGTTCTGCTTGTTACAGATGAGTTCACTTCAGAAGCCCTCAGAGGCCTGCTGCTGGTACCTGGGGCCCAAGACATTTGGGCTGCACTCAGAGAGGTACAGTCTCAGGGGAGCAGTGCTTTTTCTGGAGGCCACCCACCCACAGTGTTCCTTGATATCAAACAAAAACAGCAATCACAGAAATTGCCGCTCTTTAAAAGGAAGCCGCTTCCCCTGGAGTTTCCTTGTCTCTTAGTTTTGGACTCTCTAGCCTGGAGTTTCCCCAGTGGGTCAGGAAGACAGCTTCTACTTTAGTCTACATTTTGATACCATAGGCGCTTCCCCACTTCGGACTAGTTAACTTAGGACATGGGGGAAAAATCACTGTGCCTCTGAGCTTGAAGATTGAGACAGGAAGCTAGTCTGATGTTCAGGGTAAGTAAGCTTACCTGCTGGAGGGTAAGGACAGCTTGGGCCACCTTTCAAGTCTGTCTCAAAATAAAAAAAAAATACAGAATTTGAGATGTGGCTTAGTGGTAAACTACTTGCCTGGAATGCACAAGACCCTGGGTTCAATTCCCATCACCAGTACAAAAAAAAAAAAAAAAAAAAAAAAAAAAAAAAAAAAAAAAGACTAATGAATTTAGGAAGCCCATTCTGTCCCTGAGCTGGATCTTCATTAATCATACACATGGGAAGGTGACATAAGGCTACTTGCAGTTTAAAAGGAGAGTCAGTCTGCTGAGGTGGCGGCGGCGGCGGGAACAACCCGGGTGCAGTCACGTGGGGACCCCTGCACCCAATACTGAGCCAGGCTGCATCTGGCACAGGTGGGCTGCACCGTAGACTTAAGGAAACATTATGGAAAAGGCGATTCTTCTGGGACCTGTTACAGCATGCTGTTTGTTTAAACCTTTTAAGTTTGGTTGGCACTGAACTCAAAGCTTTAGCACAACCTCCATCCTGGGCTGGGTCGACGCTTTCATAGGTCATTCCCCATGTACTCCGCCCCTTTATGTCTTTGAAAGGCTTCATTAAGAGCTGGAGAGAGGGGCTGAAGAGATGACTTAGTGGTTAAGAGCGTGGGCTCTTTTTTTGTTAGTAAACAGGAGTTCAGTTCTCAGCACCAATGTCGGTCGGTCGGTCGGTTGGTGCACGACTGCCTCTGGGGAATCTGACGCCCTCTTCTGGATGCTGTGGGCACTGCATGCACATATACACTCCCTCATACACATAGTTAAAAATAAATCTTAAAAAAAAAAAAAGAATTGGAGAGACTGACCCTTAACCTATTGACTTTTTTTTTTAATTAAAAAATTTATTTACTTTACATGTATGGGTGTTTTGTCTGCGTGTATATCTGTGTACTATGTGTAGTGCCTGGTGATGCCTGAAGAAAGGTACTGAATCCCCTGGAATTGGAATTAGAGATGGTTGTGGGCCACCCTGTGCTGACTGTGAATTGAACCCAATTCCCCTGAAAGGACAGCCAGTGCTCTTACCTGCTGAACCATTTCTCCAGCCTCCCACTGACCTTTGATCTGGTATTCAGGACCACTGGCAAGGAGGTACCCTGTTCTTTCATACTGTTTGAGCTGGTTTAGCATCCTGTTCAGATGAACCCAGCCTGGAGTGTCTGTGTGATGTTTTGCTGAGGAAAAGCTGGGTATGGCGAAGTGTGTGCTAAGTACCCAGCAGGTCACTTACTCATGGGAGGGCACCGTAGACTGCTTTAAGGGGTCCTGACATCAGGAGAAGGGCAGGGTGGGCCCCTGTGCCATGGGTACAGCCAACTCACAAGTGGATTTTGCAAACCCTTTAGACAGAGATCCAAACCCTGGACAGTGATGCTTCATTGGTAAGTTCCACACGGCACCAAGGGCTGCCAACTTCTGGTTTTACCTTTAGAATGAAGGATACAGGGAGCTGAGTGGACAGGACACGGGTCTGTGCCCGCATCAGCTATGCTGACCCAGCTGTCACAGACTTCTGCTTGGATTGTGGTGTGCGGGGCACAGGGAGTCCGCGCAAGCGCCTGTCTCCCACATTTCCTTCCTTTTTGGAAGTGGCCGAGGAGTTGTGACAAGCCGTCACATGCAGACAGCTCCCCAGAGAGAAGACTTGTGTTTGCTGTGGCCATTGCCTCCCTTGCTCCTGTCTAGCAGAGTCTTGTGTGTTTTCAGACATCCAGCCCAAGTGCCAGCCTGACACATGGGGATGAATAGAGGCTGACCACTCGCTGTTTGTGAGGCTGATCCACTTTGGGGGCTTACAGCTCTGTGTGTGCTCATAATTCTCCTGGTATAAACTGATACATTTTTGTTGTTGTTGTTTGTTTCTTATGGACCATTCCAAACTCTCTCAAGGACTTAGTAGGCATATAAGCACCCCAAGTTCCTTGGCAGGTAGCTTTGAAGTAGTTTCATAGAATCTAATTTTCAAGGTAGACACCCATTTCACTTGCCGAGTACTCCAAAAAGACTGGGAGAGTAACAGACAAACGTTTTCAGATCTAAGAAAGTTCACAAGAGGCGTTTCTCCTGCCCATATCTGATGACGCAAGCCAACACGAACATTGCTCTCATAGAGTCTGTAGAACAAGAAGAGGGTGGGCTGAATAGATGGCAGGTAAGGGAGCTTGCTTGAATTGGATTTCTAACCTTTAGGAGGCAGAACTTGGATAGACATTAGCCTTCGGGAGTACTGGAAGATGTTGCCCATCTTGCCTTCCTGTCTCACACTCTCTGCTTCCTGTGGTTATGTAAGAACTCCTTCATACTCAAGGCTCTTATGCCTTCCCCACTAGGACGGAATGAACCCTTTGAACCTGTGAGCCAGAATAAACCCTTCCTCCCTTAAATCACTTGTATCAGGTATTTTGTTATAGCGATGCAAAAGTAGCTAATACCAACTGTGAGAACATCAAACCCAAGCCTCTCTCCTGGTCCTGGTAGTAGCTGATCATCTTGAGCGGCCCTTGCCTATAGAGTCCCACCCCAGTCTCTGCCTCAGCCCCCCTATAGTCCCCTATCTCTGTCCTTCTGTACCTTTGAATTGTACTCTTTCATACGGTCAGCAGGTATATGGCTGCAGGCTATCTTGCCCCAGTGTGACCTCATTCTAACTTAGTTAAACTTACCCATCAGCCTGTCTTCAAAGAAAGCAACATAATGAGACCCTGGAGTCTTGACGCAGGAATCTGGTGGTGTGGCACAATTCACCCCTCGCATATGCGTAAGATTATGAGGAACTTTTACTGGGCTCTGGGGTGCTGGGTGGGGTGAGATATTCTAGGTCCTAAGGGTTGGTTCCTACCAGTGGCTTCTCTTTTCAGAAGCAGGTTTCCATTTGGGAATAGTCACATATGATGTGAGTTACTCTCATGGCTCATGGTGTGCATCATGGGAAAGAACAGGTACACAGTAGAAAAATCCTGCTACCATTCAGGCTGGGGAGAGAGGGGGGTCAGGCTCCTGCCAAGGTTATTCCAGATGAGTTTGGGTTCTCAGCAGGCCCCAGTGGACACTCGGCCATGCCGGATGAAGGGTCTGGGTTGCCACTGTTGGATGTAGTGAGGGACTCAGCTCAACATTCAGAGAATGATCCAGGGAGAAGGCCAAGGGGTTAGGGCTTGCAGAACCCTGATACTCAGCCCAACTAGGTCTTCATCAAAGATGGAGGCAGGCAGGACAAGGTTAAGAAAGGGGTTTGATGGGAGTCATGGCCCAGATTCTGGAACATACCGAAAAGAGCAAGGAGGCAGAAATCCACCTGCCATGAAGCCTGGCCTTGGGACCGCTGTCTGTCTTTGTGACCACTTTGCATCTTTGTAGCTGTCCTGCTTGCCTTTTCCAGGAAGTGAAACCCTGGCGTCGGTACATTCTCGTCTCAGTCCCAGGGAGGGAGAGATCTCCTGTTTGCTGTGAGCAAATACTGCCTCTCACTAAGCCCATTTTTTTTTCATATTATAAATGGGGATAGGGGTGAAAGACCAGTGAGCATTAAGGCTTCCTGCTAAGTGATCTGTGAACCATTCGGGAGGGACATGGTCTCACTCACTTGCCTGGAAAAGTCAACACCGTGGAACGGGTAGGAACGAGCTGGGTACCAGATGGTTGCACAGTGATGGGCTCGGGACTTTGACTTGTGGTCTCCAGGGTGAAGTGCCCCATGGCTGGCATCCTCAGCAGCCACGCCGCAGCCTCACCCAGCTGAGAGGCTGGAGGAACATTTATGAAACAGGCACTGGTGCCCTGTGCAGTCTCAACCTACCTCAAAGGGAGCCAGCCTCAGGCCTGCGTGGTGACGTCCATCTCATGGCCAAGCCTGCAAGTCATGTGAGTGATAGATTTTGTTAGCCGCAACATTATAAAGGGACAGTTTCAGGAGGGAATGTGTGTCTTGGGGGGTCCTTAGGAATCCAAGGTCAAAGGCCAGGGCTATAGCTCTTCGTGGTAGAGCACTTGATGAGTGTGTATGAGGCCATAGGTTCAGTCCTTAGTACTGCTGGGTTAAAAAGAAACCCAGGGTCCCGGGATGTCCCTAGACTTCAGAGATCAATATTTCCCTTTCCATTTTGTCATCTGTCTAAGCTTCAGGAGTGCTGCCTCTGGCAACCTCTTAAAGAGGGCCGCCTGCCCTTGATTGACTTTGAACCAGCCCATCCAGGTACATCCTGGTTGACCACATTTCCGCCATCTTCCTCCATTTGTAGGAATCTCCCAGCCGGGCTAACAACTGTCCTTCACTTTGGGGTCCCAGGGATGGTATCAGCTGTTGTCAATGCTTGTACGCCTTGGCTCTGGCTCACCTAGAGGGTGCCAGCGGTTGACTGAGTCTGTCTCGGCCACTGGCGGAAGGAAACCAGCTCCCAGCAGCTGTGTTTGTTCGCGGGAGGGAGGTGCGTCTGATGGTGATCATAAAATATTATGATCGCAGATGTCCCACCAATCACAACTGTGGAAAGTGTCTGTTTCCACTTTCATCTGGTGAGAGTGTTGTCAACCCTGTTAAGAGCTGTCCTCAGGGAGACAATGAGGGAGGGCTCGGTGGTGGACTGACTCCTTTGGATGACAGGTATTCAAGTGCAGCTGCGGGAAGCCTGGGATGGCGTCTGGCTTCTGCTGCTGAGTCTCATCCCTGGGCGATCTCTACCATCGGTCATGTTCAAGGTCGATAGATGCATTCTCTTCTGGCAGGTGCTCTGCGCGGGGCACCAACGATACATGTGATGCATGTGTGCTACCCCATGAGGCTGGTGCTCTGTCACGCTCACTTTACAAATGGAGAAACTGAGTCACGGCAGCCTAGTTTTTTGTAAATACATTTTATAAATATTTTAAATAAAAAATGTGTGTGCGTGTGTGCGCGTGAGTGCATGCGTGCATGTGCGTGTGTGCATGCATGCGTGTGTGTGTGTGTGTGTGTGTGTGTGTGTGTGTGTGTGTGTGTGTGTGTGTATGACTGCCATAGCATACATGTGGAGGTGAGAGGAGAATTCGTGGGAGTCGGTTCTCTTCTGCCCCATGGGTTCTAGGGATGGATCTCAGCTTGTCAGGCTTGCCAGCAAGCGCCTTGACCTGTTGAGACTTCTCAAAGCCTTAAACGGCTTGCTTACAGCCAGCTCTGGGGCACAGGAGCTGGAGGGAGGCAGTTTGGCTCAGGCTATGGCATTGCCTCTTTGGTATTATCCTCCCACGAAGGCAGAGGTGATGGTATTGTCTGTGGACATGTCCTGAGAAAGGGGAGGGGCTTATGAATGATTAGTTATTATTCTTTAAAGACAGCTAGGTCTGCTGCTATTGCCATGACGTAAGTCACCCCAGGCTTGTGTCTTCTGAGAAGTCACACTGCTTGTCCCTGTGGGTCAGGAGTAGTGACCGGGCCTTGTTCTGTGTCTGACATAGGCTCATAGGCAAGATATCACCTTGAGTTGATGAGGTCCTAGAGAGGGTTCTACTCTCAAGCTCACCCAGAAGTGACCCATCTTCTACTCACATGGCTGTGGCAGCCCTGGTGGCTAGACACTCAAGGCTGAGGTGTGACAGCGTTGATTCCTTCCTGGCTCTGAAGGAGTGTTGCGGCTTCTCATGGTACTTCCAGGGGTTGTTGGTTTGTGGACACGTTGCCTGTTTTCTTGCTGGTCTTCATAAGGTGTTCTTCCTGGCTTGTGTCTGTCTGGGTGTATTGGGGGAGGGATCCTCTCCTCCAGGACTTTATCTTAACAGTCAGGTTCACAGTGGCCTGACTTCCAAATAAGACTGCCTTCTGGGAGGTGGGGTCAGCAGGTCAATACGTGACTGTGGAGGCAGGGAACACCGCTTGCCACACGGCAGATCTGTGTGGATAAGGTCACAGAGTCTGACATGATGATAGGTCTCTCCTGGCCTCATGGCCGGGCCTACTGCTCAAGCACTGACCCTGTGTTCTTACCTCCACTCTTCGTCCTGAACCGTTGCGGGTCCAACCTTAGCTGAGACCCCACCAACCCTGGGAATGCCACCACTTCTTACCCCAGCACGTTGCTTTCCCGGGGATGTAGCCAGTGAGTAGCATCCTCGAGCTGGGATAGGAGAGAGCTGTTGCGAGTGCCCCTGCTTCCTTTCCCGGTGTGTGGTCTGGAAAGCTGCATCTTGTCATGGCCCTGTAGTGTAGGGCCATTAGGACTCAGCTCCCATTGATCTTCATCCCCCAAGCTCCTTGCTCTCCTCAGCTCCTCTCTCTTCTCTGACTTCCTTCCCTGGGTCCCCCCAGATTCTCCCTCCTAGCTCATCCCTGATCCCAGCTCCTCTCTCCTTTCAGCTCTTCCCTCGCTCCTGCCTACCCCTCACACCCCTTCCCCACACCAGCTCCTCTGGTCTTGAATCTTCTCTTACCCCAGCTACCTCCTCACCTCAGCTTCTCCCTCCTCCCAGTCCCCCCCTCCTCCTCCCTTCTTCCAAGTCATCTCTCGCCCCACTCCTCCCCACAGCCCTCTTGTGCTCAGGGCTGTAATCACTTCCCAGTTGCTTAGTCAGTTATCCGGGATACCTGAGCATTCCTGCTGGGACCTGAGCTCTGCCCACACCCTTCAGAACAGCTCCTTCATTAACTGTCTGGAATCCCAGCTGCAAGTGCCATCTGTCCCCAGACAGCATCTTCTGATGCCACTTCCTGAATTCCTGTCATTTGTGGGAGACGAATGGCCAAGAGGAATGTTTCACCAACAGAGTAGATCATGGGTCTCGGGGCTCTTGGGCGCCACCCGAGTCGCTGGATATGGAGCTATTCTGAGCTTGTTCCTCGTGTTTTAGCAGTTAATGAAGGTCTGGCTGCACAGAGCACATATCACGCATCACCAGGGGAGGTCTGCCATGGGTATGATTCAAAAGGAAAGAAGTCTTTGCATTAAAAATGGAGCTGTTCAAAGCCAAGACCCACATACAGCAGCGCAGCCTGGGTGGGGAAATCTAACTCCATATTACCACCTTGGATTCTTTTTTTTTTTTTTTTGCCCAAAGTATAGGACTGATGGGTGCACCTGCCTTGCCAAGTGGTTGCCATGACAACCACAGAGTTTCCTTTTAGCCTGGCTCGCTCCCACCACCATATTTATAGAAGCGGCCCTCTTCAGTTGCCTTTTGTGGTTATTGTTCAGAATGCAAGCAGACGCCAGCGAAGTTCCACCAGACATGAAGTGTGCTATTTCCAGGGTCTCTGACAATGTCTGTCCCACAGCTAAAGTGATGGGCTTTGGTTGGCGTGAGCTGTTTTATACCCCATCTTCCCAAGGTCAGGGCCATAAAAATACCATTAAACTTCTTGCTGCAAATCAGAGGCTAACTTGGGGAACCGCGCTATCCCTTATGGGTAGAGCTTAGTTTTAGATTTTTAAAAACCTTCCTAGCATTTCTGAGAAGTGTTCTCTGGCTTTTGTGAGTCCCACAGGAAGTGCTTTCTTTAACAGAGGCACAACTCTGCCCAAAGACGAATGCGGTGTATGCACGGAAGCTGTGTACAGTTCTTGACCACATAAGGTGCAGTTCACCTCAGAGGTCCAAAGATGAGGTCAGGTTGCTGTGTCCAGGACAGCAAGCGGCAGGCATTGTACAGTCTGGCTTGCCATGTCTCAGTCACTGCTGCTATGTAAGATGTGACAGTCATCGGGGAAATGCTTCTTTCCTCTTAGGGCTTTCATGCTCAATCTTCATGCTCAGTGGGATGTACTTTCTGTCTTAATAGAGGGAGAAGTCTCCAAGGGCATCTGAAGCACAGGGTAAATGGTTCCATGAGCAAGCTCTGGGGTCAGATTACTTTTTTCGGATCCCGGCTCCACCACCACCTTCCTGTGTGACCCCAGCAAGTTAGTGAACTGTTCTGTGTTAGTTTTCTCTCCATCTAGTGGGGGCGATGGTGATACTGGACCCGAAGAGTCATTGTAGACTTTGAGTGAGTCAGAGTTGAAGAGATGCCTAGGGCCAGCAGGATGGCCACCTGAATTCGATCACCTTGGGATCCACATGGTGGATAGAGAGAACCAACTCCTGCAAGTTCAACTCCTCTGAACTCCACACATGCGCCATGATGTGCATATGTGCACATGTTAGTACTCAGGCACGCACACACACATATTTAGTGTTTTTGCTTAAGAATGCCTTCATAGTCAGCTTCTTTTGTATCTGGCTCATTTCATGTGTGTGTGTGTGTGTGTGTGTGTGTGTGTGTGTGTGTGTGTGTGTGTGTGTGTGTGTGTGTACATGGGTAGTGCAGATGCAGATGCACCTGCCTGTGGAGCATACATGTATGTGCAGGTATGTGGAAGTCAGAGGCCAATCTTAATGTCATTTTATAGGTGCCATCTGCTTTAGATCCACTTTATATCTTGAGAGAGTTTCTCACTGTCCTGGGACTCACCAACTAAGTGATGATGGCTGGTCAGAGAGCCCTAAGGATCCCCCTTTTTTCTGCCTCCCTGGCTCTGGGATTCTAAGCATGTGCCATCATGCTGGCTTTTTTTTTTTTTTTTCATGGGTTCTGGGGATTGAGTTCAGGTCTTCCTGCCTTCAGGGCAAGGAGCTCACCAACTGAGCCATCTACCAGTCCTTGATTCTGGCCTTTATGTTCTTTTGACTGAGAACCTATGGTTGGGCATGCTTGTGTGTAGGCTCTATGTGATGCTTGTGTGTAGGCTCTATGTGATGCTTGTGTGTAAGTTCTATGTGATGCTTGTGTGTAGGCTCTATGTGATGCTTGTATGTAGGCTCTATGTGATGCTTGTGTGTAGGCTCTATGTGATGCTTGTATGTAGGCTCTATGTGATGCTTGTATGTAGGCTCTATGTGATGCTTGTATGTAGGCTCTATGTGATGCTTGTGTGTAGGCTCTATGTGATGATTGTATGTTGTCTCTATGTGATGATTGTATGTTGTCTCTATGTGATGATTGTATGTTGTCTCTATGTGATGATTGTATGTTGTCTCTATGTGATGATTGTATGTTGGCTCTATGTGATGCTTGTGTGTAGGCTCTATGTGATGCTTGTGGGGTCATGCTAGCAGCGCTGTGGGCTTTATTCATAAACATGAGATTTCACACATAGCTCCCATCGTTCTCCTACCTCTTCTGCTGGCCGTGGCAGAGTCGCTGATGATTATTCTGTAACAGGGAGGGTGCCAATAACTTCTGGCATATTTCTGGGCACTTACTATGCACTTAGCAAATTTTCTTCTTTTTTTGGTTTTTCGAGACAGGGTTTTTGAGACAGTGTGGTTTTGGTGCCTGTCCTGGATCTCACTCTGTAGACTAGGCTGGCCTCGAACTCACAGAGATCCTTCTGGTTCTGCCTCCTGAGTGCTGGGATTAAAGGTGTGTGCCATCACCACCTGGCTTGGACTTAGCAAATTTTCAATCTGGATTATGCCACTTTGTCTCCAGAAAAGCTGTCTGTGGGGTGAATAAGACCTGTGGGAGCTGGAGGTCACGACAGAACTGATTGATGTAAGAGCCCTTGGGGCTGTTTTTCTGTCACCACTTGGACAGTGCACATGGCTCAATCAGTCTAGGCCGGTGGTTCTTAACCTTCTCAATGCTATGACCTTTTAATACATGTTGTGGTGACCCCCTCCCCCAACCATAACAATATTTCGTTGCTACTTCATAACTGTAATTTTGCTACTGTTACACATCATAACGTAAATATCTCATATGCAGGACACTTGATATATGACCGCCGTGAAAGGGTCAGTAGAGCTCATGAAGGGGTCGTGACCCACAGGTTGAGAATCGTTGGTCTGGGCGATCACAGACCCGCTGGCCACTGTTAAGGGTCGGTGCAGACAGCAGATTGACATAAACATTTGCCTGTGGATTTGCCTGCGGAAGTTTGTGTTGCTCGATCCAAATCACCAGGGAGAGTTGCTCCCTCTGTGACCTCATTGTCTGAATCTTTAGAGTCAGGGCTGTGTATGCGCCACCCACTGCATTGTCAAGATGCTATTGTGGACAGGGGACTCTCATTCCTCACTCTAAGCTATCGACATCACCATTATTGTGCGAAGCTTCCCCTATATTTTAGACAAGGCTTTTTTTTCTGAGAGTGATTTTTATCATTGTCTTGAAAAGGAGTTTTCTTTTCTGAACGTATTTACTTTCAGAAAGACAGGTGACTTGTGCTGAAGGTCACTTGGTGTTTATGGTGGGAACATTTGGCTGCTTTTGGGAAGGTTCAAATGTCCACTGACAGGGTTGGAGAGATGGCTCAGTGGTTAAGAACACTGGCTGTTCTCCCAGAGGATATGGGTTCAATTCCCAGTACCTTCATGGCAGCTCACAACTGTCTGAAACTCCAGCTCTAGGGGATCCAACACCCTTACACAGAATGCAGGAATAACACCAATTCACATAAAATAAAAATAATATATAAATCATTTTTTAAGAAGTCTGCTGACATTTATCCCATGTAACCAAACAAATATTGAGAATGTGGGCTCTTTGAGTCATTCAGACCCACACAGACAGCAGTGACATCCGTTACATTATAAGCAACTCTTCCCAATTTCACTCCATGGGCATGGCTTCTGATCACGTGGGTCACGAGAAGAGAATCAGGGATGGTTGGGTACAACCCAGGCTGGGGCAGCTTTTCTCAAATCTCTCCTGCACCATGATGGATTCCTAGCATTAGTTTAGTATCTAAAAAAGATGGGTCTGAGGACCATGTCTTAAGGACCCCATTTCAGGACACTGTGACAGCCTCCTTTAGTAACCTCCAGTCCCTCCAGAGTGGAAGCTGTAATCCCCCTGCCTTACCACCTGGCCAGGAGGCTTCTGTGGGCTTTATTGTGTTTTGAGGCCTTAAACAGAAGTCTAAGTAGTTCCCTCAGGAAGTGTAGGTGTGAGATGAAAACCTTGGACGGACACAAATTGAGATCTGTCTTCCTAAGCAGTTCATATAGCCACGCTCAAGCGCCCCACCCCACCCCATAGCCCGACATTATTATTTAGCTAGAAAAACCAGCTACATTATGTAACACTAAAGGAATTCAGGGCTTGGAGGATGCTGCAGGGGCATACACGGGCATACATACACATGCTTCAAAATGTAGCTTGCTGACTTTACACAGAGCCTGGCTGCTCCGAGCCTTGCTGCCTCAGGGGAGAGCCAGCAGACCCCGTTCCCTCAAAGGCTGTAGCAGTGAAGACTTGGAAAAAAAAATACAGAGCGTTTGCAGCCTGCACTCCAGATCACTCTCTCTGCAGGAGCAGGTACAAGTAAAATGTTCCTTCTACACATGGGACTCTCATAGCCCATCACTCCACTCCTTAATACCATGGGCTTAGCCTAGCGGGTTTCAACCTTCCTAATGTTGCCTGAGACCCTTTCATACAGTTCCCCATGTTGTGGTGACCCCCAACCATAACATTATTTCATTGCTACTTCATAACCATATTTTTACTCTTGTTATGAATTGTATTGTAAATATATGATATGTGAACCCCCCAAGGGGTCACAACCCACAGGTTGAGAACCATTGGAATAGATGTAGCATTTCCCGCCCCCCCCCCCCCCGCCCCCACCAGAGCTCCCTCTTTTCCAGCAGAGGTGGCCGGACTGGTGAACATTAAAGTTGCTGGCACTTTCATTTCCCCTGGAGTGGCCCTGTTATCTATATGGAGTGTGGGCTAATAAATTACGTACCAAAGGAATCTCTTACATAGCCATCATGTGGTGTGTGTGTGTGTGTGTGTGTGTGTGTGTGTGTGTGTGTGTGTGTGTGTGTGTGTGATGTGTGTGATGTGTGCACGTATGCCATAGGTTGTGTGTGGAGGTCGGAGGACAACTTGTGGGAGCTGGTTCTCTCCTTCTACCTTGTGGGTTCTGGGGATTTGAACTCAGGCTGTCGGGTTTGGTGGCAGACTCCTTTACCTCCTGAGCCACTTATTGACCCCTTCACTCTTTTTGATAAATCCCAAACTTGTGGCTGTTTCCTCCCGATACCATGAAGCAGGTGAGAACCACAGAACCATGGAGTGTGACATCCCTAATGTCTGTATAAAAAAACAAGAGCACCCACTCTTTCAAGTGTTGTCCTGTGACAGGTCACATGGGCTGCTGACCTGCAGACAGGGCCTGTTAGCTGTAAAGAAGCCCTGTCAGGGGACCCACCAAGGGTGCTGTGACTCTTCTTCTTTGGATGTGATGTCCAAATCATTCTGAGTCAGCCTTGTCCCTCTGCTATTCTTCCCAGCTCTGCTGCACAGAACCACAGCTGGACCAAAAAAAAAAAAAAAAAAAAAAGTGTTGACATTTTCTAGTAACCAAGTCACGGAAAGAAAAGAAAAGGCCAGCATATTAATATTAGCAGATGCTCAGTGGGATGTGCTTTCAGTATGATCAGGTTAGTATGAAGTCAGTGTGAGTTTTTAACATTTCATGTTGTCTCTCTTTTGGTACCAAGTCTGGAGAACCAGGTGTGCCCCGTTCTTGAATCATGACCTGGGCCACTGTGGCTGACTCTTAAGGGGCTCCTGCATTGGCTGCAGCCTGACTTGGTTTCTCACACTTCTGCTCTTCTCCCCGGGCGGTGGGTGCCAGAGAGCGGAAACAACAGATCCTGCCTTTGGTCACCCTGTTGTACTGTTTTCTCAAAAAGGTTCCTGGACCTAAGAGATGGCTTGCTGGGCAAAGCGCGTGCCCCACAGATATGAGGGCCTGAGTTCGAATTCCCAGAACCCATGTAAATTTGAACACAGTAGTCCCAGTGCAGCTAAGGTGAGACAGGAAATGGGGACAGGTAAATCACTGGGCTAGCCCGGTACACACAGCCACGAACAAGAGAGATGCTGCCCCAAACAAAGTGGGAGGGGAGAAATACCACCCAAGCTTGTCCTCTGATTTCCATAGGAGGGCCATGGCATGTGTGTGCCTGCATTCACATAGACAAACGTGCTGCACACACACACATGTACATGTATCACAGAGACACACATTTACACATCAAATAAATAATCTAAAGACTAAAAACAAATACAGAAACATTTAAAAATTGAAGATTAAAAAAATCATGACTGTTGTGGGGCTCCCAACAATGGGAAATGATATGTGTGTGTGTGGGTTCTGGCTCTTGCCTGTGCTTGGGACGTTTTACCTCCCACTGGGTTTCCATGTCCAGCTCTGATATGAGGGTTTGTGTCCAGTCTTATCGTATCTTGTTAGGACATGTTCTGTGGGTATCCTTGGGAGGCTGGGTGTTGTTGTTTTGCAAGTGTGAAGGTCTGAGTTCAATTCCTAGCACCCATATAAAACACCAAGCTTGTAGCCTGCTCCTGGGATGCCAGTGCTGGGGATTTGTACAGAGGATTCTCTGAGGTTCACTGGTCAGCCAACCCAGCTTGGTAAGCTCTAGGCCAGTGAGAAACCCTGCCTCAAAAGAGGTGGACAGATTTGAGGAATGACACACGAACACCGGAGGTTCTCAGGCTTCCATGTACACACACACACACACACACACACACACACACACACACACACACACTTCAAATGAAACTGTTGGAAAGTACAGCTGTTAGATGCAATTTGGTCCAAAGACAGGTTCAACTACAACTACAGCATAAATCGACATTTATTCAAGGGATGGAAAAATGCTTAACCCTTGTCCTGGTGAGCACGCTTCTCCAAAATGTGTTCTCAAGACAATTAACGCATCCAGGAGCTAGATATGACATGCTGCTAAGGCCAGGTCCTGCTAGGCACCATGGTTCAGGGATCCAAGGACTCTCTGGGTCAGACCATCTCTCCCTGCCAGCTCTCCACCTGTCCATGCTGAGCTCAAGCACCCAGCAGGCAGCGCAGCCTCACCCCCCCCCCTCTCCAGCCCTCTCAGTTCCTGCCAGAACAAAGGACTCTGTTTATATCAGAATTGAAATCTTCAGACTGGAACACTACCTGCTTTGGTCTCAGACTCTCAGGAGTGAGCAGCATGCTAAGCGGCTAGGGGAAAGAGAGGGAAGGGTGAGGGAGAGAGGAGTTTCCAAGGCAGGCTTTCTGGGGCTGGGATCTTCATAGCTCATAATCCATGAGGATTCTGTACCAGGGGAATCAATGCCATCCAAGGAATCGGCGAGGACACTACTGTGACCCTGGCATGGACCATGCAACTGGACACCCCAGGGTGATAGCATCATGGAGCGCAAAGTCCCAGATAGAACACGTGGTATGTCCTCTCCTCAGGGATTTTGAGGGGCTGGTGTGAGGTAGGCAGGAAGTGAAGAAAATTGGGATGGAAGAGGAAGGAATCAGGAAGGGAAGGCAAGGGATTAAGCCAAGCTGCCTAGGTGGCTAGAAACAGCGTGGCAGGTTTTCCTGGTCCTGGTGTCTGCTAAGGACTTCAAGATGAATGGTAGATCAGCAGGTGGGTTGATAGCAAAGCAAAATCCAGGTCACCTTCAGTCAATGACAACCTTGGCAGGATGAGAAACATCCTAGAAAAATACACTGACTGCTGAGCAATAACAGTTTCTAGAAGCCAAGGACCATGAGACTATTTGCCTTGTGGTCGCATGGGCAATAAGGGTGGCATGCCACCTTCTTTTATTAAGGATTTAATTTATTTTAAATTATGTGTATGGGTGTCTGTCTGTGTGTGGGCATGTGCATGTTGGGTGCAGGTATGTATGGAGGCCAGAAGAGGGCGCTAAAGCTGGTGTTACAAGTGGTTGTGAGCCACCCAGTGTGGGTGGTAGGAATCAAACTCAGGTCATCAGCCAGAGCAGTATGCACTCTAACCACTGAGCCATCACCACTTCTTGCAAGAGGCCCTAGTGACAGGAACTCTTGAGGATGAAAGTGTGACTTGCTTATCTCAATTTTCACATTTTGGCAAAATTTATGTGACTCTACTATGCTCTCCCCATGGGGGTCCCAAGACCTTGGAAATGAGGAGATCTTTATTTAAAAGAATATAAATTTCTCCTTGGTCAGCGTGGGATGGGCCTTTTTCTCTGCACGCTCATGGTCTCGTCACCTACTGTTGGTGTCTTTGCATCCGAATTTAATTTCTCAGCGACATGGTGGTTGCAAGGTTGCTTGTTCTCTGATCTGGAATAGAAACTGCATTTCCTTTCTGAAAACTAGTAATGTAAACTTTTGAAGGTGTATTTTCTCATAACCTAAGACAGTTCCCCCAAAGCAGAAATGAATAAATATATGGGCATATGGCTGATAAATGTCTGAAAAATTCAAACTTACAAATACTAGAAATTAATTAAATTAAAAGGATAAGGCTTTATATGTATACAATGTAAATATTTTTGGAAATAACAAGGCCATGTGTTGGCAAAGGTGTGGGAAAATATGGAGCTCCTGAGAGAGAGGAGGTGGAGCCGGTCTGCTGGAACTCCAAATAGCCTTGCACCTCCCACAGAGCAGAAGACTGAAGAACAGCCCCAGGGGTGGGAGACAGTTGGGAGAACCCTGAGGGACAGATAGACCACATTGTCTGGGCTTCACTGAACATATGGCTAAGTTTTTAAAATTTATTTTTTATTTAACTTCTTAAGTTAGCATGCAAAGTTGTGGATTTCATCATGACATTTTTCATACATAAACGCCATCATATTTTTATTTGTCCCCTTTGCCACCCCTTCTGCTCTCCCCTTGCTGGTTCCTTTTCTCCTGCCAAACAGTCCCCCCCCCTCCACTTTTGTGCCATATAGATTCCATTAACTCCCTCTTTTTTCTCTTTCTTTTTAAAAGATTTGTTTTATTTAATGAATGCTGAAGGGAAGGCTCAGTGGTTAAGAGCACATACTGCTCTTTCAGAGGACTCCCATTGGTTCCTAGTGTGTGTGTGTGTGTGTGTGTGTGTGTGTGTGTGTGTGTGTGTGTATGAGTGCAGTTGGGCACAGAGGCCAGCAGAGGGCATCAGATTCCTTGAGGTTACAGTTGAAGTAAGACAGTTGTGATCTGCCCTGTGTAGGTGCTGAGAACTGAACCCTGGTCTCTGGGAGAGCAGTACATGCTCTTAACCACTGAGTTGTCTCTTTTACCTTTCATGGAAGGGGGTGACATATGCTTTTAATCCCAGCACTCAGGAGGCAGAGGCAGGTGGATCTCAGAGTCTACAAAGTGAGTTCCAGGACAGCTAGCAATCCTGTCTTGAAAAAATAAACCAAACCAAACCAAAAAGATTGCCCTTAAGATCTTCCTTTCTTTCCATGGTCTTTTTTCTACTTTGCTCAGCTCACATGGATGCGCACCCCTTATCATTTGGAATTTGGCTTATTTCCCTTGAATCTGAATCCTTCCCAATTTTATCTGTTTCCCTGCAAGTATCATGATTCCTTTCTTTATGTATTAAACTTCACCATAAACCCCACCCACGCTTCCTGCATCCTTTATAACCACTGGTTGGACAGTACCTCACAGGTCAGTCTTGCATCAGGGTCTCACAAGTGTCTTCCCAGACCCTCTTAGTGTTGCCCTAAGCAGTTGATGAAGAACAAGGGTAGGCGGACCAGGGTTCTGCATCCTCACCTTCCTTATAGAGATTTTTTATTCCTGTCTGCCACAGCATCCTGATGAATGAGCTTGTGATGACAGCCCTGGACCAGTCAGATATGGCCACTAGCTGGGGTGGCTGCCGAGTGCATGCAAATGCTGGGCTGCAGCATCTGGCCTTTCTCTGCCCTGCTGTAGATCTGAGAACACCCTTGTCACACAGAGAAAATGAATTCTTCTTCTTCTTCTTCTTCTTCTTCTTCTTCTTCTTCTTCTTCTTCTTCTTCTTCTTCTTCTTTTTAATAAAGAAAGGCTCATTACTATAGTAATTACTTGAAACTGTGGGGTTCAAGGACTCTTTTTTTTTTTTTTAAGATTTATTTATTTATTATGTATACAACATATGACTGCAGGCCAGAAGAGGGCACCAGATCTCATTACAGATGGCTGTGAGCCACCATGTGGTTGCTGGGAATTGAACTCAGGACCTCTGGAAGAGCAGTCAGTGCTCTTAACCTCTGAGCCATCTCTCCAGCCCAAAGGACTCTTTTTTTTTTTAAAGCCCTCTTTTTTTCTTTTTTTGTGATATATATTTTTTATTTTACAATATCATTCAGTTCTACATATCAGCCACGGGTTCCCCTATTCTCCCCCCTCCCACACCCTCCCCTTACCCCCAGCCCACCCTCCATTCCCACCTCCTCCAGGACAAGTCCTCCCCCGAGGACTGTGATCAACTTGGTAGACTCAGTCCAGGGAGGTCCAGTCCCTTCCTCCCAGACTAAGCCAAGTGTCCCTGCATAAGTTCCAGGTTTCAGACAGCCAACTCATGCAATGAGCACAGGACTTGGTCCCACTGCCTAGATGCCTCCCAAACTGATCAAGATTTATTTATTTATTTATTTATTTATTTATTTATTTATTTATTTATTTATTTATTTATTTATTTATTTATTTATTTATTTATGTATGTATGTATTTATTTACTTACTTACTTACTTACTTATTTATTATGTATACAGTGTTCTGCCTGCACTGCATGCCAGAAGAGGGCACTAGATCTCATTACAGATGGTTGTGAGCCACCATGTAGTTGCCAGGAATTGAACTCAGGACCTCTGGAAGAGCAGCCAGTGCTCTTAACCTCTGAGCCATCTCTCCAGCCCTCAAGGACTCTTTCTTGCCCACCCTCCTCTTTGCTCAAACCCATTTGCTGTTTTCTTTTCTGAAGAGGATTAGGCGTTTCTAAAGCAAGGGGATTAAACAGACCCACAGCGATGGGGACTCACATGGACTCACATGGGCTTCTGAGCTGAGACTCTGAGATGGTGTCGGTGTGAAGCTGAGCCAAGGCTTGCAGACTTGAGGTGATGTCTCAGGTCCTGTTTTCCCCATGGGCTCAGTCCTTCAGGACAGGGACTGCACCTGGGGAAAAACTCAGGGTTCTGAGTCTCTGTGGAGCCACAGTATCAGAGGGAAAGATTCCAGCTGGGTGCGTGGAGAGACTGCAGGTTCTGAGGTGGCAGTGCACACATGGAACTGTCTCTAGCTACATGATGCTGTGGCTCCCCATGAAACCATGCATTTTGCCTGATGCTTCATCCTAGGTCTCAGCTGTGGCTAGTGGCATCCTGGCAGCCCCTATGTTGTGTTCCTGATCACCCACCAAAGCCCTACCTGCTTCCCGTTCTCCCAGAACCCCTGCTCTCATCTCCTTGGGGCCCCTGCTCTTGATAAAGCCATGGACTCATTTTGCTTGCCAGGCTTAGTTCATGTCATGTCCCCAGACAGTCCTGTTCTCTCTCTCTCTCTCTCTCTCTCTCTCTCTCTCTCTCTCTCTCTCACACACACACACACACACACACACACACACACACACACACTTTGATTTGTCTTTTCCTAAAACCCAATCCATCTAGCAATCTGTGGTCCTTTGTAGGTCTCTCCAACTAGGATACAACCTGTAAGAGCAGGGTTTGTCTTGGGGTTCCCTGGGATGCTCCAATATTGTATTTGGGGATTCTGAGCAGGTTGGTATAGTCACCTGGTCAGAATCACTGACAGGACATTGGGATCCTTCTTCACCCATAAGAGAATCTTCAGTTTGCATGAAGCATCCCAAGTTAGGCACCTTGTAAGCATCTAAGCATCTGTTAGCCTGCCGATGTACTCAGCAGCCCAGAGGTGGGTGTTAGGCACAGTGTGGTCCTCGAAGGTGTGATACAGTTTGAATCCCCCAGATAATTGCTGCTCTAGCCTCATGGTCTGTGGATGCTTCAAAGGAAACCACTCCAACTTCTCTTGTGGAGAAGCCATAGACCAGAGGGCTTTTGAAGTTCTGGTGAGTGTTGAGAGCTCTTCTTTTGAGCAAAGCCACATTGAAACAGAGGAAGGAAGTTGGTGTCTTGGGCCTGAATATGGCTGCAGTCAGGCTCACAGGACCTTGCAGGAAATGAGGAGAGCAAGCCTCTAAAAAAGCATAGCCCCACGCCAGAGAGAAGGCAGAGCACTAATGTCAGACACTACTTGGGAGAAGTTTGCAGAACCTCCTGTCACTGAACACAATCTGTGATGGATGGTACAGCCTTGGGAACTGACTGGATATGGGTCCTGCCTGATCTGAGATGTTCAGCCTCTCAAACTGTATCCTAATAAACCTTTTTTCCCCATGAAGTATCCAGCACCAGGTGTTTCTGTTATAGCAACAAACTAGAACAAGACAGTGTATCCATTGAGTTGAGACAGTATATCCATTGAGTGGAGACAGTGTATCCATTGAGTTGGCCTTTGAAATAGATTTGCTGTGTGATCTTCCTTATATCTTCTTACCTCTCTGAACTACAGTCTCTGGAAGAAGCCTGTAATAGACAGTTAGGTCCAATGACAAACACATGGATGTTTACAGCTAATTGTCTGGAAACACAGATAGCACTGGCAGATTTTCAGCTGGTATTTTTTTTTTTTGCCAGAAAATATTTATTCTTATTTTCCTATTAGATTTATTTTTGAATGTTGGTCACGATCTCTAAACCTTGAAAACACATAAAGTATGTGGACCATATGCAGTCATCTACCGCCATGCTGGATGCTTTCACTCCCTAGCCTGTGGGGTGCACTCAGGGAGCTGTTTCTCACCAGAGTCCTAGGGGCATGCCTATGTCAGCTTTCAGAGCGAGCCCAAAGACCCTGCAGGAAGAAAAAACTTCATGTTTGTTTACAATGCTTCCAGCTAGCCAGAGCAGAGCTCCTGCGCTTAGTATTACCCTTTTCTCCACCCGAGTCCTGCTCACAAAGGGACAGTTTCAGAACTGATCCAGGCTTGTTCCTAAGCTTGATGGCTCCTCTGTATCTTGTCCAGACTGGCAAGGTCACCTCCTCTCAATTCGAGCATTGGGAGGCATCACTTTGAATCCTGGAACTTGTAGATTTAGTAGGAAAGGGCTTTCCTTATGATGTGACAGATGCTCTGTGAATGGCCTGGGTAGAGGAAGCTATATCAGGAACATGGTGGCACTGATTTCCTATTGGCCTGTACCACAATCTGTCACCTAACATAAAGTAGTCACATCAATCTCCCAAGGTCTTACTAGGTAGCCCTAGCAGACCTGGTAGTTATTATATAGCTCAGGATGACATCAAATTCATGGTAATCATCCTGCTTCAGCCTCCCAAGTGCTGATATTACATGGGTGGACTGCCACAGCTGTCTATAACATCTTTTTTTTTTTTTTTTTTTTTTTTTTGGTTTTCCAAGACAGGGTTTCTCTTGCGCCTTTCCTGGATCTCACTTGGTAGCCCAGGCTGGCCTCGAACTCACAGAGATCCCCCTGCCTCTGCCTCCCGAGTGCTGGGATTAAAGGCGTGCGCCACCACCCCCCGGCCTATAACATCACTTTAAAACAATGATTGATTAATTGATTGATTGATTTGGGGTTGGATTGGCATAAGGAAAGCCAGTCAGCCATCAGTCTTAGGGGCTAGCTTTTGGGGAGGGAATGGGTCCCACTGAGTGCTAATGAAGTTTTCTCTGGTAATGAGGATGGCTACTCCCTATGTGTATCACATACCACATCACCTCCTCAGGGACAGTTTGCCAGGCCAGCATCCTCATCCCCTGGTGTGCCTGAAGTGGCCATCTTGGGGAATTTCCAAGGCAATGCTGGAGGCTCAGGGCTGGAAGGAGGTGGGGCGGGGGGCGGGGGGGGGGGGGGGCCGGGGAGGGGGGGAGAGCCTGGTGGAGTCTTAATGGAGAGTGTCATCATTTCTAAACCATTAATGAATCCTCTCTGGAAGAAGCAGCACCTTTTAAAAAAGTTGCTTAATGTTTTCATGGCCTTGTTATCTGTGGAGAGACTCGTGGAGGCTCCTCTTTTACAGTAACAGAGATATAATTGATGTTCCTTCCTTCCTTCCCACATTAGTGGCTAGTGATCCATCCCATGGAGCAGTCAGCCAATGTCCTAGGCATGGAATTCCAGCTGTACAATTTCCTGTATATTTCCCTCTCTCTTCTCTCAGCCCACTGTTCTGATCAGTCACATTTCATGACTATTTTATTACTATTTTATTTAGTACCCTTCAATCCTTTTTAGGAGTTAGGAATAGTCTATGTGTTTTTGTGTTCAGTTCAACCTGTGGGGTTGCATCTCCTGCAGGGATACATCTCTTAAGTCCACAGGTCATGCTGAGGTCATAAAGAATAAAAAATGACCCGGAAGGTCTCTCAGGCAGGAGGAGGATCTTAGAGGGGTGAAGCACCATGAGTCTCAGAGGAATCCTTGGCCAACTTTCCCAGGCATCTATCAGTAGTCATAAACGCATGCTTTCCATCTCTATGGAAACATATACCTGTTGTGAATTTTTTTTTTTTTTTTTTTTTTTTTTTTTTTTTTTTTTTTTTTGGTTTTTCGAGACAGGGTTTCTCTGTGTAGCTTTGCGCCTTTCCTGGAACTCACTTGGTAGCCCAGGCTGGCCTCGAACTCACAGAGATCCGCCTGGCTCTGCCTCCCGAGTGCTGGGATTAAAGGCGTGCGCCACCACCGCCCGGCCCTGTTGTGAATTTTTAATATGAATGAAATTAAACAATGCATGCCTTTCGGGGCTCGACTTCCTTCACCTAGAAGCACGCTATTGAGGATTTTCTCAGAGTAGAAGGAAATTGAGGTTTAGAACTGCCTCTCCTCCACATCATTCTGAGAAGGCAGACTATTGTTTAGGCTGCAGCCCCCCCTTGCTTGCATAATGGTATTTCATATTCAAACGATGTCATGAAAGTCACCAAGAATTGAAGGGTTAAACGATTTTCTCATGATCAAACTTGGAATGGTGGGGACTAGACCTCCAGGCCAGGCTCTCTGAGGTGTGATTATCCAGATTATCTGGCAGGCGGCAAATTAGCTGGTGTCAACACCACCGGGCAGATGTGGCTGGAGATGGTCAGGATCCTGGACAGCGCAAACCACTCCCTTCTGTTTGGTTTGGTTTTTGAGAATTTCCTGTATCATACTGTATTAACACCATGTTTTCCACCCCCCTACTCCTCCCATGCTCCTTACTCCCTCTCAAATTCATGACCTCTTCTTTAATTATTATTGTTACCTACGTATATTATATAAACACAGCCCGCTGAGTCCACTTAGTGTTGCTCATATGTCCATGTGTTTAGGGCTTGTCCCTGGGGAAGACTGATGGTCTCTCTCTCTCTCTCTCTCTCTCTCTCTCTCTCTCTCTCTCTCTCTCTCTCTCTCTCTCTCTCAGCAGCCATTGACTGCCTGTTGCTCTTCATCTAAGGGTGGGGCCTCTGGAGATTTCTCCCACCCACACTGACAAGTCAACCCGTGTTGTCATTGTGCAGATCCTGTTAAGGCGACCATGCTATTGAGATGTCTTGAGCATAGCTTCCTTGTCGCATGTCGAAGACAGTCTCACAGTGGTCATCTTGTCCTCGTCCTCTGACTCTTATCATCTTTTTGCCCCGTCTTCCTGTTTGTTCCCTGCCTGAGCTTTAGGTGGGTGGGTTGTGTTAGAGACACAGCAACTGAGCATGAGCACCTCAGGGTTAGCTGATTAGTTGCCTGCATTTGGACCAGCTGTGGCTTTCTATGGTGGTCTCCCATCTGCTTCAAAAAAAGGTTTCATGAGGAGGGTTGAGAGCTGCACTTATCTGTGTATGTAAGGACAGGCGTTAAGGATGCAGTTGGGAATTATACTGGTTTCTCCATGGCCCACTCTTTTGCATGGTGCATCTCTCTCTACCCTCGAAGATAGATCATCTCCAAGACTCCTTCTCCCCCCTCAGCAATTCCATCCTCCCTGCCAATGTCACCAGGCTGGCACCACTTGCAAATTCTCTCTAGAGAGAATGAGATGACAGACACCACCCAGTGTTGGCTTACTTTATCATGGATGGTACCATTCCTGTATGGTAGTATTAGACTAGACTTCATGCTGTAATGGCGCAGTCTATATTCAAACCCAGTGCGATTGATCTTTGTAATTTGTAAATCATTACACATGTCCAGATGCGAGAGTGACTTTAAAACTTCTGCAGCTTTGCTCAGATGACGAAACCAAAGTGAATGACTCATAAACAAACACACAAAACTAACCAAGTTCAGGATGCAAACCCAGTCTCCTTTGATACGCCATTATAATCCTTAAACCGAGTTTCCCTTTGGAGATAAAGAAGTTACAGTCAGGGCTGGGCTTACTGTGCAAGAGCAAGGAACCAGATTTGATTCCTGGGAGCCTACATAAAAAAGCTGGACTCATCAGAGTGATTCTGTAATCCCAGCATTGGGGATGCTGAGACAGGAGGATCTCAGGGACTCTCTGGTCAGCCAGCTGAGCCAAGTCAATGAGTTTTAGGTTCAACGAGAGACTCTGCCTCAAAAAAAAAAAAAAAGACAGTATCAATCTCTGCACTCTCCACCCACTTGTGTTCACACTTGCATACACATTCACACCACACACACACACACACACACACACAGACACATGGACACGCACACTTACACACACCTTCCCACAAAAATGTTGCGTTTGAAAGTTTACATTGCTGTGGTTGACCTTTCTCAGGCTCTTGCTGGGTCTTCAGTGTTTAAACTCTTGTAAAGTCATTTTTGACAAAAATCACTGTTTAGACTTGGCTTGGCTGTTAACCCTGGACAACCACTGTGGCTGTTGCTTGAGTCAGTGAAGTAGGATGTAGGCATCGTCTCTATGTGGCGTTTGGTAAGGTGATATAGAATGTGTATGCGTGTTCATTTTTTGATTTCATGGAGATCTTAGCCCTCGTTCCCAAGCTGTGCCTGCAAGTCCCTAGCTTGGGAGTAACTGTATAGCTTTCTCGAACCTTCTGGTTAGAGACAGTTCTGGGCTTGCCACCCAGGAGCCTGTGGTATGGCAAGAACAGGTATGTAGGGTGTGGGGGTTGGAGTTGGAGATCCATACTGCCTGGCTCAAAGGCTCAAACTCTGACCATTTGCCTACTATGTAGAGGCTTCTTGCTCAGGCTGTTAAGGACTGCTGCCCCCCACTTTCTCCCCCTCCCCCGCCCCGTGCCTTGGTTTCTGCACAAGGCAAGAGAGTCACCACTCTGCGGTGCTGACATGGCTAAGGTTTGGAGGACTGGGGAGGCTGTAGGAAGCAGAGGGTGAAAGTAGCCCTGCTCAGACACTGCAGCTGTTACAGAGTCGAATGGGAGCCCGTCTGTGCACCTGGCTCTCCGGGTGTCCCTGGAGGCTGGGAACACAGTTTCCCCACCTCTGGTGTCTTCAGAAGCCCCCCTTGTTCTGTCTCCAGCAGCAGGTGACTGCAAGAAGTGTCTCTTGGGTCTGTAAAGTGCTGCTGCGAGCCTGGCATTTGCGTTTCCCATGGTGCATGTGGTGCGAAGTCCCCGAGATAGAGGCACCATGGTACCTCCCACAAGTTCCTATTTCGTGTCCTTCCTCTGAGGGACTATCTCTTTTGTCTCTCACTCCAGATGTATCTCAGGAAGGACAGATTCCCCTAGGTCTCCCCTGACTACCTGCATTTCTGCCATTGTCCATGTTTTACATGCCCTATCTTGTCTTCCTGTCTCAAGAAGCCGGGGACAGGGCCTATGTCTAGAACACATGTGTGTCGGGTACCCACTGAGGCCACAGCGTAGAGGAAGCAGAACCCTCAAGTTCTCCAGACAACTCGATTTCCTCTCTTGCTCTAGTTTTCCCCTTCTCTCCATCTTTCCACTGAAAAGTGGATATGCTGAGCATCCCTGCAGGATGGGAGACACCCAAAGGGCTGGTTCTTTCCTTGCCAGGCTCTTGACATGTGCTTTGGGAACTAGGAAAACCCGGCTTACCTCTTCAGTGCTGTGGCAAGGTGATAGACCAGTCTGGGAGCCCTAGGCTGGGTGCGTTAAAAAACAGACACTCAGAGGCTGAACTCCAAGGTCAAGGAGCTGGTTAGTTCTCTACTATGCTAGTACCCTTTATGCTTGCAGGAGGCTTTGTCTTTATATGGCAGTGTATGTGGGAGGGATAGAAGAAAGAGGAAGAAGAGGGTTAATCGTATAGCATCATTCAACCGTACAAATCTCCCAAGAGCTCTGTCTAAAATATTGCCACGTTGAGGCTCCAGGATGTACATTTGGAGAGAATACAGTTCAGCTCCAGGAGAGAATACAGTTCACCCCACAGAAAGTGCATACGGCCTCACCAGGCTCAGATGAATAGAGCTGCTACAGTACCTTGCATCACCAGCTTCCCCCCTGTATAAAGGGAACTCCTGCCCAGCAGATCTCTGTGCCTTCACTCGCTCGCTTGCCAGCATTTGGGTTCTACCTCTGCCTGACTTCTCTAACAAAGCGCCCCACTTTCAAGCCCAATCCAACCTGTAGGTACATCTATTTTGGGAATAAGTCCACTATGCCTGTTTTTATTTGAGCCACTAGACCATATATCAAAACAAGAGTAATCGAGAGAGAAAGCCAAGGTGACAGCTGCCGAAGGTGACGCTGGGCACCCTTCTTCTTGTGTGGCTTCTACACTTGGATCTATGCTGCAGCTGACTGAAGTGGGCATACCCCCATTCACCATCAGCCTAGAGTGTTCTTGCATTTGGGCCAGCTGTCCATGTGTAGTGTTGATCTGTCCCTTGAGGGTAGCTGAGATTCAAACTCTGGAATAGGTCTCACCCTACTCCTGCATCCTCATTGGAATTTCCTTTTTTTTTTTTTTTTTTTTGCCCATCGCTTTACCTGACACATCGGGACATCAATTCAGGGTTTTCCTAGTTAGTGTGTCAGTGAATATTGAAGGTTTGATAAAGCCTCATTTACTAGACTTTCTGCTTTGGCCCAAGATTTCAGGATTACATTCCCAGGAGATCTCAAGTCTGGTTCTTGGACCTTCTGGTCTCTTGCCTGCAGCTGTTCCTCATAGCTGTGTGCCCATCTGCAGGGTTCAAGTAGATGGTGCTTAACTCTGGGACTTCACATACCCCCTTGTCTCACGTGGGTGTGCTATCTTCAGTCTGGTGATCCTGAACTCTGTCCCTTTGCTGGGCTTTGAAACTGAAAGATCAAAGGCGGCAACTACATGCATTGCTTAAGAGTTAACTATCTGAGGGCTAGGGAGATGGCTCAGTGAGTAGGGTACCGCCATGCAAGTGTGAGGATCCAAGTTCGATTCCCAGAACCTGCATTAAAAAAAAAAAAAAAAAAAAGCCAGCTTCATACTCTGGAGAGGTAGAGATGGGAGGCTCCTTTAGACTTGCTGGCCAGCCCAGCCCATTAACAAACCCCAATTTAGTGAGAGACGGTGCCTCAGAAAAACAAGCTGATGATGTCTGATGTGTGATAGCTGTGGTCATCCTCTGGCTTCCACCTGCCTGTGCGCATACGTGTAAACACACGTGTACACGTTTAACTATCGGAGGCAGCAGGGAAGTCTGTGTAAGCAGGATTGCTTGTTTCTGCAGTCCTATTCCAGGCCAGATGAGACTGAGAGGGAGGGACCCTGTTCCCCGGATCACTCCTCAGCATAGTCGTGACAATAAGTGAGTCACACAGTCTCCCCATCTCTAGGCTGTGGGCGTGTGTCGCTGAGCTTCATTACTGAGCCCTCAAATGCGGTCAGGAGTCAGGGCTATCCACCTCCTCAGGGGTCCCACTCTGACATAGAGGAGAGCCACATGCACTGATGTGACAGGGGTGTCCACGACCTCAGCCTGTGTCAAATCTCCAGTCCCCCCTGCCATGTCCTTCTGTGGAGCCTCAACTTGGTCGTCACCCACGCTGCCTGTTAGAGATGGAGTTGTCGTGTTGCGGCTGCAAACCCACACATTCTAGGGCCCTTCTGGTCTCAAGCACATAATAAATATATATATATATATATATATACACACACACACACACACAGTGATCTTCATTTGGCATTTCTTAAATGGGGATTGTTCATTAGAGTGGCTTAAACTTCAGAGGGGCTCAGTTTAACCAGAGTGATGCTGATTTCCCTGAGTAGACAGCCCCGGTGCCCTCTAGTACTGTCTACGATGCCTTTTAGGGTACATCTTGCTGTCTAACAGTTGGCTAGGATAAGGGCGAGTGCTGGGTACTTGCCCCAGGTGTTACAACAGACGCACATCAGAACTGCCTGTGTGCTCTGCTCCCACGGAGAACACCAGAGCCTATGCGGCTTAAGCAGCCGCATTGAGGTCTTAAGCAGCTGCAAGAGCATCCCTTCCCATGTCTACTCTGGCTTCTGTGAGGGTGAGCAATATGCTTATAGTAACACACTGATAACCTTGCTGCTTAGTCGTAGAGCCTACTCCGGCTTAACCTGGCTTCCTCCCTCATTCATTCCTATCTGTCCCTGGCCGGGTTCTTCAACGTCACTGCCCAGGACTCAGCTCTTTCTTGGCTGCTCTGTTGGTTATTTATCAGCACTTCTTTCTGTAGCTGACTCCTTGTCATGGGGACTTAGGCTGTCAGAGGTCCCTAAGAGCTGCTGGTTCATGACTGGACTGATTTGGAAACACTGGAGTAGTAGGAAGAGGAGGTGACTGTCTTGGAGTCATGTCTCCTGCCTTGGAGTAGACAGCTTGTCCCCCCCCCCCCCGCAACACCAAATGTAGCCATTGTACCCAGTGAAATGAAATTTAATAAGGGAAACAAGTTGGACCTTCCTACAGCTACTAGAAGACTGGATGGCAGAGCTATCCAAAAGCAGCTCCATGTTCATATGACGTCATAGTACAGGTCACCAGACCCATTCTGAAACTGGGATATGCATGACTTAGAAAGAAAGATGGGGTCCAACCTGGCTGAGGTTCCAGAGTCACCACCAAACCTAGATCTAGTCTCTAAACCAGAACTTTGTGTCCCCAGGCTCTGCCTCATCTCACCATGCCTTTTCCTTCTTTTCCAGAAAGATGAACTGAAGACTGATGTGTAGAGGGAGCATCATCTGAGGCCCCCTGGAAAGGCCTTCCCTCGAGGGCCCAGCAGCATGACCAGGTAATAATGCTACTGTGAACCCACTTTGGGATATCTCAGGAGGGTTTGGGAGGAGTCACAGGGAAGGGAGGGCATGTGGATGGATGGAGAGACCCTACCCAGCCAAATTGGCCCAAGACCCCAGCCTGATGAATCACCCAACACCTCTACCTAGACATCTACCAGACACTGAGTCAGACGCCCCAACCAGAGTGCAATGACCCATCCTGAATTTGGCCTGGCCCTCCATCTTCTATCTAGCTCTGCACCTGGCTCCCATAGCTGCCGGCATTCATGCCAGGCTACCGTTTTTTTGCTTACCCAGATGCAAAAATGGCTTCTTAATTAGCCTCTCTACCTCCCTGCTCGCCATCCTGCCGTGATCCCCGTAGCAGATGGAGTGATCTCGGCTTCTTCAATGCACTCCCTCCTGGGCCTCCCATAAACACATGAAGTTCTGGTGACCTTGTGTGACCTTAGTGTCTGCCACTCCACCTCATTCGCCAAGCTTCAGCCACCCCAACTTTCTTTTTGCGACTGGGAACCTCAATCTGGTCTCAACTCCAAATAGTTTCTGGGCTCAGAATGCCCTACCCCCTCCTCTTCCCAAAGCCCCAGCTGCTGAAGCCCCAAAGTCTTCCCACAGAGCTGCCCGTCACCAGCCTGAAGGCTCGCCTCTCCTCTCCTCCCGTGGGACCTTGTATCACCGGTTTTTACGTCTTTTAGTCTGTCAGTCCTTTCTCAGTGTGGCATATCTTCACTGCTGTGTCTGTCTGTCTGTCTCCTCTGGTCTGGTCTTTGCTGTCACCTCCATGGGTGAGCCTCCAGCATGTGGATTGCGAAGAACCCTTTGGTATTAATTGAGTAGTGGATTGGTGCTTTTGGTTTTTTTTTTTTTTTAGAGTACGTGTCTCATTATGAGCATCAGATGGTTCTAGAACTCACTGTCCCCATGCTTTGGCCTCCTGAGATCCAGAATGACAAGCCTGCCCACCAAGGCAGGCTTTAAACATTCTCGTTCTTTTTAGTTTGGGGAACTGGGCCTTGCACAGGCTAGGCAAGGGCTCTACCACGGAGCCACACCACCAGGAGCCACACCCCAAGCCCCGACCGGATGGTTTTGAGTTACTGATGTCATGGCTTCACCTAGACAAGGAATAGCCAAGCTAACCGTTTGGCATCTGTGTGCAAGCCTTTCCACTTAGCATCTTTTTAAAAGTGTGGTTTTGGATTAAGGACATAGCTCTATGGTAGAGCACTTGTATGTAAAAGTCCCTCAAAAGAAAAAGCTTGGGGCCAGAGAGATGGCTCAGTGATTAACAGTGTGAACGGAGTGAGGATCTGAGTTCAGTTCCCAACACTGACGTTATCTGGCTCACAACCTGCAACTCCAGCTCTAAATGATCTGTCGCCCCCTTCTGGTCTTGATGGACATTGCACACACATGTACAGCCTCCCTATGCCCGTAAACACATAATTTGAAATAAAATCTTAAAAATGTGAAGTTTTTTTTTTCTTGTCAAGAAATTGCAGTGTCATTGAGGGTAGGGATCCCTGTACATTGCTGTTGGGACTGGGCAGCTAGTGGGAAAGTGGGCTGGATGTCCTGCCAGAATTTAGCTAGGACTATGTATGATGCAGCAATCCCACTTGGAAGTCTATGTTAGTTCCTTTATTTGCTGCTGTGGTAACATACTCTGACGAAAGCAACCTAAGGGAGAGAAGGTTTATTTTATGGTCCACCGTTGCAGGGGAAGACACACTGGCAGGAGTCTGAGGCAGCTACTCAAGTCGCATCCACAGTCAGGAAGCAGAGAGCCAGGGATGACGGCGTGCCAGGATCCAGTTCGCTTTCTCTATCATACATAGACCAGGATCTGCCCAGAGAATAGTCCCAGCTGTAATTGAGATGAGTTTTCCTAGATCAGTTAGCTAAATCAGATTCACATCCCACACCCCCCCAAATAGGTATGCTCGGAGGCCCATCTGCCAGGGGATTCTGGATTCTGTCAAGTTGATGGTTAACATGATCACAGGGTGTGTAGCCAAACGAATCAAAAGCAGGGTCTCAGACCTGTGTTGGTGTGCCCGTGGTATAAACAGTGGCCTAAACCCATGTATCCCCTGATGATAAAGAGATGCACAAGGAACTCATAGGTAACCCAGCTTGACTTTTCCTAAAGACCAGAAACGTCTGCTCCTGATGCCTTCTCTCCCTGCTCCTTTAAAACAGGCTTTGAGGTGCTGAGTGATTGTCCCCCCTCCCCCACCCTGCTCTGGTGACTCACAGGGTACAGCCGGTGACAGCACACTGGCAGGGGTGTGCCCAGACCTTTCCCACCCCCACACCAGCCTGGCTTGGCTCTGTTCTGTGTTCATCCATAATGAGAGGCCATTCCAATATGAGCCACAGCATGGGTGGACCTGGAGGACATCCGGGGAGGCCAGCCACAAAACGATGGATACTGAACAACTGAACTTTTTATTTGTTTGCTTATTTGAAATTTGGGGGTGGAACCAAGGACCTTGTGCATGCTGGGCAAGTGTCTACTACTGAGCCATACCACCAGCCCTCTTTTTATTTTTCGTCTTGAGACAGGTTTATCAGGCAGGCTTTGAGCTATCAACCCCCTCTTTTTTTCTTTTCTTTTCTTTTCTTTTCTTTTCTTTTCTTTTCTTTTCTTTTCTTTTCTTTTCTTTTCTTTTCTTTTCTTTTCTTTTCTTTTCTCTTCTCTTCTCTCCTCTCCTTCCTTCCTTCCTTCCTTCCTTCCTTCCTTCCTTCCTTCCTTCCTTCCTCCCCCCCCTCTCTCCCTCCCTCCCTCCCTCCCTCCTCCTCCTCTTCCTCCTTCTTTTTGTTTTCAAGACTGGATTTCTATTCTTCTTGAATAGCTACTTGATTATAGGTCTGGTTTTGATTTTACTTAAATGAGGTCCCTGGAGTAGTCAAATGTGAGACAGAAAATACTCCCTAGGTCCAAGGGAGTAGAGGTTGGGAGCTATTGTTTAAGGAGACAGAGGTCTAGGCATGGGTGGCAGTCATGGGGGGTGGGGAGAAGCCAGCTTAGTATCTTAGTATCACTGGACTTGAAAATAGTTGAGGTGGCGTCGTGGATATTTTAATCACATTTTAAAAATGAATGTGCTTTCCAGTTAGTGCCCTTTCCCCTGCTCCCATCAGCTTCTCTACTTCAAAGCAGCTCTTCTTCAAAGCAACCCAGGCACAGGCACACCAAGGGTGCACACAGGAGAAGGCCCCGTGACCTTCTCAGCCCAGGAGTCACAGCAATTGATGGGGACATTTGTTTTGAGCACTGAATATAGAATGATAGGGCTGGTGGGGAGCTGGTCCATGGGCTAGCTTTATTCCTCCCTTTCAGCCCCCCCCACCTCCAGCCTTGGTGGGATGGGGTGGGGTTCCTGGCCAAGCCAGCACTCCCCCAGAAGCAGTCACAGTAAGGGCTCCAAGGTAACCTCTTGGCCCAGCCTCTGGGCGTCCCTATTTCTGAAAAATAGGACTTAGTTCAGCTTTGTGTTTTCCAGAGACTTATGGGCATCTTCCCAGAATTCTCTCTTTAAAAAAACCTGTTAGGGGCCTGGAAAGATGGCTCAGAGGTTAAAAGCACTTAGTGCTCTTGCAGAGGACCTGAGTTCAGTTCCCAGCACCCATATCAGGCAGCTCACAGCTCATAAGCACCTGTCACTCCAGCCTCCAAGGGACATCTGATGCCTCTGGTATCCAGGGGTACCTGCACTCGTGTGTATATTCTCACACACAGACAGGCACACATACATATAATTAAAATTATAAAAAAAGATAAATCTTTGAGTAGGCTTCTAGGTGCCGAGGGAGAGTGCCTTCCCTAAGCTGCTTTGCAGGGATGTCAGAGGAGCCTGGTGACTCACAGGGCCCCAGACAGGAACAGCAGGCTGGCAGAGATGTTCCCAGATCTGTCCCGCCCCCTTGCCAGCCTGGCCGGGCTCTGTTCTCTTCCCAGTTCTGGGTGAGCTAGCTTGCAGGCTTAGAGCCTTCCATGGGAGACATCGGCTCACCAGATTGCCCGTGGGCTGAGTGAGCATCTTGTGTCCTCAAGTAGCTGGGAAGTCCCAGGACAACAGTGAATGTTACGTCTGATTCACAGTGGGCAGGGGCTTGTCAATACAAACCTGGCTCTCGGGAAGATTGCAGGGGTCCGCTCTTTCCCTTCTTAGGTTCTTGCCTGGAGTTGCAATCTGCTTTTTTAGCAGCCCCTAGGAAGAGAGCAATATTAATTATGGATGAGAGGAGATGTGTGGCCCCCACTCTTCCTGAGCTTAAGCAGAGCTGATAGATTCTGAGTTCCAGATGTGGTCCAGACTATTAAACACTGCGCCAAAGTCCCTCTGGCAGACAGCCTTGTGGAGGAAGGAGCATTGAGCCCGGAAATCTGGGACACAGTACAGAAAATGTCCCCAATGCCTCGAGGCTTGCAAAGTCACCTGTTTACTGCTCTCCCAAACTAATTCTAATTTCTTCATTGGCTGAGCTAGACGGAGCTGTGAGCTGCCCCCAGGCAGGGACAGCTGTCCCATGGCAGGTTGAGGTTTGCTTCGGGTAGCTGTGGCTAAGTGTTCTGCATCTCTCCCTGCCAGGCGCCTTGTGGCTCCCTCTAGAATCAGCTGTGAACTGGAAATGTTCGAGCAGATACCCGGCGGCCAGCGTTGCTGAGTGAGCTTTGTCTGCCTGGTGGGGTAGCATGCAAGCCTGGGGGTGCCAAGGCCCCAAACACGGTGTTGTATCAGTTCATCTGTAGCCCAAGGACTTTCTGAGCTGCAACCTGTAAATCCGGTGACCCTGCTGGCAGAATCCGCATCCAACTATCGAATGCCAGTATGAAAAATGGAGGCAGTAGTTTAATCGAGAACATTATGGAAGTTTGTGAGGACGACACACAGACATTTAGGATTTGATAGGCTAAGTTTTTATTTCCTGTTTTGTTCCATAGATACTTGCATACGTGCGGAGACCTCAAGGCCTCTTTATGTTTGGGACAAAGGAGAGCGGTGTGGCCTTATCCTTTGGCCATCTGGATCCTGTACTGTCTGTCCTGGGGAGGTCTCTCTGGGTGCCTTGTGGCTTTGAGTGCTTCTCTTTTGCAGGAAGCAGCTTGGCTCAGTTCCCAGGAGAACATTCTAGGCTGAGCACATCTCTGACGGCAACATGGGGGTGCTTTATGATCATAGAAATGTGGGCTGTGAGCCTCACACCTTTGGACAGACACACATCTGTTCTTCCTTCCATTCTCACCTCCCCCCCCCCCACCCCATGGGCTGGGCTCTGCTGGGACCTGTGAGCCAAAGTGCTAAGGTTCCTGGTGTACCCTGGGCCACCAGGGCAGTCGGACCTCTTCTACTCACTGGGCCCTGAGGTGGCAGCAGGTTTCAGAGTGCTTGCATGTAGAGACGACAGGTCTGTGTCCTTTCCCGTGAAACCAAGGGCCACTGGACAGAGTCCCACCTGTCAGCTCCAGTGCCCCTCCCCCTCTTCACCCAGCAGAAATAGGAGTCGAGCCTCTGACTAACGCAGTGTGTTCCTGGATACTTGAGAGGCGTGTCCTGGGTGGGGCTACCAACTAGTGAGGAGCCTGGATGCGAATCCCGTCCTGCTCTGCCCTGCGTGGGCAGTGGCTTCCGGGACATGGTTCCAGGGTGGTCTTCCCCGCTCCGAGCACTGTCTCTGGCTGGAAGAGGACCAGCCAGAGCCTTTCTTACATAGTTTTGTGCTCAAAACAGTCATTGTCACTGGGTTCCAGGGCCAATAGGGACTGTGCCATGTGGATTTCCGAGTCCTAGCTGTAGGGTGAAGCAGAGTCCCAAGCCCTTGAGAAAGCAAGGGAGGAGACTGAGTCGGGGTCCTTATGAAGACTGGGTACTTGCAGGACAGAGGGTCAATAGCTATGGGGTGGGGGTGGGGGTACACAGCCTCCAGACAAAGAGCAACAGGGGTGAGGCTAGGTAGGGTCCCACCTGTGTCTCCGTCAGTCTAAGATCTGGGATGACTGACCCCACAAGGCCTGACAGAGAATGCTCTCTGACGACAAGCTGAAGCAACGCAGGGTGCTTTCTGGGGACAGCTCCAGTGACATTCAGCCGGAGCCAGCTTCTGTGCGGGATCATCACCCACACTGCAAAGGCCTGGAAGAAAGGAGTGTGGCAAATTGGGAGTGGGTGGAGGCAGGTGGTAGGGCGCGGCTTTCATTACCGTCTGTGGGTAGGGCAGCCTGCCAGATGGGGCTCTGCTCAATCACAGGGCTGGACCGGGATGGGAGTGGTGCAGGATGGGTAAGGTATATCATGGCAGGTCATTGAGTCCCGAAGGGAGAAAGGTCAGGAGTGGGAACAGGCCTGATTCCTCAGCATGTGATAGCTCAGGCCAGACCAGCAAAAGAGAGGTAGACTGTGTAGAAGCTCCTACTTCTGGGGAGTCTGGATCTGACTTTGATTTTGATGGAAACCCCAGGAAGTTTCTAGCAGGAGAGACTGGGCTTGCAAACATTTCATAAAGCCATACTGGGCTCCAGATGAGACCAACTTCTGAGTGCTCCAAATCCCCTCCATCCTGCGCACCACCCCCCCATCCCTTTACTCTCTTGACAAGTGGGAACATGAAACGTGGCAGCTTCCAGCAAACCTGTGCCCCGGGGTTGAGGTTCAAGCGTGAGGACCAGTTGACTGAAGTAGATTGTGACATCTTCTTCCGAGTTTGTTGCCAGAGGCCTCAGGTGGCGACAAGATGATTTGCATGAGCTCTTGCCTACCAGACATCCCCGTGATCCCCTGGTAGCAGCCCCCATAACCACCAGGAGTGCCACATCCTGCCCGCTTTCTCTTGGAGTCAGGGAAATTGTCTAGTCTAGTACAAGCCTTGTAGCTTATGAAGTCTCTAAGACAATGAGGATTTTTGGAGGTGGAAAACACGGCTTTGTGACAGTCTGTTCCAAAATTCGGGGAGGAGGGAAAGGAGCTAGAAGTCTGCCTTTGGGTTGGAATATGCTGTTTCCTCCTAAAAAATCTACAGGAGCTCAGTGCAAGGATTTCTCTTGTCAGTGACATGCCCTGACCTGCTTTAGAAAAACAACAATAGACAGAGAAGAGTGTGTGTGTGTGTGTGTGTGTGTGTGTGTGTGTGTGTGTGTGTGTGTGTGTGTATGTGTTGACACTGGATTGACATCTTGCAATGTCAATACTGACCAGGTTTTAGACAGAAGAATTAGTCCTTGCGGACAGTCTGGGTAACACTTTCTTATCTATTAGGATTCTCACGGTATAAGGGACAGAAAATGACTCCAATTGACCCAAGTAACTTGGATAGAAGGATAAAGAGCTTCAGGTATAGCTGGATCTAGGTGCTCAAGCATTTCCCCTCTGTGTGTCTTGGCCCTGTGTCCTTTCATTGACTTCATCCAAGACCTGTTCTTCTTCTCTTATGGTGGCAAATTATACAAGAATTCTAGCCCTTCTTCCCAGTTTCCCAGGTCCACTGAGAAGAGGGTCTCCTTTTTACCAGGTTTTTACACAAGGGTCACAGGACTTTCTCAGCCAATTAATATATCTAGGGGATAGAGTATTGCCCGTATACCAGGACTGGGTCTCATTCCAAGTTGGAACCAATCACTATGGGTGTGGTGGAGGTGGGAAGGGCAGGAAGGAATGTTACCTCTGGGTGCCTGGTGGTCCTGACTTGTATGAACATCCCCAGGCAGTCTGTGCAGAAAGACTCCAGACTCTCTACCACTCCAGAAGAGATTGCAGAGGTGCTGGGAGGGGACCACTGTGGTCCCCCCTCCCATTCTGGGTAGATCCTGACGGCCTTCATGCCTCCTGTCCTTCTGCTCACAGGTGAAGGCTGAACATGCCTGGCTCTCCGTGGTGACCTGAGAGGAGAGCTTGATTCACTGTGAAGGAGAAACGCCAGCTCCAAGCCAAACTGGAGAACTTGGAACAGGTCCTGAAGGTAGGACGGCCTCACGTACTGTGGCGACCCTTTGGCAGCCAAAGATGGGGTGGGACCGGGGGTGGCGACTACTCTCCTAAGAGGCTCAGAAAAACCTGTAAATGCAACAGTGGGGGACCATGTTTCTGGAAGCCAACCTGACTATGCCTTCCATTTCTGAGGTTGCTTAAACACAGCTCAGCACCATGAGGTGAAAATGGGAACGCCTTAGCTAAGACCAGAGGCATCTTCGCAGGTTTCTGATCTCCACGAGTTTCCTATTGTTCACAGAGGTTTCTAAAGGAGGGTCTGTAACTGCTGTTGCTATGGTTAGAACAGCAGCATTCCCTTCTGTTGAGGTGGATCAGCGCCAACAGGGTGCTGCCCACAAATGCCTGATGTGGACAAAGCCCACTCTGTAAGTAACAGAAGGATGGCTTCGCTATTGTCCCAGCATGACATGAGTGAATTCTTTAGCTTTTTTGTTGCTTTTGTGATGTTCAAAATATATTAACTTCTGATCATGAGATGTTAAAAGGATACTGTGATGGCTAGTTTTGTGTCAACTTGCCACAAGCTAGCGTCATCTGAAAGGGAACCTCAATTGGGAAATTGCCTCCATAAGACTCAGCTAGCTGTAGGGCATTTTTTTTTTCATTTTTATTTATTATTTATTTTTCTATTAATAGCTTGATACAGTATAAATTCCCCCCCATGCCATTTATTGAAAGAGGGAGGAGGTCTTAAATACAGGCTTTCAGCACAATGGGAGAACCCTGGAGGGCAGAAATTTGCTACTGATGTTTTACAATCTTGCATCTAAGCTGTTAATGCCCATTAATGTTAATGCAGGATACACAGACAAGGATCTTTCCTTAAACATTCAGGAGGGTGGAACCCGACAGGGAATTAGCATAGGGAGGATATCAAGGTCAAGGTCAGCAAGTAAGGCAACAGTTACCCAAAATGGGGACTAGGACCCTACAGGTCCCCCTTTTACTAAAAAATGAGCAACCCAAGTCAGAAGCTCATTTTTTAGTAAAAGGGCATTTTCTTAAGTAGTGCCTGATGGGGGAGGGCCCAGACCATTGTGGGTGGGGCCACCCCTAGGCTGGTGATCCTGGGTCTATATGAAAGCAGGCTGAGCAAGCCGTGAGGAGCAAGCCAGTAAGCAGCACCCCTCCATGGCCTCTGCATCAGCTCCTGCCTCCAGGCTCCTGCCCTGTTTAAGTTTCTGTCCTGACTTCCTTTGATGATGAACAGCAGTGTGGAAGTGTAAGCACAAATAAACCCTTTCCTCTCCAGCTTGCTTTTTGGTCATGGTGTTCTGATGCAGCAATAGAAACCCGAACTCAGTCAGAAACATAGGGTGGATCACCTCCAGCCCTCCTGGCCTTTGATCCTTTGCTTTTTTTCTGGTGTGGCCCTCACAGCCACACTTCAGATCAAGCAGCACTTTGAGACCAGTGCCAATTCATTTGGAGACTCACAAGAAGCCTATGCCCACACGGCACTTTGATGGAGTTGGCTCCTCTGTGGGCTTCCGGTTCAAGAGGCGCTAAAGAGAGAGAGAGAGAGAGAGAGAGAGAGAGAGAGAGAGAGAGAGAGAGAGAGAGAGAGAACCATATTAGTCATTAAGCCACTGCCTCCACCCACCGGACACGCCTCAGGACACAGGCTGCCTGCCCCCTGGCTCATCTCTCTTTGTAACAAAGGAAGTATCTGGTAGAGTTAATGGAGGGTGAGCCTTGTATCCTGGCTATCTGGAGTTCACTCATGGAAGTGACCAGGAGGGACAGTTTAGATTGGTCATTCTCAGAAGAAACCCAGGAGTCATCTGGTGATGCCAGAGGCACGTTGATTGGTATAGGAAAGGGATCCACTAGTGGTATACCAAGGTAGGCCAAACCTCCTGCCATGCAGGTCAGGACCCAAAGCAGAGAATTATCCCACACCAAATGCTGGCAGTACTGACATGGGCCTGTCCCCATACACCAGCTGGGCCAGCCAAGAAGCTGAGGTACTGGTTAGGGGGACAATGGGCACCAGGGTCCCCATACCACATCCTCTACTGTTTACACATCTGGTTCTTGCTTCCTTCCAAGCAGAATCTTCAGGAAGCCGACCTGAGCAGAACAGGGAGGTGGGGCGGAGGACTGGGTGGTGGTGGGGCAGCGGACACGGTTTTTGTAAGACTCCAGTGAGAGTAACACACAAATGGATCGGAGTCCCTCTTGTGGGTCAGGCCAGTCAGGTGGCCTGCTCTTTACCCAGAATCCCTCTTGATTCCCATGCTTTTAAAATAATACCTGGCCGGGGCCACAGAGGTGGCTGAGCAGTTGAGACCAGTTGCTGTTTTGCAGCGGACCCAGGTTTGGTTCCCAGCACCCATGCGGTGGCTTATAACTTTCCCCACTTCTAGTTCCGGGGACGTCTGGCACCCTCTTCTGGGCCTCTCTGGGTACCAAGCAGGCACAGAGTGCATGTACATACATGCAAACGAAACACACCTCCATGAAATAAAAAGAAATACATCTCAAAAATAGACTAACAGGGAGCTGAGGTTGGATCCCCAGCACCCATAACAAAACCCGGTGTGGCAGAGCATACCTGGAACCCCCGAGCTGGAGGGTGAGGAGGAGAGTAGATGGGGGATGGGGGCCTCCCGGGAGCTTGCTGACCAGGGGTCTAAAGGAATCAGTGAGCTCTAGGTTAAGTAAGAGAGCCTGCCTCAAACAAATGAAGCTACAGGGCCTGAGAGGCGGCTCAGTAGGTGGGTGGGGGAGGGGGTTGCTGCTAAGCCTGAAAACACAAGCTTGATTCTTCCACATGGTGGAAGGAGAGGATTCTCAAAAGATTGTCCCCTCACGTATCACAAAAGCGTGCACCCTCACCCATATGCCACAGACCTGCACACACACGTAAATAATAATAGTAGTAACAGCAACAACAATAATATAAACAAACAAACAAACAAATAGATAAATAAATATGAAAATGGTAGAGACAGACCGACCGACCGAAGAAGACATGGCTTCTCCCAGATTCTAACTTGGCTCCAAGTATCCAGGGAGGCTGGATGTGAACAGAGATGGGAACCATTCCCCAAGTCCCACCCTTTGGGAGAAAGGAGCTGTAGCTTATTAAGGACGACAAAGCCTGGAGCCAGGAATGGATTTTCCTTACTTGAAGTGATGGGTGAGATGCTGAGCACCTCGGGGGGGGGCTCTTTGGCAACACTGTCCCTTCCTTTGGGGAGGGGGTGTTCTACTTTGCTTTCTGTTGCTGTGAAAACACCATGGCCAAAAGCCACTTGAGGGAAAAGGATTTATTTCATTTTATACTTCCAGGTCACGGTGTCTTTTGGGGAAATCTGGGTAGGAACTTGAGGCAGGAACCATGGAGGAATGCTGCTTACGGGGTTGCTCTTTTGGATTGTACTCAGCTAGCTTCCTTATTCAAACCAGGACTACCTGCCTAGGGGCGACATTGCCCACAGTATTCTGGATACCCCCATGGCAATCAACAGTTAAGACAATTCTCTTCACATAGGACCTGAGCTGGGCCCTCTCTCAGTTGAGACTCCTGCTTAGATCTTACCATGATTAAGTTGATAATAAAAACTTACCAGAGCCTGGCAGTGGTGTGCATGCCTTTAATCCCAGCACTCGGGAGGCAGAGGCAGGTGGATCTCTGTGAGTTCGATGCCAGCCTGGTCCAAAGAGTGAGTTCCAGGACAGGCTCCAAAGCTACAGAAAAACCCTGTCTTGAAAATCCAAAACAAAAAGCCAAAACACAAAACCAACCAACCAACCAACCAACCAAACAAACAAACAAACAAACAAACAAACCTCACCAGGGTAGGGGGTCATGTAAGGGAAGGACAGCCAAAGACAGCATGCAGCTTTTGAAACTCCCTTTCAAACTGTGAGCAGGAAAACTTGGGGGGAGCGGGTCAGGCCAGGTTGCCCCCACACAGGGAGAATCTGAGAAGCATCTTAATGGTGGAGATTGGAGAAGGAAGCCTATGATGCGCCTGTCCCCCAAAGTCCATGCTGCTTAAAACACCATGAGAGGCTGTCCAGTTTCCTTTGGGGACAGCAGCTTGTTCAAGGAGACTGTGTGCTCACCTACCCTATCTTTTGGGGAATGCTGGGTCCCTAGTGTCCTGGTCAAGGGATAGCTCCACAAAGCAAGATTTCTCAGTGGTACCATGGTCTGTGAGGGTACTATGTGGCCACTCACAGATGCCACCGGGTAGTGACCGTACCTTGTACTGCAGCAGCAGGCTGACCAAGTGCGTGGGACACATAGTCTCCCTCAGGGATGGGTGAGGGTGCTCTGAAGAAAAGCCCATGGGTAGGGTGATGGGATCATCTTAGAAGTGTGCCTGGAACCTTTGTACGCAGAGGAAGATGTTTCCAAGTGAGACAGGGGAAGGGACCTTGTCAATATCAACAGGATAGCACTCTCGTGTAGAAGAAGTGTGGGGAGCCCGAGAAGTTTAGATTTTTTTTGTCCTCAGAGTCTTGGGATGCCAAGTCTGCTTCTTACTATTACAGTAGCACCATGTGTGGACTGTCCATAGGCTTGGCGGCTTAAAACAATTTAATTTTTAGCCATCCATCTGTTGCTCTCCAGTCCAGGTGGGTGAAACTGCTTCTCAGCATGACTGGGCGTGGCTGGAGGACCTCAGTGTCCAGCCAAGGCTACTGGACACTGTCTGGAGGCAGCTGGGCCAGCCTGCTCTGCACTGATGACTCCTTAACTTCTATGTAGCTCTTGGCCCTCTGTCCTCCAGTTATGTGTGAGGTCTGGCCAATGGCATGGGAGATGAAGCAGAGTAGAAACAGTCGCGTCCCCACAAGGACAAGCTTGAATCGGCCCCAAGGCTGGCTCTGACACCACATTCTGGAGGCCAAAACAGGTTCTAGGCTGGCAAGGTCCCAAAGGATGGAGGGGACATCCCGTCACCAGGTGCACAGGTGCAGTGAGATCTGGGCACCTTCAACGTTGTTTATCACAGCCACTCCTGAGGGCTGAGTGAGTGGACCCAAGCTCTATCTGAAGTCAGTTGGCAAGGAAAGTAGTATACCAGGCTTTCTCTCTCTCTCTCTCTCTCTCTCTCTCTCTCTCTCTTTCTTTCTTAAAATTTATTTATTTTTATTTCATGTACTTTGGTGTTTTGCCATGGGTGTTGAGTTTCCAGGAACTGGAGATACAGACAGTTGTGAGCTACCATGTGGGTGCTGGGAATTGAACCTGGGTCCTTTGGAAGAGCAGTCAGTGCTCTTGACTGCTGAGCCATCTCTCCAGCCCCCGCCCCCAGGCCTTTTCTTTTGGGCCACCAACCAGCTGGGCTGATTTCTGGCTAGCTCTTTTAACTTAAATTAACCTGTTTCTCTTTACCTACCTTTTGCCTCAGGGCTTTTAACCTTTCTTTCTGTCTGTCCTACTCTGTGTCTGCAGGCTGGTGGCTGCCTGACTGGCCTTGGGCATCTCCCTCTTTTTCTCCCTCATTCTCACCTCTCTTCTTCTTCTCTCTTGAGTCTAGATTTCTCCTCCTACTTATTCTCTCTGCCTGCCAGCCCCGCCTACCCCTCTCCTGTCTAGCTATTGGCTGCTCAGCTTTTTATTAGACCAATCAGGTGCCTTAGGCAGGCAAGGTGCAGCAGCAACACATCTTTACATAGTTAAACAAATGCAGCATAAACAAATGTAACACAGCTTTACACAGTTAAAATAATATTCTGCAGCATAAATACATGTAACACATCTTTGCCCTGTTAAAGTAATATTCCACAACAAAGCAGGGATCAGGAATGATGGGCAATCTAGTCAGAAAATGGTGGCAGTGCCCATCAGGAGGAGAGGAGGTCATGATCAGAATCTGAGCTCAAGGTGGAGGCCACAGGAGCTCCTCATGGCTGGAGGCGGCATTAAGAGTTGGGACAGAGTTAGAATGTTACGGGGCTTCGGCACGAGTTTTTGCTGGGCTTAGGGACCATGCCCGGTGACAGGCATCCTAGGGACAGACAGCTAGACTCGGCAATCACTTTGTGTTAGAAACAGTTCTGGTGACCATGAGGTCCTTAGGTCTGCAGAGGACTATAGGCTCATACTGACATCCTCACCAACCACTGGAGATGTCTTCACTCACTGCTGAATGGAACATAAGGAGGAATTGACCCATCCAGCCTGATGCTGGGAAGCTGATGGCAGGCCAGGCTGGGCATTTGTGTCTGTCAATGTGACTCATCTGTCAGTTGTCTGGTGGTCATGGTTGTCTGAATTCTATGACCTTACAGCTTACCCTGCCTTCCAAGTGTGATGGTGCGAACCTGATGTTCAGTAAGTGAATGAGACCTGTCTTACGTTTTATTGTTTGACATCAGTCTGTGGCTAATTATTCCAATGGCCACATTCACACACTGCTTTTTTTTTTTCATACACTTTTCTGTTTTCAAACACTGCCACACCATTTATCTTAACCCTGATCACTTAATTTAGCTGAAGACACTAGATACTGCTTCCCTGATGGCTCCTGATTGATTGGTGAAACAAACAAGAAAAATCAAGGCCCAGAGAAACGTGTCCCTTGTGCTGGCGCACACATCTGGCTAATGTGTGCTACTAGCGGCATTTGAAGGCAGTCTGGTTCACTTTGTTCCCCCCCTTCCCAATTCCTGGCCTCTATCCCTGATCCTGGGGGTTGGGAACCACTGATGTGGGATGTGAATTATACCGAGAGGAGCTTTTCCGTACTTGAGTGATGGTTTCATTATCCTTGGTTTTCAGAGTCCCTTGTGGGGATAGATGGAATAGAGAAATACTGGCCACAGAGATTTTAATTTTTACACCTTATTTATTTACTTTCTTGTACAATGTGTGTTTGTGTGTGTATGAACTCGTGTGCCACGGGGAGCATGTGGTGGTCAGAGGGCAATTCGGTGGGGGTTGATTCTCTCCTACCACGTGGGTTTCAGAAATTGAACCCAGGTCATAAGACTTGGTGGCATGTGCCTTTATCTGATGAACCATCCCAGCAGTCCACAGGGAGACTCTTAAGGATTGCTACCTATTTCCTTCCCCCCAGTTCGAGATGCTAAGCTACTTTCTGTGAGAATAGATTTTAATTTCTGGAACTTTCATGACTCTCTCATTGTGGCGAGTAAATTTGATGTAGGGATGGGACAGGAAGCCATGCATACTGAGCACAAATAGCCTGATGTGTTCCCTCCCATGGCTGAAGGTGCGGACTCAGAACCTATGTATGCACGCACTTGTACACATACACACACACAAAAATGTGTCCCATTCCATTACCACTATTATAACAGAGGCCCCGACGTGGCTTTCCAAGCCGTCATACTGAAGACCTGCCAAGGGAAGCCATGTTTCCTTCATGCCTCAGCTCAAGCAGGGCAGTCACAGCACAGGACCCTTGATTCCCCGAGGAGGAGAGGAGGAGATAGCTCAGTTAGCTCTCTGTTTGCTCCCTATGACAGCCACGCTTCCTCAGGAGGCCGCCCTTGACATTTGTTGGCAACTTAAGCACCACGGCTAATGTTGACATCCAGCTATAAATACCATTGCTTTAAAAATAAATCCTGCCACAGGCAGGCTGGAAAATGGTGATTTCCCCCCACCTATGGTGTGTAAATGGTGTTGCTTTTGGGTGGTGGGGTTTTCTCTCTGTGTAGCACAAGGCCCCGGGAGCCAGGCATGGCACTGGGTAGATACTGCTTTGGGGGAACCAGGGAGCCCTTCAAGGGGGCCGTCACCTTGTGTACTCAGGGACAGCCAGCATTGTCACCATGTGGACACTCAATTAGTTACTTTTCTATTGATGTCGTAAAACATCATGACCAAGGCAACTTACAGAAAGAAGGAAGTGTTGACTTGGGTTTACAGTTCTAAAGCGTTTAAGAGTCCATGATGGCCGCAGGAACAGAAGCTGAGCTCTCACATCTTGAACCCATGCATGCATGTAACAGAGAAACCAAACTCAAAATGGTGAGACTCTTTTAAATTCTCAAAGCCCACCTCTGGTGACAGAATTCTTCCAACCAGGCCACCCCCAAGCCTTCCAAAACAGTGCCACCAACTGGGGACCAAGTATTCCAATGCCCGAGACTATGTGGGACACCTCGTTTAAACCACCATGGATGCCATGTGTGAGACAGTGAGAACCCCCCCTTGGTGAGATTCCATGGCTACCTGTTTGGCAACTTTGCATGCTCTAGCCTGCATGACAGAGGAAGAAGAGGTGCTCGGTGGCCTAAGCTACCGGGAAGGAGGGTGGGGATGAGTTTGTGGTACTGTAGGGACATTTCACACTGTGATGAGACCCACTGGAGACTCACAAAGAGTGAGGACCTAGAGGAATACAAAAGAAGGTAAGTCCAGGGGTCTAGAATGGGTTAAAATCCTGCTCTGGCCATGAGCTTTCTGTATTAGCAATTGTTCATGTTGCTGTGATTAGAAAAAAAAAAAAATCTGGTGGAGGCAACTTAAGAGAGGAAGGGTTCGTTTTGGCTCATGGTCTGAGGGACTACAGTCCATTATGGTGGGAAGTCATGGCGGTAGGCGACTCTATGGAGACAGGAGCTTGCAGCTAAAATTTCTCACCTCCTCACATCTCAGTAGAGAGGGAAACAGATAGTAGTAAATACTGGTGCCCAGCTGGACTTCTCCTTTACTTTTTTTCTTTCTTTTTCTTTTCTGAAGACAAGGTCTCATATAGCCCAGACCGGTCTCAAACTTACATGTAGCTGAGGATGGCCTTGAACTTCTGAGCCTCGTGCTTCTACCTGTAGCAGGAATCTTAAAAGTTCTTATTAATAAAAACAAACCCGGGGCCAGTTACTGGGGTGAAATGCTGGATGGTCAGAGAGACAGAACAGGTCACAGCTAACCTCACCTGGCCAACTTCTCAGCTGGTCTTGTTTCCTCAGACTGGAAGCTTCTGTGTCCTCATATGCTTAATTTTTGGATTTTTCCATTTTTATTCAATGCAAGGTCCCAGACCAGGGGATGGCACTGCCCATGTTCAGGATAAAGCCTTTTTTGGTCAATTAGTTATTTCTGGAAATACCCTCAAAGCCACGCCCAGAGAACATCTCCTAGGAGATCCTAAATCCAGTAGTGACAGTGAAGATCGGGCCAGCCAGAGATGGTATATGTTCCTCTCTATTCCTGTACAGGTCAGCAGGCTGAGCCCCAGAGAGTTCTCAGTTCAGAGTCTGACCATACCCCACCTGTTTGATGGCATGTGAGAGAGGATGGGAGGGAACCTAGGTTCACCTCTTCCAGGGTTCGTCTGTCTGCAGCCTGTGATTAGCTGCATATCTCAGAGACAAGTACAACCTGGGTGAGGTGGTGTCCTACAGCACGGGTCATGCCTGCCTCAGGCAGTTTGGAAAGCAGACTCATCCTTCTCTGTCCACATCTCATCTATTCCTCTGTGCTAGGGCTGGCCCGCAGATACACTAGGTTCTCAGCCCGGCTGTCTTCTGTCTCAATTCTCTTTGCTTATACTGTTCACCTGGTGCTCAGCTTGACTTCTCCTTTACTTTTTTTCTTTCTTTTTCTTTTTTGAAGACAAGGTCTCATATAGCCCAGGCTGGTCTCAAACTTACATGTAGCTGAGGATGGCCTTGAACTTCTGAGCCTCGTGCCTCTACTTGTAACTTCAAACCAATCATAGTCTCTCTCTCTCTCTCTCTCTCTCTCTCTCTCTCTCTCTCTCTCTCTCTCTCTCTCTCTCTCTCTGTGTGGCATAGCCACATGTATGCCACAGTACATTCATGGAGATCAGAGGACAAGTTTTGGGAGTCAGTTTCTTGCTGCCCCCTTGTGGGAACCAAGAATTGAACTCAGGTCACCCGGCCTGTGTGTGAGCGCCTCAGCCTGCTGGACCATCCTCCTGTCTCTTCACCTTACCTCTCTTTAGCTGAAGCCAACACTCACTGATTTCATTAGGCTGCCTGTCCAGCGAGCTCGGGGGATCCTCTTGTCTCTTGCCTCTCCAGTGCTGCGGCGCCACACCACTAGCTCTTTCTCTAGGTGCTGGGGATCTGAACTCAGTTCTGCATGCTGGCGTGGCAGGGACTCCACCCACTGGGCTGTCTTCTAGCCCCCCTCACTCCTATATTTGACTCAACTTTCTGTCACCCTCTGTCACGTGACACTCATTGAGCTGGGAAGCCATTCTCCCAGAGAAGTGTGAGGCGTGAGGGTGTGGTAGGAATCCTCCGGGAGAGCTAGTGTACGCTTGGTCACACCAGTTTGGGTCTTGAGTCCTCTGTCTTCACCCATCCCTCACAGTCAAGCCTGTCATGAGTTCCCCTCCTGTGGCCCCCAGTTAAGTGTGTTAGTGCACACACACGTACAAGTGGAAGCATCTAGATTGATTGTGGGCACAAGGATCCTTCAACTCCCCTGGTCCCCTCATAGCAGGTGTAGAAGGATGGCAAAAGCTGTTCACGTGGAGAGGAGAGAACAGGGCTGTGGGCTGGCAGAGTGGCCCAGTCACAAGCCAGGCTTTCCAATCCAGTTGTTGTGTGGTGTGACAGGTCAGAGGAGAAGCGATATCAAAGGAACACAACTAGATGGCCAGCCATGCAGACACACCAGAAAACTTTGTGTCGCATTAGACATGGTGTGGGCTGAGACCTGGCAGTGGGATGGGGCTGGTGCAGAAGTAGAGGTCGCAGTGGTTAAGTACGGTGTTGCGGGTGGGGGGGAGGAGCAGTGAGGAGCTCAGGCCAGCAGGGAGGCTGGGCCCTGAGTTGCCTGCCAGCTGTGGTCCGGCCTAAACTTTTCCAAGTTGGGTGGTGGTTGCTGCACCTTGACAGTGAGGGGATGAATATGGTTTGACTGGGAACGGTCTCTCAGGGACTACTGAAGGGGAGTGGGCAGGCCTGAGTTGAAGAGATATCTGATCATGACCTGGGCGGGAGGGGCTGGGACTCACCTGGCAGCAGATGCAGACACCAGCAAGTGTAGGGGAAGGCTGGGTGGTGAAGAGGTCTTTTAATGTCTTGGATATTGAATGATGACAGAGGGGGATGGAGAATGGCTCCGATCTCCTCAGCTACAGAATCTGGTGGCTTGATTCTGGTATTTGCTGAGGTCCAGTGTCACCGATTAAGACATCAGGGCTTGTCTCTGGCACAAGCTGAATCTGGGCTTTGTGGGGCTCCTAGGGGTTCAGAAGTAACCTCTGACAATAAATGAAGAAGATTCTTCTGGAAGGCAAGCATACAAGTGGCAATAAGGACAGGGAAGCAGGTCAACTCATCTAGGAAGGGCAGAAGCAGAGCAGTGGCCATTCCCATGCTTATAGACCCACAGGAGCAGCAGGAACCCCACAGATAGATGTCCAGGGACTGTGTCTAGGAGGACTGGTCCAGAACTCATCAGAGCTGCTGAGCGATTCTTTCTGAGGAGACAGAGAAGGACACAGAATGCTGACACCTCTGCTGTCATGTTGGCAGGGGAATTCCAGGCAAAGGACGCAGGCACAGAGCTGAGGGGGAGTGGACGTTCTCTGTGGGTATGTGAGTTGAATCCATCCTTTCTGGAGGTCCTGAGACCAAGGAGGCAGGTGTATGGCAGTACTGAGGGGACATGGGTTGGCTGGAGATGGGGACACTGAAGCAAGGACATCTACCAGCCAGTCTCTTCCCTCGGCTGCTTAAAAAGCCTCAGTCTATTGTCCTTTGGGGGAATCTCATGTGTGTGTGTGTGTGTGTGTGTGTGTGTGTGTGTGTGTGTGTGTGTGTGTGTGTGTGTGTGTGTGTACATGTGGAGGCCAGAGGACAACCTTGGGTGTCATTTTCCAGGCACTGTGATGGCTCTTCTTGGTTGTCAACTTGACTACATGTTGAATTAACTAAAACTCAAGTGGCTGGGTACACCGGTGAGGGAATTTTTCTTAATGAAACCATTTGAAGTGGGAAGACCCATTTTTAATCTGGATCTTTTGAGGTGGGAAGATCCATCTTCAATCTGAGCCACACTTCCTGCTGGCCGCCTGTATCAAGGACAGGGAAGAAAGAAACTAGCTGTCTTAGTTAGGATTTCTATTGCTGTGAAGAGACACCATGACCATGGCAATTCTTAAAAAGGAAAACATTTCACTGGGGCTGGTTTACAGTTTCAGAGGTTTAGTTCATTATCATCATGGCAGGAAACATGGCGGCGTGCAGGCAGATGTGGTGCTGGAGAAGGAGCTAAGAGTTCTACATCTTGATCTGTAGGCAGCAGAAGCGAATTGTGAACCACTAGGCAGGCTTGAGCTTCTGAGACCTCAAAGCCCGTCCCCACAGTGACACACTTCCTCCAAGGCCACACCTCCTAATAGTGCCACTCCCTGTGGAACAACCATTCAAACACGTGAGCCTGTGGGGGCCGTTCCTCCTCAAGCTACCACACTATCTCTCTGCCTGCTTGCTCTTGCTCTCTCTGGCAAATCCATCCCTTCACTGGCATTCTAGCCTACTTCTTTTGGGATTCTGGTGTGTACTGAAGACCAGCTGAGACACCCAGCCTCATGGACTGAACAACTATTGGGTTGTTGGACCTTCCTTTGGTAGACAGCCATTGTTGGATTAGCTGGACCCCAGCCTGTAAGCCATCCTAACAAAGCCCCTTTCTACATATGCATAGGTTCCTTCTGTAAGTTCTGTTCCTCTAGAGAGCCCTGAGTAACACAGGCATTGGCCCCTTTTTGCTTGAAACAGGGTCTCTAACTGACCAGGAACTCTCTGATTAGTCTAGGCTGACCAGCAAGCCCTAAGCACCGTCTTGTCTTTACCTCTCTAGTGCTGACATAATATGCAAACACCTCCATACTTGGCTCTTTAATGAGGCTTCTGGGGTTTGAACTTAAGTCCTCATGCTTTTGAGGCAAGCACTTTACTGCCAGAACCATGTCCCCAGGGCCCTTCTACCTCTCTGCCATCACGGGGGAGGTGAAAGTGACTTGCCTCCACCTGGTGCTAGAGCTTGCATTAGCTCTGTGCCTCCCAGCAGGAAGCCCATGTGTCCGGTTCCCCTGTGACCTCTGAGGACCCACAGCCTGCAAGCCCCACATCTGGAGCTGTGTCCGAGCTTGGCTAATATGTCTCCTGAGTCCTCGTGAGGAGTGTGGTCTCCTCCTCTCACTAATCACTTCCTTCCCCGCACTAAATAAAGAGTGCCCGGGCTGCATTTAGCAGCACCCACTTCCAAAATAAACAGAAGCGCAGAAATTAGCTGGGATAATTGTGCAATTAAACAGCTGCAAGGCGGCTGCCGCACAGGGTCCGTGGGATGGGAGGAGACCCACCTGCCCCTCTTGGAGTTTGGCGATGGCCATGGTGGTGGTCAGGGATGTGCGCAAAGGCTTTTGTGCTTTGACATTCTCGGATGGTGTCTAGGCTCTGCCGTATTTTGGCTGTCTGGTGTTAGGCAACAAGCTTGGCCTCTCTGAGTCTGTTGTAGAGTAGCAACCACAGTGGCACTGGACTCAGCATCAACTCTGTAAAATGCTGGCATGTGTTTGGTCCAGCCTGGGCCTCACTTCCCATCACCAACTTACCAAGGCTGCCGTGGTCCCTTGTAGGGCTAGTGGCAGAGCCCTGGTCACCTCACTGGTCAGTGTTTGGGGGCGCTGTGGGTTGGATGGGAAATGTCTCTCATGGGATCATGTGTTTGAGCCATCGGTCCCCAGTTGGTGGCGCCGTTTTGAGAGGTTATGGAGCTGTGCCACCATGGACCTCTGAAGGCTATAGTGCCACCTTGCTTCTGCTCCCGCTGCTACCTTGCCTTCCCCTTCATGATGGTCTGATGTCTTTGAAACCAGGATCCAGTGTTCTGTTAGGAGCTGGCAACTGATATAAGGGGTCCCAACGCTCCCTAGGAACCCAGAGAATTCTGATGGTTGTGTCCAGGGGCTCTGCTGGTATGGGATGGGGGATCTGCCAGACCTTGTGTCCTAAGAATGCATTGTGCTTTGTGCTGCTCATCAGTAAGATCATACTGAAGGTGTTGGGGTTGTGGGGGACAGGATGAAGTCCACAATAGTTATGGTTAGAAATCTCCAGGCCCAAACTGGCAGCCACAGCCAAGCAGAACCAACCAAACATATCAAGACTAACAGACGGGAAGACTCCATGAAAACACCCACACCGCCCATCTCCTGCTCAGGAAGTCAGACCTGAAGGACTCCACACTGGCGCAGGTAGCAAGGGTCCAGATGGCACAATGCCTGTGGTTCTGCTGTCCGAGGATTCTGCTGGCATGGATGGAGGTGTCTTGAAAGCGTGCACCTGTGCCGGAGTGGTGTTGTTCCCTTAACACAATGTGACTATTTACACAGCATTGGGTGTTCTGTCTGTGCCATCCAGTGATGGTGGGAAGGATGTGGAGGAAGTGTATGTCAACCCTGTGCCTTGCTGTGCGAGGGGTCTGAGAAGCTACGGTTTTGGTGTCCCTGAGGTTCTGGGAAAATCCCCAGGGTACGTTTAGTGGCTGCCTGGTGGTCCTCTGTCTGCTGTGTCTCCAGACAGATGGATTGACCCAGCCCAGCCCCGGTGTGAACAGGTTAGAGTAACTGTCTTAGGGTTGTTTTTTTTTTTTCCCCATATCTTGGGAAGTTCTGTTTTCCCAGCATCCTGAGTTCCTGCGAGCATTTCCATAGCAACGGTGAAACCATCACTTTTGTCTGCGGAGGTGCAGGGTAATTACAGCTCTGGAGTTCCCTGGGAGTGACTTATGGAGACAGTAAAGGGGATGCAGAGGTCATGGTGCCTGAACACTGCACCCAGGGAAGACTTGACTTTTCCAGGCCGACAAGCAACCAGCTGAAATCCTGTGTCCATTGAAAACAGAGGCTCATCCCAGGCTGAAGTCTTGGCTCAGTGGGAGAGTGCATGCCTAGAATCCACCAGTGAGGGGCTGGGGTGTGGCTTAGTGGTAGAGCACCTGCCTAGAATCCCCCAGTGAGGGGCTGGGGTGTGGCTCAGTGATAAAACACCTGCCTAGAATTACCCAGTGAAGGAGCTAGGAATGTCGCTCAGCACTAGAGAATTTGCTTAATAGATTGGTTAGATTTTGTTAACTTGACACAAACTGGAGTTCAAAGCATCAACCAAGGGATTACTTCCATCAGGTTGTCAGATGGGCAGGTCTGTGGGACATTTTCTTGATTGATTCCTGATGTGGGAGGGCCCAGTCCGCTATGGACAGTGCTGCTCCTGGGAAAGGTGGTCCTGGGTTGTGTGAAAAAAGCAGGTTGAGCAAGCCCAGAAAGCAGCATTCCTCATGGTTTCTGCCTCAGTTCCTGCCTTGAGTTCTAATGGACTGTAACCTGTCAATCAAACAAACCCTTCCCTTCCCAAGTTGGTTTTGCTATGTGTTTTATAAAAGCAACAGAGAAGCAAACTACAACACCCAGAATCCCCCAGTGAGGGGCTGGGGGTGTGGCTCAGTGGTAGAGCTCTTGCCTAGAATTCCCCAGTGAGGGGCTGAGGGTGCAGCTCAGAGGTACAGCATATGTCTAGAGTGCAGTAGGCTATGATTCTATCACCACTATGGCAAACAGGCTCCACAATGTTTCTGAGGAGAGTGGATCTTTTGGTGCCGTGAGGAGGGGATGCTCAGGAAACAGTGTCACTTACCTTCCCCCAGAGACATGTCTCTCATTTCATGAGGTAACTTTACAACTCTGACATCAGGGGATGGGAGGTGTGTGTAGCTTATTTGGTAGGGTATATATGCTGTCATGCATGGGCCCTGGATTCAACTCTAAGTGACGGACAGACCAAGAGTGATGGTTCACACCTGCATCTTAGCACTGGGGAGGCGGAACAGAATCAGAAATTTAAAGTCATCCTCAGCTACATAGTGAGTTCCAGGCCAGCCTGGCACCCAACTGTCATGGTGCCACATGTGTATTATATGAGCACTCTGGGAACTGAGGCAGGAGGATCACAATTTCATGGTCAGCCTGGTTACCTATCAATCCTGTCATCAATCAATCAATCAGTCAATCAGTCAACCAGTCAATCAATCTAAAACCAACTAAATAAAGATAGTAAAACAAAACAACAACAAACTCCCCAAGACTCAATAAAATTGCCAGATTAAAAATAAACTATAGAGCCAGGTGGTGGTGGTGCACACCTTTAATCCCAGCACTCGGGAGGCAGAGCCAGGTGGATCTCTGTGAGTTCAAGGCCAGCCTGGGCTACAGAGTGAGTTCCAGGAAAGGTGCAAAGCTACACAGAGAAACCCTGTCTTGAAAAACAAAAACAAACAAACAAACAAACAAATAAATCAACTAGTTGAAGCAAATGAGGCAGGTAGCCACACTGAGTCTCTGTCCCGTGTGCCAGGGTTCCCCTTCATCATAAACATAAGTATATTAATGACCCTCAGAGGATGCCTAGAAGGAGGGTAACAGGTCTGCAGGGTCAATTGCAGATGGAAAGCCACCACATGCCCATTTTTAAGGGAACCGTTGGACTTGCTTCTGTCTCTGGTACCCAGGTAGTGTGTGTTGAAACCTTCCTGCCTTGGAAGGAACTGAGACTTACAGGCAAAGGGTTCAGACTTTAAGGGATTAGCTCAGTGGGTAGCGTGCCTTCAGTACAAGTGAGGACTTGAGTTCAGGCCCTGAGCACCCCTAAAAAGCCAGGCATGGCCTATCATTCCAGCACTGGGGGTGTGGGTGTGGGTGGGGAGCAGATACAGAAGGATCCTGAGGACTTCCTGGCCAGATAGCTTAGCCAATCAGCAAGTTCCAAGTTGAGGAGAGATCCTGTCTCAAAAAAGAAGGTGGAGAGTTACACAGGGAGGCATCCATCATCATCCTCTGCCCTCTGAGAGTACATGCAAGGGAAGGGCCCCTGCATACACATGTGTGTATGCATACATATACCACACATACACACACACACACACACACACACACACACACACACACACACACACGCAAGATTCAAACTTTGGGAAAGGTGGCCATAGATGTTTCATAATATAAAAAAAATAAAGAAGGAAGCAAAAATTAAATGTTAATGTTTTGTTCTTGGCGACCTCTGTGCTGGGAAGCATCTCACATATGAGGCTCACATGTGAGGTTCTTCTTCACACATGTGCTGGTGTGGCCAGGCTGGTGGTTGGTCAAAGTGACAGTGTCTGGGTTCTGCAACCTCTGACATTCTTGTTGATCCTCATGACTGGGATTCTGGAGTGGGCTGGTGGTGGTCAGAGATCAAAGGTGATCATTAGCACCTGAGCTCTGAGGGCTTGAACTTGTCTTTCTGATGAAGATGGCTGGGTGGTCTCCAGGCAAATGAGACGCTACCTCGTGCATTGGGACCATCTCTGGGAGACATGCTGAAGGGCAGAGCTAGCGGTGAGGGTAAAAGCTTGGGACTCTGAGGTTCCATGGAAGGTGTGGACTCTGGTGTTGATCCTATGGTGAGACCATGCCTCAGTTTCCCCACGGGCAAAAAGGAGAGCTATAGCATTCTCCTTCGATGTTAGTGGAGGGTCATGTGATTTTGATGCAGGTAAGAACCGAGAATCAGTGCAGGCTGGGCAGGAGCGGATAGGAGCCTTGTCTGGTGTTTGCAAAATACCTGAGCTAAGGCAGAGGAAGAGGAGCGAACGCCTTCCCACGCCACACTGGGGGAAGAGGAGGTTCCCTCCGCCTGTGAGCCGCAGCTCTGCCAGCTCTCCTGTGCTGGGAATATAGACAGCCAAAGCAGGGGAGGGTGCCTGGGGACCAGGGTTTCCCAATCTCTCTGCCTCCCAGTGAAAAAGCCTGGGAGAGGAGGCGGGTGTGTCGTGCCGCTCCTGGGGGGTGGGGGTTGGGGGCAGAGAAAGCCTGCTGTACTTGCATGGTGGTGGGCAGCAGGTGCTCAGGGGGCCTCCCTGTCCCCACAGCATATGCGAGAGGCTGCTGAACGGCGGCAGCAGCTGGAGTTGGAGCATGAGCAAGCCCTGGCTATCCTCAATGCCAAGCAGCAGGAGATCCAGCTTCTGCAGCAGGTGAGCCCAGGAGTGTGTGTATGTGTGTGTGTGTGTGTGTGTGTGTGTGTGTGTGTGTGTGTGTGTGTGTCCATGTCTGTGTGCTTGGCTGGGAGGGTGGGGTGTGTGTATGTGCTGGGAGGGTAAAGTATGTGTATGTGTGTGCATGCCTGCTGCTGGGCCTGGGGAGGTTTTTATAACTGTGCACCAGGCTGAGTCTTGGGGACTGCAGAGCCCTTTTGTGGCCTTTATTCCACTCTGTGCCCTGGTTCCCCTTAGACTGACTCTAGGCTCTATCTCGTAACACGCAACCCATGCAAAACTGTCCCATCAGATGCTGGGTTGTGGCAGGAAAAGCATGCAGTCAGTTCCTGCCCAGGGGCGTGTCTGGCTTCAGCTTTGGGGAGGCGGGTTGCTCACTGACTTCACCCTGGCCTGGGATGAAATCCTGTCCCAGGGAAAGGCAAAGGCCAGGCCAACACTGCAGCATGTGGTGGAGGGATGGGGACCTAGGCTATGTCTGTGTAAGTCTTGACACGTTCCTGTCATGGCCTGTTATGACATCACTGAACGGAAGGGTTTAAGTTCATAGCTGCTGTTGGTATTAAGTGGTATTATTACATGTGTTATTAAGTGGTAAATCTAGGTGTATTTATGTCAAGATTCCATTATGACAGAGAGAGAGAGACAGAGAGAGACAGAGACAGAGACAGACAGAGACAGAGACAGACAGAGAGACAGAGACAGAGACAGAGAGGTGAGAGAAGCCAAGGGAAAAGAGGAGAGACATCACGAAGGAAGGAAGCAGGACCAGATGATTCAGGGTATGCCTTCCACCACACTCTGATGGGTGGGGCTGAGCAAGCCAACCCCACCTCCATCCAAGATTGCTTTGCTGCCCTGTCTCTTTCCCAGGTAGGAAGACCCCTGTTGCAAGAACAGGGGCCGGAAGGAAGGGACGCAGGAGAACCAGAATATGGAGACCAGAGACTGACTGGCTGTCACCTCTCTCTTCTCTTGCCTCAAGCCCATATCTCCTCCTTCCTTCTCACTCACTCTCTTAAGCAGGGCAGTTGGCCCCTGCGGGCAGAGCTTACCCACTGAGTGTCAGAGGTATGACAGCACCCGCACCTGAGCCCCTTGGAGACTAGAGGCTGGGCTGTGGGCATGGGCTGTGAGTGTTTGAGCCCTGGCTCAGCGCTGGCCAGGATGGGTAGCGGGTGACTCCAGTACCTTCTGTGTGGTCCCATGCCTGTCCCATGATCGCCATGGGTCTTTGATGATGATCGTCATGGGTCTTTGATCTTACAGGGACGCTCAGTTGCTCCACCCAACTGGGTGGTGATAAAAATCTGTCTGCTTTTTCCCAACCAGAGCTTATCAGGCAGAGGCAACAGGTAGCTGAATTTTGAAGCCCCATTTTCTAGTCAATAACCGAGACCTTCTATTAGGTCTAGCTTTCATTAAGCTACTGCTCATGGGGACTGTCACAGCCATCCTGCCTGTCATAACAAGTTGGCCAGCATACCGAGAAACAATATTTTGTCAGGATATTATTCTTATCTTCCTCCCCAGGGCTGGGAGGAGCAGGATGCTGCCCTCATCTATTCATTACGACTTGGAAGCTACATCCCCAAGCCGGGTCCATCTGAGACAGATAAAGAGTCTGCAGAAACACAAATAATGTCTAATAAGGGTGACAGGATATGGCTCCTTTACAGATGGCTCCCTGGGAGCCTGAGGGTCATATTGACCGGATTATCTCTCTGATTGGAAAAGGAGCCAGCCCTACCTGCTTGCGCATCTCTGCTTTTGTCTGTCATCCAATTTCCCTTGATCCTTTTGTCCCCGCATCATGGTCTTTATTTTGGACATACGGATGCTTCTTCCTCTGTGAGTACAGAGGAAGAGAAACTAGATAAAATCGGATGCCAGTTTCTATGATTTCTTAGAAACGACGGCTCAAATAAAGAAGCGCTAGGGAGGGTGGTAGAAGATGGGGTGGAACGAGACGGTGAGCTCTTCCCCAAGTTCATGGTCTTCTCTGGATGGCATGATCTGAGCACGGCCCATGCTGACCGCTGCCTTCCTTAAAGCGCTGGCTCTTTGTCAGACACTGAGCCGGTTCAAAAAGTGAGATATGGCCGGGCGGTGGTGGCGCACGCCTTTAATCCCAGCACTCGGGAGGCAGAGGCAGGCGGATCTTTGTGAGTTCGAGGCCAGCCTGGGCTACCAAGTGAGTTCCAGGAAAGGCGCAAAGCTACACAGAGAAACCCTGTCTCGAAAAAAAAAAAAAAAAAAAAAAAAGTGAGATATGGCATCCGGGGAGCCCCAGACTCTGCCATCTCAGGATGGAGGTACAGAACGCATCAGGCCCCATGATGACTAACACCTTGAAGGGAATTGACACCTCTCAGGGCTCCCGGGCCATGAATATTGCACACCTGTCCCATTGTGTGACTTTGCTCCCGACCAAACTACACTCTGGGCACCGGCGTGGGACCCAGGTCCACCCTGGACGGTATCCAGATGTGTCTGTTTGTTGGTTTGGGAACACCAGGGTTCCAGGACAGGTCATCTTATAGCAGGTACTCAGTGATCACTGGGTGACTTCCAGAGCCGGGGAGCCAGGTTGGCACAGAGAAGGTAGGTAAGATGCTGTTCCTATACATCCCTCATCACAGTGCCTCTGTGAGACAGAGATGGTGAATTCTTGCCTTTGAACACGTCTCTACCCACCCTGGTAGTGTCTGCTGAGTGACTTATGATCATGGCAGTCAGCCCTCCTGGGACCTGGGGTGTATAGCTACTACCAAGGAGTTTGAGGTTGCACATGGGCTAGAGGGTCTGTGATGCAAGCCTGATCCCATGATGACCTCTTCAGAGCCATCCTGTGATCCTAGACTGCCACGTCTCAGGCCATCTGTGTCCTTGTCCTACAACCATCAATTGTATATACAAAGATTTGGCCATACGAGGCCTTGTGCTTCGGAGCGACAGCTTTCAATCCTGGGTCTTTTTCTGGAGTGGGAGGCACAGAAGAGGCAGCCAGCGTGTGCTGCACGGCGTATTCTTCGTTGATTTCTAAACTTCCAGGGGAAGTCTAGGCTTTGTTTATACGTGGAGAGTTGGGTATGCACAGACCAACAACACACATAGACTCAGGACAGCATAGACCCTGCTCTTGTCTGTGCTTCTGGAGAGGGAAAGCCAGGACCTTGTACATCCTAGGCAAGTGCTCTTGCGGCTGAGAAGTGCCTGGAGCTTTGGTACCACGTGTCCATTTTTCCTAGACATGCCCCTGGGATGTGGACATGTGCTTGTCAACATCTCAGCCCTGATGAATGTCAACTTGGGGCTCCTGTCTGAGGCCCTGCAGCTCCAATAGTTACAAGAGGCTCATTTAAACGAATTTAAATAACGGCAATAAGAATGAGTCTGCTCAGCTCCATCCCAATGCTAATCTCCCCGGCACAGGATGGCTCCCGGGCCAAGTGTCCTGTGCTTGTGTCCCGTATCCCTCCTGTGTGCATGTCTGTCTTGAATCTACCATTGCAGCTGTGGACTGTCCCTCTCTCCCGGACAACTGACCCTGCAGGTGATAGGTCCCTTCTGTTCTGGGGAGCACCATAGGCATCCACGGGAGCCATAACTCTTCCTCCATGCTTCTCCATCTGCAAGCATCCTGTCTCCAGGAAGGTCACACTTCCCCCTATATTGGCACTGGCCCCAAAATGAGCCTCGCTTGAGTTACTGCTGAGAATTTTTTTTTCTGAGACTCGGGAGCTGCCAACATAGAGTGTTAAATTTAACCATCTATTCCAATCGCCCAAATGGCCCAGCTTGGAAGTGGCCTATGAAAATGAACTCCTGATCAGCATCCAGGGGCAGAGACGGAGTCACTGCTGCCAAGTTGGCCCAGCCTCCCCCGGCCTGCCTGAGTGCTCTGTTGATTGAATCCTGACAGTTGAAAACTGTCTTTGACTCGACGACAGAGATATTTATAAAATCTCTCTGTTCTCCGGCTGTTCTCTCCCCCGCCCCCCCCCCCGGCTCTCCCCCCACCTCCTGCCCCATTTTGTTATTTCTTCTGTCACTGTTGCTGTTTTGTTTTGAAAGAAACAATTTCAAGTGTCAATGCGTGAGTCGAATTCAATAACCGTGTGATTAGCGGGCCAGGTTCTAGCGGCTCGCCTGGCTCTTACACCCTCATTGGGGATCTGTGAGAACGAGGCGCGCGCGCGCATGGTGAATGAGCTTTACGGAAATCTTGGGCTTATTCTCCTTTGAGTCCGTGCCATGGAGCCGAGTTCTCGCCTCGGCCCGGCCCACACACAATCTCACAGCGAAGGCGATGAGGTAATGCTCACTTCTCACCCGCGACAGTGCGAAGTCCAGGCTGATACTCTCCGGAAATGGAAACCCCAGGGTGAGTCCAGATGGACGCGTGGCTTCTTAATTAGAGCAGGTGATGAGGCAGGAGACTGGCGTGCCCAGAGACAAACCAATTCACAGGCTGAGGAATGGGGCATGTGGGGGATGTAGCTCAGCTGGTACAGCACTTGCCTGGCATGTGTGAGGCCCTGGGGTCAGCCCTTGGTATGGCAGACATTTGCTGTGATAGCATCTACCTGTCGTCCAGCACATGGGAGGTGGTGGAAGGAAGAGGAGGATCACAAGTTTATCTTTGGCTACATGGTGAGTTCGAGGCCAGCTTGGGCTATACAGAACCTCGTCTCAAAACGAAACAATAAATGAAGCTAGGGAATGCTTGGAGCCACTGATGGGTTCAGCTTAGTCGAACACACAGCCTGGCGAGGCAGGGGCCTGAGCTGTCTCTTTACTCCATCCCATGCTACAACCTCAGACACCCTGAGCCTCAGTTTATCCATTTTTGGTGGAGAGCACCATATTTTTACCGGTGGGTGATGGCGTTTATCCTAGGAAGTTTGTCTGCCTGTGTTACTACAGTATGACTTTGGGTGTAGCCAGGCCCAGGGCCTGAACTAGCTGCTTCAGGCACAGCTGAGTCCTAAATGCCATCATAGTTCACTTCTCTCTGCCTTCCTCTGGGCCAGCTTCACTTTTGGTTTTAATGAGGAGGCCTATGGCCACTCTAGCCTTTCCCCCTCATGATGGTAAGATGGCTGCAGTTGCTCCAACTTCTCATCTCAAGTCCCAAAGGAAAGGACCCTTCTGTTCTCCCAGTATCCCCCAGCAGAGGATCCTGGCTGGAATTAGGCCCTGTGGTCATCAAATAAACTAATTAGAGAGAGAGTCTGGGGTTATAATTAGTCTCTTCCTTCAGAAGTAAAAATTTAGGCATTCTCAGGTGATGAGGCCATGAAGCCAAATATGGTATGGACTGTCACTATGTTGGAATCTCAGAAGCAATGGAGACAGGAAACAATGAGATTGCATTTAAATTTTCTCTGTAAACTGTCCTTTGCCAGACGGGGCTCTCATGCAAAATGTCTTCAGTACAACTGTGACATGTTTTCTTTTGTGTGGTGTCACTTTAACTATGGGAAAGGGGGCAGGCCCCCCACCGCCGGTTGGAGGTGGGGGACACCATGCACCACGGTGCCTCCTTCAGGCCAGGGAGACCTAAGGAGGACCTGGAGCGTAAGCAGGCTAGTGCCATGTTTCCCAGGCAGGAGGATGGACAAGAAGACAGTACTCTTCAGGCTTAGCATGGAGATCCCATTGCTCCGGTTCAAATCCACATGGTTCCCTCTTAGCTACAGGGCCAGAACTGTCTCTGTGTATTCCAGGCTACCCTGGAACTCACTCTGTAGACCAGGCTGGCCTTGAACTCACAGAGATCCACCTGCCGCTGCCTCCTGGATGCTGCGATTAAAGGTGTGTGCCCTCACTGCCCATCTCCAGTTGCTGTTCTTTTTTTTTTTTAGCTTTCTTTTTATTTATTCTTTGTGCCTTTCACATCATGCATCTCCACCACATTCGTTTAACCATTCCTTCACATCCACCCTCTGCCCTTGTAACCTGGCTCCCCAAACAAAATAAAACTTAAGAGAAAAAAAAAGAAGGAAAACTCAATCCCATCGTGGAAGCTGTAGTGTGATACAGTGAGTCACGCAATAAACCCTTTTATCCATATATCTTAACTTGCACGTGTTCATTGCAAAGAGTCATTGGTCTGGTTGGAGGTCTCTGGCTTCTGCTACACTATCAATGCTGGGCCCTCACTGGGACTCCTCTTGGATATCCTGTCGTGGAGACCCTGCAGCTTTGGATTTACAGGACATGCCCCTTCATGTGCTCCAGCAGATGATATGGAGATCATTCCATAGATGGGGTCGATGTTGGGGTGTGCCAACCCTGGATCTGGGTCTGGGTAATTGCAGGGTTGGTCAGCCCCCCAGCTCTTCCCCATCCTCACCACCAGGGTGAGCTCTCCAGCCTTGCCCTGGCTAGTTCCCCCCTTGCAGGGATGAGCAAGGGGCGGGGCCAGTTCTCCTTCCAGCTGCCATTCTTAAGAGTCCACCCTTTCTCTGCCTGACTCCCCAAAGATCATCAGAACCAACCGGATCCTCACCACCTGGTGCAGCTCAGGGGAAGACTTGCAGGATCCGCCCTCATACTAGGAAATCAGGACCCATGGGCCCACTCTGGTCATGTGGGTTCTGAGCCGAATCCTTCCTCTCTTTCCTAAATACTCTTTTCTTTCTCCATCATGAACAGGCTCAGGTTGAAGCTAAGAAGGAGCATGAAGGTGCAGTGCATCTGTTAGAGGTGAGCACAGGTGGGTGGGTGAGGCTGGGGGCGGGGTATCGGGGTGCCAGAAAATAAATGGTACCCACCGCACGTCAGAAACTAGATGTGGCCACAGCACCCCCTCACTCACATTATCCTCACAAGCTTATCCTTGCCACTGAGAAAAGAACACAGAGAGGTGAATCCACTTTTCCTCAATCACACAGCCTGGACCCGAGCTGTGTGTCTCAGTGGGCTGTGCCTTTTGGCTAGCTGCCTTCAGTGGGAAATGAGGAAGGGTTTCTTCTAGGATCAGTGTTGGGTCCTTCCTGGGGGCTCCATCCTCTGAGGGATGGCATTGCTGACGCTTTGTGTTCCTGCCACAGAAACATTTGCAGGATCAGAGAAGGGAAGGTCTATGACAGTGGTTCTCAACCTTCCTACCATGGCGACCCTTTAATACAGTGCCTCATGTCATGGTGACCCCCACCATACAATTATTTCATTGTTACTTCATAACCGTAATTTTTCTACTGGTATGAACTGTAATGTAAATGCAGAATAACTGATATGTGAGCTTGTGCGGGTCGTGACCCACAGGTTGGGGAGTGGTTAGTGCCACACCAGCCACTTCTGGGATCCTTGTCATCTCAGCCACGTGCAGACCTTGCTCAGGGGTCCTGGGGATGTGGAAGCAGAACAGCCACCAGGTCCCATCATCTGGGGTGGCACACTGCGAGTGACCACTCCTGGTCTGTGGCTTTGGCCCTGTGGCAGCCTTCTTAGAGAACAGTGGACAGGTAGAAGGAAATCGAGCTCTTGGTGTCCCTAATTAGCAGCCTTTGCCAATCATTGCTCGTGCATAGTGACCAGTTAATGACCACTCACTAACGGTGTGAGCGGGAGAGTGGTGAACTGGACTGACTGTGTGGCTCCCCAGGCTGCCTGCCTGCTGCCAGGGAAGGGGAGCTTTCCAGGTAATTGTAGGGTGTCCCCTTGCATGGGGGAGTAGCTGCTGCTGACCACAGAATGTGTGCACCTCGTGCGTCACCCTCCGGAATCTATTCCTCCCACAGGGCAGGCTGTGTGGCCACTCTCCCACGTATTAACACTGATCTTCGGAATGTTCCCATTAGTTAGTATCAGGAGGGACATTGCGTGTGTTGCATGACAGGAAAACACACATCCTGGGAAAATGGACCAGGCCGCTTACAGATGGACACGCTCCTCTACATCCACAGTTTAGTCGGACCTCCCCCGGCTAGCCCCTTTCTTCAGTTGCCCCGAAGCTTGCAGACTTGGCTGCCTGTGTCCTTTCCATCTCCCCCTGAGTTATCACTGCAGCCTGTTACATCCCTGCTGGGTAGCCTGTGCTTTGAGCTGTGTTAATATCCACGACGTGACAATGCCTTCATTCAGAAGCTGGGGAAGGCCGTTCGGCCGTGGGCTGTACTGGGCACCGTGCGCTTCATTCACGCCATCTTTCTGTAATTGTCTTGTCTGGCTCTCCCCCCAGAACACTCTGGAGTGCATGCAGGTATTCAGTGTGGCTTTCCTACCCGTGCATGTCCCCTGTGGTGCTTTCCCTACGTGGGCAGCTCTGAGCCCTGGGTCTGCTCCTCCTCCTCCTCCTGTCTCCAAAGCACCCTAAGGGTCTGACTCTGCACAGGTGCCGGGTATGCATACAGACCAGGGCCCCTCAGCCTGGTGGCAGCTGAGGAGTGGGCAGAGGGATACACAAACACTTTCTTGGAGTGCTGAGCTGGCCTTGTGTACACGTCTTCCTATTGCTTGCCAGCGCTGTGAATTCAGATGACCATGGGCAAGAGGCAGGGACTGATGTTCCTTGGGACTGTCGCATGCATGGGAGGGCCTGGCAGCATGCCTAGAATCCCATTATGGGTCATCAGAATCCACTGTGTGACCCCTGTATGCTCGCCCTCCTGTCCCGTCCTTCCAGAGCCGACAGCAAGCTCCTTCCACAGGGAACAGGGTACCCTGCTCTTGCTTTCCAGCTTTCCCCAGTGTGGTCCCTGGCTCAGACCAAGGACGAATAATACTAAGAAACACTGAGAAGCCGGGCGGTGGTGGTGCATGCCTTTAATCCCAGCACTCGGGAGGCAGAGCCAGGAGGATCTCTGTGAGTTCGAGGCCAGCCTGGGCTGCAGAGTGAGATCCAGGACAGGCACCAAAACTACACAGAAAAACCCTGTCTTGAAAAACAACAACAAAAAATCAAAAACACCAAGAAATGAAAGGTTCTCAAGAGGGATCCTTAGACTGACCATCACAACATCTTTGGAGACTTGTCCCAGAAATTGATCCCCAGGCCCAGAAAAGGCGCAGATGAAGCTCTGTCTTATGCAGCCCTGCAGGGTCCCATGTGGATGGGGCTGAGCCACGTGTCAGAGGTGGCCTCAGGTTGGCTGATGCGAAAGAGGGACACTTGAAGTCTTGACCACTGCACATCATTATAACTGAGAATTCCTGACCCCTGCAATCCAGCCCGGCCCCCCACCCTAGCACTGCAGAGAGACAGGGAGGCAAAATCCCACACACTAGTTGTCAGGACCCCTTCTAAGGGTGGGTATCTGGGGTCTGTGGAATATTCCTAGATGTCACCTTTAGGCAGAAACACTGCTAAGAAAAGTAGTCTGAATCCCCACGGTAGCAGCAGTACAGCCACGAGAGGAGGCTGAATTGAGACGTGTGTTGCAGAAAAGCCCTCTGCATACCCATCAGCTCTGTAGATATTTGCAGTTCCCAGTGGGTGCATGGTCAGTATGTGGGGTGGGGGAGGCTGCTGCCCAAGACGCCCAAGAGAGTGTCAGTTTCAGGAGTAGTTGATCAGAAACACAGTGAGCATCCTTTAGTCCACTCTCAGGGGAGGATTCCCAAGGGCAAAAGGTAGAGTCCCCAGCACACAGCCACATCCCTCTCCCCACAGCAGGTGAGTTGGGGACAGCTGTCTAGCTGAGTTGCAAGGGAGCTTTAGGGAATGTTGGCCCTTCGCCTACGTGCTCATTTGTTCCCGAGAGAAGGAAGAGCGTGCCGGGGACATCACCCCTCTGCCACTGAGAAAAGTCTCAGCCAGGAAGATGTATGGTGGAGACCACCATGCTTGTGAGCAATGTCGGGATGCGGGGCAAGGGGTCTGGGCCTTGAGGATGGGGCTATTTCCATGGAGATCTGTTCCCATGGCAACCGTGATGGATGCATGGGACTCCCTGGGCTTGTGGGTATTTCTGCAGGTGATCTCGGCACGTCCCATTGTCTCTAACTGGAGAAGTGTCCTTTACCTTCAAAGCTACCTTAGCTTGGACACAAGCCCAGCATGCAGCCCCACACCCCGGAGAAGGAAAGTCAGAGAAACTCCTGTGGAGGCGGCAGGGAAGCCGGCAGTCACGTCTTCGGATATCTGCCTCTGGCTTTTAAATGCTCCGCCTGCATTTTGTAAGCTGCTGCACTTATTCCAATTATAGAACGCTTTGCCATCTGCCACAGCCGTGGTTGTGGTCACAGCGCAGACCTCTCCATCCCCCGCCTGCAGGTGGTTGTTCTCTGAGAGGCTTGGGCTGGGCCGGCAGAGAAGAGTGGGTGGGTGTGCCCATGGGGCTGAGTGAACACAAATAGGTGAGGTTCCCATCGTGCAACAGAGACTCCACAATGCTCCAGATAAACCGATATAAACACCACAGAATCCGAGCAGGAGCAGGAACAGAACAGGACATTGCTCTTCCTGGAAGCCTCCTGGAAGTGGGTGACTGCAAGCTATCAGAGCCTAACCAGTGAGCGGCCCGGCCCCGTATGGACAGCAGCTGCAGCCGGGGTAGGCTGGGGGCTGTGTGCACAGAGGCTCCTGAGGAAGGACCAGCAGAAGCATCTAGGCATCCGAGGCTTCCGTGGGCTCTTCTTTTTTGCTGTGGGAAGCTGCGGAGGTCTGACTTGGCACCCCACCTTTTCAAGCTGTTTTCTCTGATGACCAGCCAAGGGACTGGGAAGAAAGACAGTGTTGGTCAGGGGGTGGCCCAGCCCAGCACTCATTCTCTGTAGTAACCTTGAGGACCATGCCCTGCCTCTCCCTTTCAGTTCACTGGGAGCCACCCCCAAAGCTAGGTCCACTGCGGCGCCCCTTGTGGACATACTTTACAAAGCAAACCGTTACTGACACATGCCCAAGCCTCAGTTGGTTCCACTAAGACGACCCGGGCCTCTTGAACATGCATGTCCCTACTACCATCAGCTCCCTGTATGCTTACTGGAGAGAAAGCTACAAGCCCAATATATACCCAGGCAACTGGGTCCTCAGAGCGTTGTCTAGACATAAGAATATTAAAAATCCCAGCCTGGGCCACCGACTCGAGGACAGTAAGCTTTCATTATCCTGTTTATTTATTCACCTATGGGATAGTGCTTAGATATGTGAGCCAACTCCATGTTTAAACACTTTGATTATTTTATTTATTTTATTTTATGTGTGTATGGGTATTTGACCTGTATATATGTGTACCATGTGCATGCCATGACCCCAGAGTCCAGAAGAGGGCGTTGAACTGACTGGAACTCAAGTAACAGTTATGAGTTTCCATGTAGGTACTGGGAATCGAACCTGGATCCTCTGGAAGAGCAGCCAGTGCTCTTAGCCACTGAGCCATCTCTCCAGCCCCACATCCATATACTTTCAATTTCACTAACCAATGCCATCTTTCCCCATTCCTCACATGTAGGAAAAAGTAAGTATGGCTATAACCCTGGCATACAAACTAGTCCACTTGACCCTGGGCCCTCAAGACTGGCTACTGGTGGCCTCTAGGGGCCAGGTAGGACATAAACCTGGAGATGGTCTGAGCTGGTCATGCTCCTTGGATGCAGGACCCCAGTTAGTGCTCACTGGCCACCCCTCACTTTTGTTTAGTGAATCAGTTGTTCACGTGTGAGGTCACAGTTCCTGTCATATCTATACAACACTATGTCAACCTTTTTGTTCAGTAATAATTTTGGACTTGCATAGCTACAACCAGATTATGGAGTCTTCTGCCACCTGAGGACACAGACTCATATGGTCTTTGAATAGTCACACCCTCCCCCGCACCACTGACAAGCACTGACCTGTTCCGTAATGTATATCGTTGACATTTTGTGCTGTGGATGGGGAGTCCCCCTGCCTCTCCTTAGTTAGGTCTGATTATTGTGCATGATGCACAGGAGATGCTTTTCAGAATACAGGATTATTCAAATTCTGTTTCCTGCTCTTCCTCACACCCAGGAATCTCGCTGGCCTCTGTAGGTACTCATGGCCTGGTTTGATAACTCGGGTGATCTGATAGCTTTCCCTTCATCAGGACATTTGATGCTGGTCCCTCTGGCGACCCTACTGGTCATGTAGGATACTTGGATGCCTTAAGGATGAGTGGGGCTGCTAGGGCCGCAGTATCCTGATGTTACCACCCCACACGTAGATTCTGCTCTTTGTGGTGGAGAGGTCACACCTGTCCTCGCTCATAAATCTTCCTATGTTCTCCACCTGTGCTGCAGATCCCAGAGGTTTGGTCCCTTGCCTTCCTTTGAGGTGACGGCTGTCTCAGCCAACCTCATTCAGCTTTTAAAAAAGAGGAACCCTGCTGATTTTTTTTAATGAATTGAAGAAATTAATTATAGGCTTGGGATCCATTGCGGTTATTTTTAGAAACCCGTGATCTCAGACATAAATAGCACGCTGTTCTGGATGAAAGAGCGGAGATACTTAATGCTTATGGCATGGGGAAGAGGGAGAGGAGGGGGAAGAGGAGGGAGGGTGAGAGAAGAAGGGAGGGGGAGGAGAAAAAAGGGGGGAAAGAGAAGGAAGTACAGTATGAAGAATTAGTGGAAGAAGAGGTGGAGGAGGGTGGGGAGAAGGAGGGAGAGGAAGAAGAGGAGGTAAAGAAGGAATAGGAAGGCCGGGGGTGGTGGTGGTGGTGGTAGTGGTGATGCATGCCTTTAATCCCAGCACTCGGGAGGCAGAGTCAGGCAGATCTTCGTGAGTTCAAGGCCAGCCTGGTCTACAGAGCAAGATCTAGGAAAGGTACCAAAGCTACACAGAGAAACCCTGTTTCGAAAAACCAAAAAAAAAAAAAAAAAAAAAAAAAGGAAGGAAGGAATAGGAAGTCCTGGAAAAGGAGGGAGAGGATACGGGGGAGGAGAAAGAATAAAAAGAGATGAAGAAGAGGATGAGAGAGAGGAGGAGGCAGAGAAGGCGGGGGAGGTGGTGGAGGAATAGAAGGTGGAGGAGGACTCTCCACCCCTGAGCCCTGATCCAGCCAGGTGACAGACTGACTCACAGCCATTTTTTCCTACATTCCCACATGCCTGTAATAAGACAAGACTTGATTGAGCACCAACTAGGTACTTAGGTCAGGGTCAAGTTCTCGGGGGGGGGGGGGGGGGAGCAGCAGGAAGCGCACAGATTAAGCCCTTGCCTACTGACGCTGACATTGTGGTCAAGAGCCCCACAGCACTCAGGAGCAGCCTACCACATCTGTCCTGCCCAAGGAGGGAGCTTGCTGGCTGCCCTTTTCTTCCATGTGTTTCCCTGTGAGGTTCTTGTCTTGCCCTAGGTATCACGGTGGTGTTGGCCATTGACAGTGGTGTTTGTGACCCGATACCAAGTAGAATTTCCCGTGTGTTGCTGCCAGCCATGTTCTTTGGGGGGGGGGGGGTCCTGCAGGCCCATGGTGGGATGGGCACCCGTTGAGATGGCATTGCACGATGGGTTGGCAGCTGGGCTGTTCCCTAGTCAGTGCTGTTTCAGCCTCACGCTCCAAATATCAAGGCAGGCGTGCCAACCACCAAGTGCCCAGGCTGCATGCAGAGCCTGGAACAATCCGCGCTTGGCTGGGAGCTGAGCGATGGCAAGATTTGTTGGCACCTGTTGTTTCCCATGGTGGCCAGCAGCCAGGCTGCCTGTGAGGCTGGGCTACCAGACACTGCTGTTCTGTGGAGGTGGAAGCAGCCCCTGCCATACACAGGCACACACACACACACACACACACACACACACACACACACGTTCTTAAAAGACACACATGCCCCCTGTGCACATCTGCACCACTGAATACCCCTCTCTGATCACTGTCCTGCCTCTGCTGTGCAGTCCAAGGTCCGAGAGCTGGAAGAGAAATGTCGCGTGCAGAGTGAGCAGTTTAACCTTTTGTCTCGGGACCTGGAGAAGTTCCGGCAGCACACTGGGAGCATTGACTTGCTGGGCAGCAGCTCAGTGGCCTTGTTGGATGTCCCCTTGGCCCCTGGCAAGCCTTTCCCGCAGTACATGAATGGACTAGCCGCCTCGATACGCAAAGGTAAGTGGCAGATGTTGGCATCTGTTGGGGGAGGGTGCCTGTGGTTGAGAGTATGAAGACCGACCAGAGCAGGACTGAGGACAACCCAGGCAGCTATGTCCTTATTCATTCATGGAGTGGCTTGGATACTCTGGTGTTGGGGGGGGGGAAGCATGTTTGGTGGGTACAGGTGCACGTGCATGTAGGAGTGCATGCGTGTGGGGGGCAGAGGTCAGTCTTTGGTGGTGTTCCCCAGGAACTGTCCACCTTGCTTTTGTGAGGCAGGGTCTCTCCTTGACCTGGGGTTTGCAGATTAGCCCAGGAGGACTGGCAAGTGAGCTCCAGGGATCTGCTTGTCTCCACGGCCCCAGCGCTGTGATTATGGGATGCGCTGCCATGTGTAGTTTTTTTTTTGCATGGCTGCTGGGGATGGGACAGCATTCCTCATGCTGGTTTGGCAAGCACGGTCAACTAAACGACCCCCCGGCCCCTCCCTCCAGATTACAGGCTCATACCTGTAATCCAGCATTTGAGAAGCTGATGCCAGAGAATTACAGCTACTTCCTGAACAGCCTTGGCTATAGTGCAAGACGTTGTCTTAAAAACAAAAACAAACCCCCACGTTGTCGATTTATTTTAATTAGGGGAGCAATTAGGGAGCTGACTGCTAGGCTTCCTTTTGTAATGGTGTTAAGACAATTTCCAATCAAGCCTTGAAAGGCACAAGACAGCTTCTGTTCTCCCAGGAGAACTTGTGACCTCCTGTTTTACATCCTAGCTGCAAGGGAGTCACATAGATCACCCCTTCAGCATCGCAAAATCCTAGGAGGCCACCTGAGGTAGAGCTGAAGGTTTCTTAGAGGGGATCTGGTTACACAGGTACCTCTACATGGCATGTGTCCAGTTCTGACTCAGAAGGAATGCAAGTGTTTGGCACCAGTCACTGCTCTTCTCAGGCGTGAAGTGGCTGGTGACCTCTTGAACTTTCAGCGCTGTGGCTATCTATAGGAGAGCTGTAGATTGAGTCCATTAACTTCTTGTCATGAATGAGCTCCTGAGGCCTGCTGTGGGAGGGGGTTATGAGGCCCCCTCCATGTAAGGGTTATGTAGGCAGTTATGTATTGCTGGGAGATACATTTTCTTCTGTGGCGTATCTGCTTGTGAATACCCCCTGCCTGTCTAATTAGCTCTATTTAAACTTGTTGGTTTACCAACCTAGATTGTCTCTTAGAAGTGTTCTTATGTGCCACAGGACCCAGAGCATATGCTTCCTGACTGTGCTTGGGAACAATCTAGCATGATGCACTGTAGATGCAGTATTGAATACCTGGACCTAATCCTATTCACTTTGAAGCCCAGGACTTCGCTACTAATGCTTCAGCAACTTCCCACTCCCTTGCCCAGCTAGCCACCACGTTCTCCTCTCTGCTTCTAGGATTCTGGCATCATCAGAGTCCACATGTAACTGGGCCACTGTGGTCCGCATCTTCCAGTGCCTAGATTATTTTATTTTGAATAAGGTACTCCATGCTGGTGGGAGTGGCAGGATTTTCCTCTTTATTTAAGGCATTTGCTATGTCACTAATTGCATTAATTTCGGTCACTTTTTATTCCCGACTTGGTCATGGAGGTCTCCTGACCCTCAGGAAGGCAACCTCATGATGGACAGTTCAGGAAGAGGCTGAATGCCCCAGGCAAGAGACATGCTGGCAAGGCGGCAGAGGGTACCAGGGAATGTCACACTATACTTCATGTTTGGATCCTGATTTCAGGAGTATGGCTTCAGAGTTCACATCAAGCCATCCTGGGCCAGTGTGCTCCAGGCCTGGCCTTAGTAACACACTGTGAGGATAGGGTTCAGGGACCTGCTTTGGTACTGAGAAGCCTCCTATCAAGTAATTTCTAGCTAGAAACTTGTTAATTGGACAAGTTGGAAGTTTGTTGTTGTTACTGTTGTTGTTAAAGTGACAATAGACTTCAACGTAAACCTGTATGAGCAGGAAGGTAATTATTATCCAAGAGGGGAAGGAGCTAGAATGTAGCTTCAGGTACAGCTTCACTCAGGTACCTTTGATGACATCACAGAAGGTCCAGACTCTACCTCTCCATAGTATAGTGCCCAGCTCTATGGGCACACTCTGTTCTTTCATGTTCTTTCTTATTCCCAGTGTCAGAAAGGCTGTGGGGTCCCCGGGCCTCACAGCCTCTCAATTTCAAGCCAATGGAAGGGAAAGACCTCGTGCTCAGGATGCTCTAACCATCTCCAATTGAACCTCCTTATGTCTCATGTGACATGTCATCACTGAGCCCTCAGCACAGCTATGCTGTCCCTTACATGTCACTGCCAAGCCTTCAAGACAGCTACCCATGATGATCCAGCCCAAGGCTGTAGTGAGCCAGCCTGAGGTGACGAGGACATTAGTGGACCCCACATGGACAGCAGAGAGAGGAAAGTGCAGGGAAGGCAAATAGCTAGTATGCTGATCTGATGGCCTGTCTCCTTCCCCCATCCACTCCTGTGTCCTGGCCAGGTCACGAGGGCCCCACCGGACACTACTCTGTGATTGGTGACTATATCCCGTTGTCTGGGGACAAGCTGGAGCCTCCGTGTGTGAAGCCCTCCTTCCTGTTACGATCCAGCAGCCCAAGATGCAGATTTGAGTCCGAGGTGAGTCCCACCTAGCCAGCTCCAGAGTATCTGGGAGAATGTCTGTGCCCCGCCCCTCCATCCTTCCTTCCATGGAGGGGTGGGGCATAGACATCCTCCCATACCCTCCTCCTTCGCCCAACTCACCCAGGTCCTCCTTCATTTCCATTAATTTTTCTACACCCATCCTTAGCGAATCACCATGTGTTAGGAAGTAGGAATCTACTGTTTACAGGCAGAAGAGACCCTGGATATTATGGGGGATACAGGTAGTGGGAGGACACAGCACCCCACCAGTATCTGGACAGCTAAGTCCTGGTGAGGGTTCTGGAGACAGCAGAACAGGCTGTGTGGACTTGTGAATGGACAGGGAGGAGCTGTGACGCCAGGAGTGTTGGTCATTGGTGTCACCGTACGGCTGAGAAGCCAGGGCTTTGGTTGGCTGAGCCGGGAGGTGATGGAGGTGGGGATAGGTGTGGCTTATGGGCCCTTGAATAGCACTAACCTCTGTGGAAGTTACACAGGGTGATGCTGGAGGGCTCCCAGGAAGGAGTGGGGTGACTTGATTGGCGTCATGAAGGACCACTCTGCCTTCTACACAGAGAAAGGATGGGAGGGGAACGTGCCTTCCCTAGGACACTATTACTCAGTCTCCCTATTATCTGAGACTGAGTAATAGTGTCCTTATCACAGGGGCATATGACCTCTGAGAAAAGGCTACCTGTCCCTGGGATTATTGCAGTAGGGACTCTGGTGGCAGTGTCCTTAAGTTCTGCAGACACCGAGACTGTAGGGTGGAGGGAGGAAATGAGAGGATTCCTATTTTTTTCTTTCTTGTGGGTCTCCTTGGTTTACTGAATGCCATTGGAGATGGCAAATGGGGTCCTCCATAGCAAGAGCCCTCTGGAAGCAGAGGGTGTGGTCACCTCTTGTGGGAGCCCACAAAGGTTTCCTGGTGAGATTGGAGCTTGCTTTACACAGCAGGGCTGCATAAGGGGATGGACTGACCACGTGTGTGGTTACCAGGTGTTTGGAAGGGTCTGCACTTGGCTGTGCTGGGGGGAGGTCTTTTGCTCCATCCCTTAGCATTCCTGTAAAAGCTCTTTAGACGAGACAAAAGGGGCTGGTGGGTTTTGACCCAGGCTCTCCTGAAGTTATCCTAGGTTTCTATCTGTCTCTCTCCTCTATATTTCTATCTAAATATTTCTCACTTCTCTCTGCTCAAGAGTGCCCTGGAGGGGGGAGTGGGGGCAGGCCCCCCCCCACAACCTGTCTTCTACAAGCTACTTGGCATGACACTCAAGTATCTTAGGCTACAGTCTGGGGGGTTCACCCAAGTCTGCTGATGTTCAGGCTAGGATTCCAGCAAAGGTCTGTGGAGGTGGTTCCCATTTCATGCAAGTTTCATACACTGGGCTACTTTCCCAATGAGCCCCAGTGAGGCTGCAGGCAGATTTCCTGAATGTCACCATGGAAGGTGTCGTGTCACTGTGTGTGTGTGTGTGTGTGTGTGTGTGTGTGTGTGTGTGTGTGTGTGTGTGTGTGGTGAGGACATGCAGCCTTTTAGTCTCACTAACTGTAAACCACAATCACTGCCCTCACAGATGGACAATGACCGGAACTCTAACAACTCCAAGCAAAGCAGCTCGGGGAAAGTGCACCTGTGTGTCGCCCGATACAGGTAGAGATGTAACACCCCACCCCCACCCTGAATGCTGGGGCAGGAGAGGCAGGTGAGAGGCAGTGAGTGCCCAGGATGAGACCATACTTGGCTCCCCAGAGCTGCTGTGATTCGGTGTCTCAAGCTGAGCACCCAGGGGCTTGCTCCCTCACAGCTCCAGAGGTCAGCAGCTGAATTAAGGTGCCCCATAGCCTGGGCGAGGGTCTTGGGTCCTTCTCAGGTTCCGGTAGCCCCACTGTCCTTGACTTGTTGCCATGTCTCTCTAGTCTCTATCCCCACCTTCCTATGGCTTCTCTTCTACATGTGTTCCCATGTCTCATACATTAATGTCCACCCTGGCCAACGTGATATCCCCTCACCTGGGTACCATGTACAGGGACCTCTTGGCAAATGAGGCCACATTCACAGAAAGGGTGGAGCTGAGACTTGTGACAGATCTTTATGGGGGGCAGACACCATTCAACCCACGACAGGTGGCAAACAGAATGTCACAGGGGAGACCACACCCAGAGCCTCCACTGACGCCTCCCAATCCCCACCTTCCATTATCTTACTGAAATCTCAGGCATCGTATCTTAGAAGAACTCAGTGGAGCATGCCGTTGATCAAACAAATATAGTTTCTAGAATTTTTTTCTTTGTGAAAGTGTGGGAAGATATGCCATAAGGACATTTGATGGGACGCTGAATACATTTATTAGTCAGGAGTTAGAAGCAGTGTCTAATCTGACATTAGAAAAGCCGTTCCATAAAGTTTGGAGACCTCAACATTGGAATGCTATACTTAAACTAAAAAGGCAATGGCAGACTTCGTGAGGTAGAAATACAGTATCCCACATTGTAAGGTGAAAAAAAAAAAGGTAAGTAGTGTGTATAATGCTGTTCTACCTCAGTTAGTTAAAACCTATTTAGAGGCAACATAATTGGGCTGGAGAGATGGCTCAGCTGTAAAGAGCACTCGATACCCTTCCAGAGGACGCAGGTTCAATTCCAAGCACCCACATCAGGCAGCTCACAATTGCCTGTAACTCCAGCTCAAAGGGATCCAGTGCCCTCTTCTGGCTTCCACAGACACTGCACACACACGTGCACATAGACACACAAAAGAAATAAATCATAAAAAATAAAAGCAGCCGGGCGGTGGCGGCGCACGCCTTTAATCCCAGCACTCGGGAGGCAGAGCCAGGCGGATCTCTGTGAGTACGAGGCCAACCTGGGCTACAGAGTGAGTTCCAGGTAAGACGCAAAGCTACACAGAGAAACCTTGTCTCGAAAAGACAAAAAACCAAAACCAAAACAACAACAACAAAATAAAAGCAACAACATTCATTTTGTTCATGGTAACTCATTAATTTGGAAATGCATAGTTCTGATGAAAGAGACAAATGGGAACGAGATGTCTAGACAAAATGGCCTTGGATTCAAAGTGCTCTCAGTGGCTTCAGAATTACCTTTAACCATTGGTGTGAGCTAGCCAGAGGCGGCTTGAAAGGAGACACAGGATCTCACTAATGTGAGTTGTGGCGCCATTTGAGATGAAACAGGTGTGAGGGGCCACATGTTGGCAGACCATGGCCAGGGCCACTAACATGCAGACTGTTTCTTCCTGCAGTTACAACCCCTTTGATGGGCCCAATGAGAACCCGGAAGCTGAGCTGCCTCTCACGGCGGGAAAGTACCTCTACGTCTATGGGGACATGGATGAGGATGGGTTCTATGAAGGTCTGTGGATGCACTGCGGTTGGTGGGCACTGGCTCGTTCCAGGCAGAAGACCAGCCTGCCCGGGCCCTGGGAGATATGCCAGGTTCCCACATGTTCCTGGCTGCTAGCTCTCTGTTCTGTCCCTCTCTATCCCCGGAGGTCCCAGTCTTCCTCTGTGATGATTGCCAGGACAGTGGAGCTGGCTTTCCAAGTGTTAATGGTAATAGATGGCTGGCACTTGGGAGCCTTGAGTGTTCATCTTGGCGGAGCTCCTGGGCAGCTGCATGCTGACATGCTGATAGATGCTTACAGTGACCTCTCATTATCCATGGGGAACAGGTCCCCACTCAATATCAAGGATGCTTGAGTCCCTTTTAGAATCATGAGGTGTTTGCACATAGCCTGGGTGCCTCCTCCTGTGCACTGGGACTTCTTCCTAGATGGCTTCTAACACACACACAATGAATATACCTGCCCATGGCAATCAGGCTGTAGACTCAGTGCATGCTCTATACAGATGAACTTATTTTTTTTTTAAAGATCTTTTCCATAGTCTGAGGATGAGACGGGTGGACACTAAGGGCCACTGTGTCCCCAAAGTGCCCATCTGTGTCCTCTATGGTGGAGCCATCATGTGACCTCACTGAGTGTGACTTTCCCATTATCAGGGGCCTCAAGACTCTTGTTAGCTCAGGGGTCCAGCCTTATATCTTGACATCACCTTGCCATTCTATGTACCCCTAGAATTTACAGAAAGGAACAGGGCTCTGTCAACCCAGAAGGCCTAGGTTTTGTTGTCTTTTAACAGTGCTACTGCCCACAATCAGCTTTCTGGTTTTATTTTATTTTAATTTTATGCGTATGGGTATTTTGCCTGCACATGTCTGTGCACCACATGTGTGTAGTACCTGTGGAGGCCTGAAGAGGGCATCAGATCCCCTAAAACTAGAGTTACTGATGGTGGTGAGTCATGGTGTGGGTGTTAGGAATTGAACCCAGGTCCCCTGGACAAGCAGCCCATGCTCTTAAGCACTGAGCCATCTCTCCAGACCCTACTTTCTGATTCTAGCTGGGAGCTATCCATCCCCTGGCCCTTCTGCACTGTGGGGAAGCCTGGTCTTGTCCTAGTCTCCTGAGCAGGAGGGACATTCGTCGAGCTAGTTTTCTCTTGCATGAGCTTGGGTTGCTTCTCAGAGTATATGGGAGTTCTGGGGCTCACTTTCTGGATGTCTGCTTATGGAGCTCTGGGGCTCACTTTCTGGATGTCTGCTTATGGAGTTCTGGGGCTCACTTTCTGGATGTCTGCTTATGGGAGTTTGCATCGCTCCTGTGACATCATAAGCTGAGGCCAAGTGAGTGGGCAGGCCTTTCCCTGAATGTACAGCTCCAGCAGGTCTCACCTTAGGGCCAACAGAGTGCCCAGCTCCACTGCCAGATGACCTGGTTGACGTCCCTGAAACTTTCCCATCCTGCACTGTACCTACCTAAAGGCTCCAAGGGCCTCACTCAAAGGGGTCCCCAACTCAGGCTTTTATGGTCTGTGTGACAGTGGGACTTGCTTCTCTCCTCTGTGCCCCAGGCTTTCCCATTGCAGGATGGTGATAGCAATGATTCTCACTTTTCTCTGTCTGGGAAGATGGATTGGGTGCTAGGAAGTGCTTGGAGCGTAGCCTTGTACATAGCCATTGCTCAGGAAATGTTAGATACTGTCATCATCAACCCTACCATCACCACCATCATTACCCTTATCACCTCCATCTCCAGTACCGCCATCATCATGGTTTCCATCAGCATCACCATCACCACTATCATAAGCACCATCATCACCATTATCAATCACCATCATTGTAATCACCACCATCATCATCATCATGATGATTACATTATCATTACCACCACTATCATTATTATCATCATTACCAACACCACCATTATCATCATCAACAACATTACCATCTAATTATCACTACCATACTATCATTATTACCACCATCACCTCCATCATTATTGTTACCAACACCATTGCCATCATCACTTCCATGTGCCAGACTGTATTCAGTGCAAAGGATTGACTGCCTCAGGACCCATACCCCAAGTAGAGGTTCGGAACAGAACACAAATCCTAATTTGCCCTCTGTATGCCATGTCACAGATCCTCCAAGGCAGGGGGATCCAGGTAGGAAAAAAATCCAATGGTCATGGTGCTTCAGCCTCCTGGGGTCACCTGGCTTCACTTGGGAGGTGTGCTGTGACAAAGGGTCGTGTGTGTGTGTGTGTGTGTGTGTGTGTGTGTGTGTGTGTGTGTATGTGTGTGTGTGTGTGTGTGTGTAGTCCCCAGCACCTCTACATGCATGGTCTCTTTTGGCAAGTTCTGCTGCTAGTATCCATTTGAGCCCCATTAATCCAAGAGCATGCATGATCGCATGCACACACACACACACACACACACACACACACACACAGAGAGAGAGAGAGAGAGAGAGAGAGAGAGAGAGAGAGAGAGAGAGAGAGAGAGAGGGAGGGGAGGGAGGGAGGGAGAGAGAGAGAGAGAGAGAGAGAGAGAGAGAGAGAGAGAGAGAATTCATCTGCCTCCCAGAATAATAAAGGCCACCCACTGCAATAAAAGCAACCTGTATAGCATTTTCTTATACCACACAACTCAATGACAACTCTGCTTATCTCTGACTCTTAGACAACCAATCCAGTGTTTTCATTTCCCATCAGGTGGATGTTAGGAACATAAGTGGTCTGGTGATTTACCCAGTAAGGAGCCACCTTTAAATCCCTAGTTACATGATTATATGATCAACAAACGATAGACATTTGTTAATCTCCAAAAGCCATGGATTTGACAGTTTTGTTTATCTTGACATTTATTGAGCACCAATTGTGTTCTGGGGGTTTCCAGTGCTGGGCATCCAGTCAACATGAACTTTTAATCCCCATTGTTACCAGTGTGTTTTTGGTGTGCATATCCAGATTCTCATAGGGCTGATCGAGGAAATCAAACTTGGTGATGGATGGGGTTATTGCAGACAGAGGGTATGGAGGGAACGGGTATGTGAACTCCTAAGATGTCTTGCTATGTGCCAGTGCTATGGGACCTCGGGTCATGGGAATGGTGAGTAACCTCTGTTCTTGTATCCAACAGGGGAGCTGCTGGATGGGCAGAGGGGCTTAGTGCCCTCCAACTTTGTGGATTTTATCCAGGACAATGAGTCCCGCTTGGCTGGTACTCTGGGGAGTGAGCAGGACCAGAACTTTCTCAACCATTCTGGCATCAGCCTGGATCGTGACAGCATCCTTCACCTTCCCTCCCCAACTCATGTGGACTCAGGCATCACTGACAATGGTGAGGGGACTCTGGACATGAACATCGACGACATCGGAGAAGACATTGTGCCTTACCCTAGGAAAATCACCCTTATCAAACAGCTTGCCAAAAGTGTCATCGTGGGCTGGGAGCCCCCCGCTGTGCCGCCTGGCTGGGGCACCGTGAGCAGTTACAACGTGCTGGTCGACAAGGAGACACGCATGAGCCTCCCCCTGGGGAGGAGAACCAAGGCGCTAATCGAGAAACTTAACACATCCGCCTGCACCTACCGCATCTCCGTGCAGTGCGTCACGAGCCGGGGCAACTCGGATGAACTGCAGTGCACGCTGCTGGTGGGCAAGGATGTAGTAGTGGCCCCATCCCAGCTGCGTGTGGACAACATCACACAGATCTCGGCCCAGCTCTCCTGGCTGCCCACCAACAGTAACTACAGCCATGTCATCTTCCTCAATGAGGAGGAACTGGACATCGTGAAGGCAGCCAGGTACAAGTACCAGTTCTTCAACCTCAGGCCTAATATGGCTTACAAGGTGAAGGTCTTGGCCCAGCCCCACCAGATGCCCTGGCAGCTACCGCTGGAGCAGAGGGAGAAGAAGGAGGCCTGTGTGGAGTTCTCCACGCTGCCTGCAGGTGAGCTATGTCCTCATGGGGGTCTATAAGGAAAGGATGCTAGGGCTCACCCTGCATGGGTAGGGAAAGGTAAGAGGAGGTGACCTTAGGAGTCTGTGTTATCCTTGAAGACACCCAAGTCCCTTGGGAAATTCAGAGCATGGATGCCGTTCATGGGTTTAGAGTTGACTCTTGGATAGCATTTGGGGATGGGCCCTTGGCACTTGATCTGTCGGGAGCTGTCCTGTAAAAGACAGGAGGGGAATGAGGCCACCTCTGGGACTGGAAAGCCACACCCTACACCTCATACCTCCTGCAGCAACGCAAGGGGAATCCTGAGTTGAAGAGCCCATGCTTCTGATCCGGTCCCTTCTTTCTTGGTTTTGGTTATAAATAAATCCTTGCCGATGGACCATACAAAAGATGAAGCAGTCTGTTGAAGTGGCCACAGGACAAACCTGTCTCTCTCCTCTGCCTTCTTGGCTGTAACTGGGAGAGAGTGTGCCACCTTTCACCCCCTCCAAGACTCTTGGGGACAGGGCACATCGGGCTTCTGGAGGTCTCCAGACAAGACCATGCGCTCTTGTGTTAGTGAGCTGCTGCCTCAGGCTCCTGGAGTGTTTGTGATATTGGTGGCTGCTGTGTGCATCCTGGTAGGTTTCTGAGGCAAAGGCAGCCCACACAAGTGCAGGGCACACACGTGCATAGATGCACTTGAGGGTGTTTGTATGTCCAAGAGAAGAATAAAAGACTAGATGGTGTCCCGTCAACTAGTTGTGACTGTCTTCAGAAGGAAGACCAGAAAGAAGCCAAAATATGTCATAAAAACTTGGTCCCACCCATGTACAGGTCCCTGGTTAAGGGATGATGTCAAGAAGTGCTCATTGGCCCTGTTACCCTGGACCTGTTTTTGCAACCTGCCTAGGAGGGATGTTCTGGAATTAAGGGTGAAATGAGTACCAATTAAAGGGAATGCTTGGTAAGAGAGGAGAATGTTCCAGTTATCTTCCCATGCAGCTATGAGTCCTTTACTTGCAACAGAGTTCTGATCTAAAAAAGCCTTGCCACTGGTTCATGGTGCCTGCCAATCACCATTGATTGCCTTGTTGCTGGCTTCTGGCTGTGATAAATGAAAACTGCAGAATTGTTTATTGTTGGCCATTGGTTGCAGGAACTCTGTAACTATATGTTCTAGCCACCTTTAACTGTCAACTTGACACAGCCTAGAATCATGTGGGAAGAGAGCCTTGAGGAATTGCTTAGACCAGGCTGGTCTATGGGGGTGTCTGTGGGAGATTGTCTTGGTTGTTAATTGATGTAAGAGGGCCTCACCCACTGTAGGAGGCACCATTCCCTAGGCAGGTAGCCATAGCCTGTGTAGGAGAACTAGATGAGTGTGAGACAAAGAGCCAGCCAGTAATCAATGTTCCCCCATGGCTTCTGCATCAACTTCCTGCTTGAGTTCCTGCCATGAATTCCATCAGTGATGAGATGTGACCTAGAAATATAAGCCAAATAAACCCTTTCCTAACCCAAGTTGTTTTTATTGTCAATGTTTTATCACAACCACAGAAAGGAAACTAGAACACTGCTCTTCACCAGGGTTAGATACTTCCTTTCTCTCCCCAGTGTGCCCAGAGTTCTAGCAAGATTGAATTAAGTTTTCAGTCTTGATAATCTCTCCATCTATCAAGTCATGATTGTTCTTTATTCAGTTAATGTGGTGATTATGCTACTTTTAAATATTAAATAACTTCACACTTCCAGGGTTCCACTTGGTGTTTATGGGTGAATGAGCCTTGTTTTTAAATGGCTTGTTTTATTTTCAATTATGAGTATGTGTGTGTGTGTGTGTGGGGGGTAAACATGTGTGTTTGTATGGGTAACACAAATATTAAAAGTTCTTATTAATAAAAAACCCAGAGCCAGATATTGGGGTGAAAGCTAAAAGATCAGAGGGCTAGAACAAGCCAGCCACAAGATCTTACTGCTAGGAAATCCTCAGCCCAGGAGAGAGCTACTTCCTGTATACTCCCACCTTATATACCTTTCTGTGCCCTGCCATCTTACTTCCTCTCTCCATCCAGCTATATCACTTTCCTCTTTCTGCCCAGTTCTATCACTTCCTGTCTGTCTGTACAGACCTCCAGACCTCTATGGTTAACTAGTACTGGGATTAAAGGCATGTACCACCACGCCTGGCTCTGTTGCCAGTGTGGCCTTGAACTCACAGAGATCCAGATGGATCTCTGCCTCTCGAATGCCAGGATTATAGGTGTGTGCTACCACTGCCTGACTTCTATGTTTAATATAGTGGCTGGCTTTGTCCTCCAATCCCCAGGCAGGCTTTATTTGTTAGAGCACGAGTAAAATATCACCACAGGTGTGTGAGCCATGTGTGTGCAATTATCCAAGGATGCTAGAAGAGGGCATCAGATCTGAGGAAGCCGGTAGTTCAGGTGATTGAGAACCACCTGATGAGATACTGGGGACTGGACCCAGGTCCTCTGGAAGAGCAGCAGGTGCTCTTAACCACTGAGCCATCTCTCCAGCCTCATTGGGGATTTCCCTATCCATGTTCACAAAGGATATTCATGTACAGTTTTCTTGTAATGTCCTTTGGTTTGGGTACCAGGCCTCTGCTGGGGTCATGTGGTGACCATGAGTCACCTGCAAGTGCCTATGCAGTTTTTGTGTGGCATCACCATTATCTCCCGCTAACATTAGATAGATGTAGTGGAAGCCACACAGACCCATTGTTTTCTTCAAAGGACTGTTGCAAGTTTCAGGTTTAAGGGAGTTAAAAGATGCAGGATTATTTAGCTTTTGCATCTTCTCATATGTCAGTTGGGGTTAAGTATATCTTTTTCTTTAAGTTTATGATATAATTACATCATCCCTCCCCTCCCTTTCCTGACTTCAAACCATCCCACATATCCCTCCCTGCTCTTTTTCAAATCCGTAGACTCTATTCTCCATTAATTGCTATTACATGTTACATGTTATACACACACAGAGACATGTATATGCATATATATGTGCATACACACACACACACACATCCTAAATATGACCTGCCCAGTCTGTATAATGTTACTTGTATGTATGTTTTCAGGGCCAACCATTTGGCATTGGATAACCAATTGGTGTGCTCGTCACTGGGGAGACTATTTCTCCCGCTCTCAGTGTTCTTGAGTTACCTGTAGTTCTTTGTGTAGAGTTGAGGCCTGGTGGGCTAAGTGTGGGCATTCAAGGAATTTCCCTCCAGAGTCTCACTCAATAGCACCAGCTGGCCTGGAATTCTTAGGAGATCCCCCACCTCTGCTTCTCCAGTGCTGGGATTAAAGGTGGGCAACACCATGCTCAGCTATATTGTCCTACAACCTTTGGATCCATAGTCATGTCTCCTTTTGAATTCCTGTTGGAAATGTATGCTGTCTCACCTTTGTGATGGGAATTGCAATGTGTTTGTTACGTCATTGGTAGATTCCAAGCTGAAGCTTTTGGCTTGGCTGAGTTCTGTTTTTCATGGCCTTCTATCACATGGTCCTTCTCTTGATTTTGGGCTTTACCTTGCTCTTCTGTTTTGGCTCATGTTTTTGAGATGAGATTGAGATAAATAACTGGAAACTGTTGTTTTCTAATATAAATATTTAGACACACAAACCTGTTTGTTATGTATCCACAACTTTCAACATGTTCTCTTTCACTGTTGTTAAGTGAAACATACCTGTTACCCAGGTAGAATCTTCATAACTCTACTTATGAATAGGCTAGTTAATTTCCAAATATTTGATGGTTAAAAGAGAAAACACGCTACTATTATTGGTTTCCAATTTAATTGTTTCAGGGTTGGGCACAGTTTCTTGTGTGAGTCCTGCGGCAATGAAATCTGCTATATAGATATTGTCTGCCCTGGTCAATATTCCTGGTATATTTCAAAGCAATATGTGTACTGGGCTTCTGGAGAACACTGATCATGGTCACATAAAAGGCCTTTTTCAGTGCTTCATGTTCTCACTGGGTTTTATTTGACTATCAGTTATAGACAGTAATTGTTTTTCACTTTGGTTTTTGCTTTAGGTATTTTGGGGTTTATTTATTAGTTGCATACGTATTTGAAAGTGTGAGGTCGCCCCAATGACATTTTCTCAATAACCCCTCCTGTCTCTGACTGTCTTTAGGTCTATTTTGTCTGATGCTCATGTGGTTATTAGCTTTCTTAAGCTAGAATCTACACATCCTCTTTTCCAACATTTACTTTCAAATTCTCTGAATCCTTATATTTTAAGCCTGTCTCTTATGAGTAACATGCCGTAGGATCTTTGAGTTGGCATTGCCTGATAAACTCTGCTTTTTAACCAGAATGTCTCTCTGTTTTATTTGTCATCATTGATAAGACTTAAGTCCACATTTCTGCTCTTCTGCACCTGTCCTGTCTGCTCTTTACATCGTTGCTAACCTCTTCCTGCTTTCTTTTGAGTTAACTATTTTTTAAAACATGTTTAGTATTTGGTCCTTCATAAATATGCACAATATGTTCTGATCAAATCTACCCCAGCCACGCCCCCCCCACACACACACATACCACAGTGTTTCCAGACACAGGTTGACTATTTTTTATACTTTATTCTCTTTCTACAATTGACTTTTGGAGGGAGGGAATAACACACGATATTACTTTTTAGAGATTAATTTTTATACACATATATACAACATACTATAAATTGCCTTAAATTACAGCATAATTCTTTTTGTCCTCTTTTGATTTTTGTTTCTGTATGCTCTACCTTCACACATGCTGCGTTTAAACGCCTGTTCTATACAGTCTGCAGAATAATCACCAGAGCTGCACGTTCGATTTTGAATGAGTTTGTTAAGTAGATAGCCGGCGGATAGAGAGAAACCCAGACAGGTAGAAATACACCATCAGACTGGACACTTAGAATATCCAGCCAAGAAACCTGGAGAAGCCAGACTGAGGGAAGAAAAAGGTTAAGTTCTTCAAACCAAGGGCTTGCAAGCGTCCAGCAGAAATCAACTGGGGAAACTGAGGCAGCTAGCTAGAGTTCCAGGTTGAGTTTTCTCTCTGTGTTTGAGCCCCACCCCTGGCCTCTCTCTCTCCCCTCAGATGTTTTTATACTGTGGAATAAACAGTATATGTTGCTGGAAATGGCTCATCTTCCACCTGTTCACAAGGCACAGTGCCCTTGATCCCTTGGCTATTTTCAGTTTTTCTCTCTCCTCCCTGTTACAGAGCCAGGGCCAGCCTGATCCACATGGGGGATTTTAAGGTCTTCAGCCAAACATGCTGGGATCCGAGATCGTGGGGGGCAACCCCACTTCCAGAACCAATTTCTTCACTCAGACAGCTCGTGACACTTCACGGCCCCCCAATACATTGCCTCTTCTCTTCATCCAAATGATGCTTTCTTTGAAGGATTTTAGAAAATGTCCTTTTTTATTTCCTAATGTAACTGCCACTGGCATTATACTTTAGTCTCCCTCTCTGCAGCCCAAGTTTCCACCTGTTCTCACCTCCTCTTAACCCCGATGAGTTTCCTTTAGGATTCCTTATGGCTTTTGTTTATGTAAGATAGCTCACTATTTGCTCCCTTGTTCAAATATATTTTCTGATGGAATCAAGTTCTGGGTGATTTGTTTCACCTTCGGGTGACCTGTCATTGTCTCTGTGGAGAGTCAGCTGTCCCTCCTGCCGTCATCTTCAGAGTGCTTCTCAGAGGAGGGCTTTGACCTTTCAAGCTCATTCTGAACACCTCTTCCTTAGACAAAGGTCATACTGAACCACCAGGGAAAAATGGACTCTGATCCAGGCTGAGTTTCCGAGACCTTTGTAACAATAGAATAATATAGACCTGTGCCAGCAGGCCACAGGTACACGCTGGAGTGAAGGATCCAGCTTCTAACACTGAACAGCAGAATGACTCTTCTGAGCCTTAGTTTCTTCATTTACAAAATGATGTTGGAGACATCATTTATAATATCATTATGAAATGATGTGGAGAAGTCCCAGGACGCTGGCGAGGGCCAAGTAATACAAAGCATGCAAAGTGCATAGGATGGCCGGCATGTGGACATTCCCCAATGAGTGGTACCCTCTTCTGGGATGCCTTGGCCAGGTCTGTGACAGAAATGGTTTTCCTCTTGAGCTCATAAGTACATTCCTTCCAAAATAGAGCCATCTGGACTCTCAGTCAAGAAGAGTTGGGAAATTCTACCCCAAGTCTGGAGTAAAATATGTTATATCCCTGGTGTTCTGAGGGAAGATGGACTATACCTTACAGCCACTGGAATGGCTTGGAGACTTGGCCAGTACTTACCTATTACCTGAGTTAGTGGCTGTAGACACATTTTTTTCCCCTTAAGACCCAATGAGCATGGCTCATGTGGTGTCACCAGTCTAGACCCTTGCAATATCTGGGTCAGACTGCACTCTTCTGATGTGAGTTTCCCCAGTTTCATAGAGTGGTCTGATGGGTGGTATGAGGTCAAAGGTTGCTGTCTCTAGAGTTTGATGATGAGGATGAAGAGAGAGTGGGTAACAGCCCGGAGGAGAAGGAGTAAGAGAAGTGTGTCAGAGGTATCTTTCCTCTGGAGCCATCTAAGGCTGCTTGGCTTCCAAGTCCCGTGGCAGAGGGAACTCCATTTAAATGGAGCATAAGAGAAGGCGTCTCAGAGACAAAGTGGGGGCCCCTTCCTGGATGCAGGTGAATAATAAACACCAGGTCTGGGGAGCAGCACAGCATGCCTAGGCATCTAACGGGATGCTTGCCTTCACTATCTACAGCTTCCTGTTAGCGTTCTCTCCCCTGCTTTCCTCTCCGCTCTTCCTTGTCAACCATACAGATGGCTCCATTCCCAGGTGTGACAGAGCAAGTGAAGAACGGCCCAAGGACCATGCTCTGACTGCATCTGTCCCTTCTCTCCTTCCAGGCCCCCCGGCCCCACCACAAGATGTCATCGTCCAAGCTGGGGCCACAGCCGCCACGGTTCAGGTCTCCTGGAGGCCCCCTGCGCTGACTCCCACTGGGCTGTCCAACGGAGCCAACGTCACGGGATACGGCGTGTATGCCAAAGGGCAGAGGGTAAGTGGGCATGGGGTGTGAGGCTGTACCCTGCAGGGGTAGGCTTACGGAGGAAGGAGGGGTCAGATGCCCAGGGGAGGATTTGAGGATCTTCCAGCTCCAAGTCTCCATCACCTTCATGAGATCCCAGCTGGGTCTTCATGCTAGGGTTGTCTGCCACAAGTCAGAGTGAGGAGGTCCCATTCTGTTTTGGTTCCTAGCTGGGTCCAGTGTATTGGTGGCATCATTGAGGCAACTCCATGTAGTTAAAGGGGAGGTTTATTTGGGGGGTTTTACTTACAACAAGGACAAGGGATAGGTTACAGGGTCCGGGAGAAGTGAGGTGCAGTCCAGTGGTGTTCTCCGGAGAACTCGGCTCGGTCTACATCCAACATCCAAAATTACCAGGAACCAAGAGAGCAGGCACATCCGGATCTCGGGTCTTAAGGACTCCTGTCTCGACCCTGCTTCAGGGGCAGGCCATAGGTAGGCGTGACAGTTACTGGAAGCCTCAATGGGGGTAGTACTTCCAGGTCAAAGCTGGAACAGCTACCCACTACATCAGTATCCTTTCTGCCTTCCTGTTCCCTGTTCCACCCAACATTGACACATCACCTCTGAATTCACCAGCATCAGGCTCCCAGGCAGTGACGGGCTTGCCAGTTTTAACAGACTACCTGTTAGAAAGTTAAGACCCACCTAGGCAATCTTCCATTTGCAGGTGACCAGACCTGGACTCTGAGAAATATCTGTCTCTCTGGTGTCCCCGAGTGGAAAATCCACCATCTTAGCCTGCTGCCATTTCTGCACATGAAGCAGAGATCCTACCCCGAGGAAGCCTTTAGAAAGCTTCTGTTTAGCTGTTCACTGTTGTCTTAGTCAGGGTTCTTTATCACCGTGAAGGGACACCAGGACCACAGCAACTCTTATAAAGGAAAACATCTCACTGGGGCTGGCTTACAGTTCAGAGGTTTGGTCCATTATCCCGCCATCATGTCGGGAAGCATGGTGGCACATAGGCAGACATGGTGCTGGAGAGGTAGCTGAGAGTTCTACATCAGGATCAACAGGAAGCGGGGGGGGGGGCGCGAGAGAGAGAGAGAGAGAGAGAGAGAGAGAGAGAGAGAGAGAGAGAGAGAGAGAGAGAGAGAGAGAGTTGAGCATCTGAAACCCCCAAAACCCACCCTTAGTGACACACTTCCTCTAATAGGGCCACACCTTCTAATAGTGGCACTCCCTGGTGACCAAGCATTCAAAAAATGAGCCTATGGGGGGCATTCCTATTCAAGCCACCACAACTGCTGCCACCCCATTCTTCCCTCTGGTGACAGATTGGGCTGCTGGACTTGGGTGTGAGGTCCCCAGCCATTTCTCCCATGATTCACCTCTCGCAGGCTGCGGGCTTTCCCAGCGCAGGCTCCATGGTCTCTAAGGGCAGGTTTCACACACATCCAGGAAGTCTACTTGCTCTACCCCCTCCTCCCCTCCCTCCAGCTGTGGTCCTAAGCCAGCTCACCTTCAGATTCCTGTGGAACCCTGAATCTGATCTAGAGATGGAGGAAGAAGGCTATGCTTTGTTGCCCTCACAGCTACCTGAGTCCTGGGCTCCCGGAGACTCCTGCTTAGGTAGCTCTGTGAGTGACTTGAGCCAGATGCTGGGCTTTTCCTGCCAGGCGTCTGGCTCCAGCAGAGGCCACTGCTGGGTCACCACGTGCTGACAGCCTGTGACATGTCTTTCTCTGTGTGCAGGTGGCTGAGGTCATCGCTCCCACAGCAGACGGCACGGCGGTGGAGCTGGTCCGGCTGCGAAGCCTGGAGGCCAAGGCCGTGAGTGTGCGCACCCTGTCTGCGCAGGGGGAGTCCATGGATTCTGCCCTCGCTGCCATCCCCCCTGACCTCCTGGTGCCTCCAGCCCCCCACCCGAGGACTGCTCCCCCACCAAAGCCATTAGCAAGCGACCTGGATACCAAAGACCAACACCTGGGTCCCCACGTCAAAGTGGACGAGTCCTGGGAGCAGAGTCGGCCACCCGGCCCTGCACATGGCCACATGTTGGAACCACCTGACATGCATAGCTCTGGCCCCGGCAGAAGGTCACCCTCACCCAGCCGGATCCTCCCTCAGCCACAAGGAGCCCCCGTGTCCACCACCGTCGCCAAGGCCATGGCCCGGGAGGCTGCCCAGAGGGTGGCCGAAAGTAGCAGGGTACGTTGTGTCTTCCTAGCAGGTGGGTCCCTGTACTCTTGGGGTGGGGTATGACCTGTCCCTGTGCCTGGCCAATAGAGGCAGATCCACCAGAGAGTACTCCAGACCCCAGCCTAGGACTGTTATTCTGAACTGGGCAAGACCTGTTCTTTCATTACAACATCCCAGTCTGAGTATATATGTTGGGGATAGGGGTTTTTGTTACTATGGAGATTAAGTCAGGTTAGGACACACTCTCAAAGGGAGCAATGAGATATGCACTACTAAAGTTGCCTATTGGGGTACCCCTCCCCACCAGGCCTGGGAAGTAAGACCCAGGACTGAACTGGCCTACGACCTTCCCATCTCTCCCACATGTCCCCCTACCAGATGCCCAGATGTTTGGGGCAAGCTTGAGTTTCTCCACCAAGGAGGCAGAGGGACGCACTGGCAGGACCCTCTTAGTGTCAGGTAGCTCTGTGGGTCTCACCAGGATAGTGACCCCTGGGAATGTCTGCCAAGGCTGGGGGCACCCTCCTCCTGGGGCCCAGGTCAGGAGAGTGAGGATACGTGGCCAAGGGTCAGCACTGGAGTTGCAGGTGCCTGGGAGGATGCTTCTACCATATGTTCAGCCCCGTGTCGCTCCACGAGAGAGCACCCCTGACCCCAGGGCCCCAGAACCTTTTAGGAAACTAGAACATCAGATTGTCCATGACATCTGGTTTGTTCAACAGTGGCCACCGATACTTACAGCACATACTCATGAACTTGAGGCCTCTGCTTGAAGGGTACTCTGAGGCTCAAGGAGGCTGCAGCCAGGCCTGCATTGGAATCACTGAGGGATGCTTATGGTTGAGAGATGCTTTGGGGGCAGAGGATCCCGGCACAGCTTCAGAGTGGATCCTGGAGAGCCCAGTGGCTGTTAGGTTAGGCTGGGCCAGAGACCCTTCCTGGGTTCCTGCTTCAATGCCATGATCACTGAGCAAATTAAAGTCAGGCGAGGCAAGCAATGGAGGAAGAAGTTTCCCACTGAGGCCCGTGGTTCCCTCCAGTGAAGCTCAGGGTGATTCAGACCTCATAGAGAGGAGAGGTGAGGGGAAGAGCTGGTCCTGGGAGCCTGGACCTCAAGGGAACCTGGACCTCAAGGGAGCCACCTTCCAGCAGCAGCCTAGAGTCACAGTCTTAAGGGGTCACGGCCCAGCATATTTCATGCATCTGCCCTGGGGGAGGTTGCAGGGCTCCGTGTGTGAGAGGCCTCTCCGGGGTACCCCTGGGAATCTCCTTGCCCTTCTCAGTACTTGAAGCTGGGAATAACAACAGTGTGTGCTCCTGGGGTCCTCTCCAGTCCTTCCCTACATGCCTGCTCATCTTGGTCCTTTTCTCTTCCCAAGTTAGAGAAAAGGAGCCTCTTTCTGGAGCGGAGCAGTGCTGGGCAATATACCAACTCAGACGAGGAGGATGGCTACGCCTCCCCTGAGGTCAAGAGGAGGGGCACCTCTGTGGATGACTTCCTGAAAGGGTCGGAGCTGGGCAAGCAGGTGAGCGCGTGTACCCCTGCATCAGCCCTCGGCTGCCAGGGGCTTTAACTGGATGCATAGGAGTTTGGAGTTATGAAGACATTGCCCTAACCTGCCTTGGGTGTGTGCCATGTGGTCATATATGCGTGTGTGTGCTCACACACCAGAGTGTTTATGTACGCACATGAATTTGTGTATGCCCTTGTATCTATTTGATATGTGCATGTGTGTGTATGTGTGTGCCTGTATATAAGTGTATGGTGTGTGTATATGTTCCTGTTTGTGTATGTGCATGCCTCTGTGTGTACCTGTGTACATGAATATGTATATGTATGTGTTCTCATGTGTGGACATGTGAAAATGTGTTCCTCTGTGTCTACGTGGGTGCACATGTGTGTGTGTGTTTTATGCATGTTTGTATATGCGTGTCTACTTGTCTGATATGAATGTGCCTAAGTATGTTTATTCATGTGCTCATATATGGTATCTGGGCACATGTGCTCATATGTGAGTACATGTGACTGAATTCCTATGATCATTGTGTACATGTTTATGTGCACTTGTGTATAGAGATGTGTGTGCATGTGTGAATGGACATGTATATGGATGTCAGCATGTGTTCCTATGCATCTATGTGTCTCTGTATGAGTAAGTGTATTGTGATGAGTGTGCATGTAAGCATGTTCCTATGTGTAGTTTTGGTGCCTGTCCTGGATCTCACTCTGTAGCCCAGGCTGGCCTCAAACTCACAGAGATCCACCTGGCTCTGCCTCCTAAGTGCTGGGATTAAAGGCGTGCACCACCACCACCGGCCCTATGTGTGTTCTTATATGTGGACATATATATGCACATGAGCATGTATCTGTGTGTGCCTGTACATACATATGCACATTTGTTTGCTTTATGACAGTTCTTTTAAAAGCCTCGGTGTACCACGTGTGACCACTTGCCCTGCCATGTCCTCTTGTGTGACACTGTACACAGGAGTGCCCTAGACCTCAGCCATCTGAACTGGCGATGTTGGGCTTGAGCCTTTGTTCAGCTGGTGATGTGCAGATGTGACAGGTTGGAAGTTGAGCATCATATGATGTGATGGATCAACACTGCTTGCTCTGTCTCCTCCAGAGTCCAGGATCCTTGTGCCTGTCAGAGTGGGGTGACCCGTGCTGCCCCGCTCTGCAGCTTAGGCAAAATTGTATCTATCTGGCTTTGTTTGCATACGCTGTGCCCACATGGGCTGGTTACATGGGTTCTGCAAGTTGGCAAATACGACGAGTCCAGGACTCAGAGAGGGGTAGCCTGGGAGCCTGTGGCATGTGCAAGATGTCCTATCAAGAGCTGGAGAGATAGCTCAGTGGTTAAGGATAGCTCTTTCAGAGGACCCAGGTTGGATTCCCAGCACCTACATGGTGGCTCACGATTGTCCGTAACTCCAGTTCCAGGGGAGCCAATGCCTTCTTCTGACCTCCACAGGCACTAGGCACACATGTAGCGTCCAGACATACATGCAGGCAAAAGCGCCCACTACACATAAAAATAAAAATAAATACATCGAAAAAAAAAAAAAGAAGTCCCATCTATGTTCCTCTTTGACCACAGCCGCACTGTTGCCATGGAGATGATTACCACACAGAGAGCAGCCGGGGGTCAGACCTGTCGGACATCATGGAGGAGGATGAGGAGGAGCTGTACTCAGAGATGCAGCTGGAGGATGGGGGCCGGCGCCGGCCCAGTGGTACCTCTCACAACGCCCTCAAGGTGAGCCCTGAGCTCATGACCGGGTGCCCCGAATCTGGGGGATGCTCCCTTCCGCCCCTTTGCTGGGATTGTTTCACGAGGGCATTCAGGAGTTACATGCTGCTCCTGTCTGCCTTGCCAAGAGGGCTGGGTACTCGGGGGGATCCCCTTGGAACCCCTGGACACAGCCGCACTGCAGTGGGAATAGAATTATAAGCAACAAAACTAGCCTCAGCCTTACATGCTCATATAGAAGGTGCAGCTTCTGGGTTAGGACTGAACCAGCAGTTTGGAGCTGGGCCACACATTCCTGTGTAAGAGGAGGAATCCATGGTGGGCTAGAACCATGCAGCGGAGGCCAGAGGAGGCCTAGGACAGCACACTCCTGGGTCCATCACCGGAGCCCCATACCAGGAAAGAGTCCATACCATCTACCACTGGAGATCTGCAATGAAAGGGTGGCTACTTCATGAGAAGGTGGTTGGGGGTAGGGTGAAGCCTGCAGGGCTTATTTCTGCAGGCAGGCATCATCTTGCACTGTGGTGGGCAGACGATAACATATATTACTGAGGTCTGTTCAGAGCCTCTATGGGGATCCTATGGATGTTTTCCCCATAAAAGTCCTTGCAGGGGCTTTGGGGACCTCCATGTGGTCCTGCATGGTGAAGCTCACTCCATTCCCTGTGCCCCTCCCCCAGTGGGTCCCACACCGACCTCTTCTGAACCGGAGACTCCTACCTGCCCCAGGCCATGTTCCAGAGCAAGAGTCACCTTGGAAGGGTTCACGGGTGGGTCAGGGAAAGGCATACACCTGTGCCTTGCACCTTCCAGACACTTCTCTGGACAGGGGAAGATATTTAGAAGCTGCCTCTCAGGAACTGCTTAACAAAGGAAGGGCCAGCGAGGGTGTTGCGAAGCAGGAGGGGTAGTCCATGTAGCTCCCACCCTCTTACAAACAGCCCAGCAGTGCCCTAGAGGAAGTGGGATCAGGGTAGCCACAGGTGTATGCCGCTCACCCACCAGGCTTCTTATGGGTGTGGGTTTCAAGATTCTCCTAATAAACTGCCAGGGGCATTTGGGAGCTGTGGCCACAGTAGACCCATAGTCCCATATTACAGTGACTGGCTAAGCCAAGCCAGGTTTTCCTGGAGGGACCAGGGCATATGACTCTTCATCTCCAGCTGGCCCAGCTCACCTGCCTACCCTGTATTACCCTCTTTTTCAGCTATCGTCCTTCACTTTCCTAGTGCTCACCACCCCTGAGCCAAACAGCCTTGAATGTGGCGTGATAAAGGAGAAAGATCCAGGAGTTAGTAGATCCGCTGCCCACCCACTCGTGGGCAGTGTCAGGTGCATACAGTAGACGGTACTAGGAGGAAACAACCTTCCCACGTGGTCCGAGGTGTCCACAGACCGGCGAGGGCAGTCATCACGAGCACCCATCATAAGATGTACCCCCCAGATCTCAGCAGGGGATGAGAGCAGCTTTCCTCGAATTAGTCAGATCTTCCCCAAAGGAGAGTATAGAGCAGGCAGGGGTTGGCACCAAGAGACGGCTTCTCGGAAAGAGACAGAGGCTGATGGCTGGAGCTGGCAGGGAATGGTGCACATGGAGACGTTGGCTAAAGCCGGAACGCAGGAGAGTTGGCGTAGTCACCTCAAGAGTGGTTAGCTCTGGGCCAGGTACTAAGACCAGATGGGCCAGATGTGATAGATAAATAAATAAATAAACCTCAGGTGCAGAGGCAGAGGATCTTGGTCCTTTGTAGGTACCAAGTAGGCACTGGGTCTGTTAAGGCAACGTTCATCAGAACATAGGTGTGCTCTAAAGGAATCTGGCTACTGCTTTAGCTAAGGGAAAAGTGGATGGCTGGGGTGCCAATGCTTGGAAGGAAGCAGTCCACAGGGCTGGACAGGGACACGGTGGGGTCACCTCCAGCTACGCTGGGCATTCAGCGGCAACTGTCCCCAGGCTGCAGGGAATCAGCCACAGTGGCAGACAAATTCCCCCACTACTCTGGGTAACTCATCAGCATAGGAGCAGCCAAGGGCCTGGGAGCATTGTGCCCTCCCGTCCGGGCCACCCTTTGTCCCTCTGGCTCACCCGCATGGCGTCTGCTCCTGACGTCCGTCCGTCCGTCCGTCCGGCTGGCTCTTCCGTGTGCTGCCCCTCCCCTCCTGCTCGGCACCCACCACGTGGCCCCTTTGCTCCATCCCAGAGCCCCCAGCAGGCACGGCGCAGGTTCCCCCTCCACCCCGTGAGCAAAGGCTGCCTCATGCTGCCCCCCCTGCCTCCCTGCCGAGACTAATTCTGTGTGTGTTTTCTCTTCTTCCTCCACCGCCTCATGTCTGGTCATACACCGCTCCCTCACACATGCTGTCCCCAAGGAATGCCATAAGGCTAGGAGCTTTGAAGGCGCTTTCCTGGAGCAGCCCGAGTTCCCCCATCAGCCCCACCGCAGTAAGAGACTGTTCAGTATCCCCGAGGTAGCTGAGGAGGACACGGAGCTTGGCGAGCCGCTGCTCAGGCAGGGCATGGGGTCCTCCAGAGCCAGGGCCTTGTTGGCCATGCAGCGTGGGCCAGCGCGGTCCTGTTGGGGACATCCAGTCCTACAGGGATCCTGGCTCCCTGCAGAGCACAGGGGCCCGGGCATCCATATGGAGGATCTCTTTCTGGAAGACAGAGGTTGTCGGTTCAGCCGCTCGGCCACCAGGAGCCCGGACAGTGGTTTGGACTGTGGCAGTGAGGAGGAAGAGTCTCGATTTAGTTTCAGGAGCACCTCCACCAAATGCAGTCCAGGCCCTGGTCACTGTCCCTGTAGGAGATGCCCGAGGCCCCTACTGGCCCGGAGGCGGACGCTGACCCGACAGAGCAGCATCGAAGAGGACTTTGGGGAGCAGGTGGACCCCAGTGACGTCATCAGGAGCGATGACCCCCAGCTCAGCCCGGAGAGGCCCGTGCCCAGGAGGGATGGCTGGGACGAGGCCAGCGACCACGAAGATTTTCGGGGTGTCTGGAGGAAAAGCCCAGCCATGCCCGACAGTAGGGCAGCTGAGCGGCTCGCACAGCCTCCTCCCCGAGTGGCAGACGGCCCTTTGGTGTGTCAAGTATCCACCCTCCCCTGCGCGCGCGCTTGCCAAACCAATCCGAGCTCATTCTTTTGTTGGTTTTGCCTTTGGTTCGGGTTGCGGAGTGCATCCGGGGACTCTCTGGGCCGCTCTTCTCTTTGGTTCTCCCTGCATTTTTTTTTTTTTTTTATTTCTTCAGTCCCCATTTGCTTCCCAGTTGCTTGACCATCCTGAAGGTTTTCTTGCTTTGGAGTTAACAATCGCCCCCACAGAATCAGCGATGGGTACGGCTGCTTTACTTAAAGGACAACTGAATCTAAGTTTTAATTAAGGGTTAGCTGAACTGCTGAATATCTAGAACTCGGGAAACACACATCCCTCCCCCCCACCCCCTCTACACACACACACACAAAATGATGCTTAGGCATTCAAGGAGGACGCTGGTATGATCAAAGGCTTTTTTTTTTTTTTTTTTTTTTGTCCTTGTTGTTTTGGCTTTTTAAGTTTTTCTTTTTCCTTTTGGCTTTCATCTATAACTGTCTAAAAATATGGAGAATAACCAGGGAAGAAACTCATTTTTTTTATAAATTGTTTCCAAGGTCTTACTCACCCCCCCCCCCCAGTCTTTTTTTCCCCTCTGTGTCTACCACACAGCAAGGGTTCATCCAAAGCTTCATACATCTCTATAATTGTATCCTTTCTACAACGTCTGCCCCCCCCCCCCCCCCCCGCTGTGCTCGGCTGTCCTTGGGCACACAGGTGGGCCACCAGCGCGGCCGCAAGCCTCCTTCTGAGCTGTGCACTCTGTGATGTGTCCACGCCCGGCGCCTGCACCCCATGGTGCCCGCCCAGTCTCACCCCATGGCTATCGGCTCAGACACCTTGGCTCCTGTGTCCTGGGAATGGCCTCCACCAGCCTGGTTCCTTGTGATCTGCTTCCTTTCAGTCAGTTCTGACTGCTAGTCCAAATGAGAGGTAGACGTCTCTAGACAGGAGGTCTGTTCAGGCCCAGGTTAAGCACGATCAAAGCTGAGAGCATGTAGACACTGCCCTCTGAGTGTCTGGAACCCACCACACCCCTTCTGTCTGTGATGGACTTTGGGAACTATGGCAGTGGATCTCCGCTAGTGTGACATTTGGGGGTGGGATAACAAAACCAGAAGACTTCTCTGCAATGGCGCCTAAACTGCACATCATAGTCAGTTTGCTTCAGAAGATTTACCTTCAGGAGCAATAACATCTACCAAAAGCTTCCTCCTATGACTCATTTTTACTACCAGCCCCACTGCGGTGTGTCCAGAAGGGACCCTGATGTAAAAGGCAGGGTCCTGGGCGCAGTTGGCTTCTCCCCAGGGTCACTCAGCTAACCTTTCAGTTAAAAGCTACGTTTAGTTGCCTTTAGTGCTTTTGCTTCCAATCCGGATTGATTTGGCTTTAACTCCTCCTTTCCTTTCCAAGGCCAGCCAGACCTAACCACGGTTTTTTTTTGGGTCTAGATTTTAGGAAACTCTGCTTTGATGGGGCGAGGAGACCGGATGGATCACGTGAGCCGAAGGTATCCTCACGGTGGCGGAGGTCCTCAGAGGCACCGGCCGACAATGGCTCCATCCATTGGTTAGTGGCCTGATCGGTATCATTCACTTTCTGTCCACCACCTGAATTAAAAACAATGCAGGGGTCACGCATGAGGACTTTGGTCCCCGTGACAAATGTCTGAAGAGATAAAGGACAACGGGACTCACATGTCAGGGTTCGATCTATCATGGCAGGGACAGTGCCGGAGGATAGCCACCATTGTGTGTGTGTGCACGTGCGTGTGCGTGTGCGTGTGCGTGTGTGTGTGTGTGGTGTGTGTGTGTGTGTTTTGGAGACCCAGAGAGAGTGGGGAGAGGAGGAGAGAGAGAGAGAGAGAGAGAGAGAGAGAGAGAGAGAGAGAGAGAGAGAGAGAGAGAGAGAGAGGACAAAATACTGCATTTCCTGGCTTTATCCTTCCTGCTCCTACTCCATCAACCCTAGCCCCTGGGATGGTGCCTCCCAGATTCCCACATGGAGGACACAGTTCTTCCTTCCTGCTAAATCCTGTCTGGGTCCATACTCAGACATACCCAAGAGATGTGCTTTAGGGATTTTCTGAAGGGAGGGAGGGAGGGAGAGAGAGAGAAAGAGAGAGTTGATTATATACCCCAAATATTCCACACGAGCTCCAGGTAAGTTGAGTCATCTGCGTGCATAGGCCACATTGGTGCAGGTCTTGGGAACACTTGGAAGCTGGAAGTGTCCCCAAGATAAGTGCCCCATCCACCGCTACCCCCCGCGCCTCACCATCCGTCCCAGTTCCATTACCTCCACCCACTGCAGGACAGCTGGGCTTCCTTCTCTCACAGACCATTCGGGATTCTGCCAGTGGTGCCCAAAGCTGTAATTTGGTGATTGTCACCAACTCATGCTAAGGGTGGCTGCAGGTCGGGGCCAACAGCTGCCCCTGGCATGGAATCATGCGGACAGGAGTTCTAAGAAGTGGTGTTCATGAGGCAACAGGGAAGGGGAGGAGCCAAATAAACCAGGCTTTTGTGAATACACCACACACACACACACACATACACACACACACACACACACACACACACATATACACACACATACACACACACATATACACACACATACACACACACACACACACACACACACACACATATACACACACATACACACACACACATATACACACACATACACACATACACATACACACACACACACACACACACACACACACACACACACACACACACACGCATGCATGCACACACACCACAGCAGAGACACTAAGCAGGGACGGTTAGGGACAATACTGGGTTCGCCATGTCAGAGAGGAAGAAAATCTGCTTAGGTGGCCCAAGGTGGAAAGGATTCAAATCACAGTGAGCAAGAAGTGTTGGAACACGGTTCTTTCCCCAATCCCAAGAGGAAGCCACACAGCCGTAGGAATCCTTTCTGGGCTTCATCCTTCTGCAGTGGCAGGGAAGCATTTATTTTGCAGCCCTACAATCTTCATGAGGCATCTGTTTTACCCTTAAAGATGTCGTAGGACGTTGGATATCCTCGGCTGGTTGTATTTGCAGCTGGTGGAGTGTGAGGCCTCAGATTCCATCCCCACACCCACACTGCCAAAAGATCCCCCACACCACCACCCCACTAAATCCCACCCAACCACCACCACCCCCCAAAACCTGTTTTCAGTGATCCAGAAGATAGCAAGAGGTGTGTGGCCAGACCCAGAAACCGCGGACCCCAAGATAGCAGATCAGCGCAGGCCTCTGTGCTCTGGTCCTAGTGCCTGGCCAACCGACCTTGACAAAGTGAACAGAAATGAGTCTGGGCTGTCCCAGTCGGTGGGACTTCTGTCCTGAGGCTTGAGAGCCAGGCCTGGCTCACTCAAGGCTCAGCTCATCCCCTGCTAGCCAAGTTGGCCGTCCAGTCTCAGTGTTATTGTTTGACAGATAAAGGGCATAGCTCTGCTGGAGATATCACATGGCCAAATAAATAGGCCTTTGTGACTCCCATCACCACCCCACCACTCCAAGCAGAGACATCATAAGCAGGAATGGACTTTGCTATGGTCACTGAGATACATGTCATGTAAGGAGTTAGGGCAGGATTTCTATTCTAATCACCTAGCAAGTCAGAGATGGAAAAAAGGAAAGACAGGGATATTCCATGCTCACAGACATGTCAGGCATCCTTGTCACTGGGGACAGGCTGCACTGTCCTGTCAGGTACCCTTGTCATTAACAACCAGGGACAGCCTTTACTGTCTTGGCTGGGACCCTTGTCATTGAACCTTCCGCAAGGTTTATCTGGATTCTTTTTTTTTTTTTTTTGAGACTCTGTGTAGTTTTGGTGCCTGTCCTGGATCTCACTCTGTACACCAGGCTGGCCTGGAACTCACAGAGCTCCACCTGGCTCTGCCTCCCGAGTGCTGGGATTAAAGGCATGCGTCACCACCGCCTGACCCATTTGTCTGGATTCTTAAGGTGATAAACACAGGAGGCTGCAGGCACGTGGCTGGCCCCAAAGAGAGTAACACTATGGAACAAAGATCACATCCTTCACCCTAACACTTGAAAGAGCATGAGCCATGCCTTGCCTCTTCTTAGTTCTTGTAGCTACCCAAGAACCCATGTGAAAAAAACATAATTTAAACCCAGCACTTTGCATGGTGTACGCATGTGTGGAACCACAGCCCTAAGTGCCTGTTGAAGACCTCAGAAGAAACCATCCATGGGATAGGTCTGTCACTCACCAAGAAGAACACAGGCTAAGGAGTCAGTGACTAACAGTCAGGGGTCAGGGGTCAGAGGACATGTTCATCTGGCCCTTAATTCTCTTTTCTTGTTAAAATACCAGCAATTAGGGTCTGGAGAGAGGGCTCAGTGGTTCAGAACAGTTGTTGTTCTTGCAGAGGACCTGGGTTCATTTTCCAGCACCCACATGGCAGCTCACCACCACCTGTAACTCCAGTTCCAGATGGTCTGTCGCCCTCTTCAGGTCTCCACATACACATGGTGCACATGCATGCATATAAAATCGTAGCTGGAGTTTTCGCTCCGGGTCCCGCCAAGCTCCGGCAGTCCCTTAACCCACTTATAAAATAAACATACAGACGCTTATGTTACTTAAACTGCTTGGCCGTTAGTTCAGGCCTATCAAAGTCTAGCTCTTACTCTTATATTTAGCTCATTTCAATGAATCTATACTTTGCCACGTGACTCGTGGCTTACTGGTACCTTACATCTTCCTTGTCCTGGCGGTGGCTCCAGGTAGTCTCCTCCTTCCCTTCCTGTTCCCTTAATTCTCCTCTTTGTTAGTCCCGCCTATACTTCCTGTCTGGCTACTGGCCAATCAGTGTTTTATTTATTAACATATTTGCCATACAGAACATCCCACAGCATAAAATAAAAGATAAAAATTTAAAAAACATTAGCAATTAGTATTTTAGAAACCTACTCTATTCCAAAAGCATCTATTTTTCTTTCCTAGAGGTAATGAAGTCTTTATATCATATTTTCCTGGGTCTATTTTTAATAGACAGTGGAGCCTCAACTAAGTAAAATATGGTGGCTATTAATAATCAGATTTCTAAAACTAATTTTAAGTAAGCCATGTTCTGCATGAGTTAGGTTCCTTAGCCCCCTGTCTAATGACACCAGGTTCCTTAGTTCACTCTCTGTTTCCAAAGACATTTAATTGTGCTTAATTTTTTTTTCCTCAGGAATTTTTGGGCTTTAGGTTAATCTTACTGACCTGACCCATTGAATGCAAGGCTTGGGCCAGTGGGGAGGGTGTCACCTTTTTGAAAATGAATGGTGTCACCCATCTGAGTGTAACGGAGTCGATCTTACTAATCACTGTGGACTCTCTCTCATTGTTTCCCATTCTCCTGGTGGTTTGAGGGGGGGGGGGTGACAGCATATCCTGCATCCACAGGACATGTTGAAAATTGAACACTAGCTGGACAAAGTCTAGTCCGTCAAAAGAGAGAGTCCATCCCTGCCAAGAAAACGTTGCACATTGTAGATAGTATCAGACATTTAGGTGAGATGTATGACACATGATGTGGATAAGCTGTTCCTGAGCAAAGGCTCTCCTGTGTATCCCGGAGGATGTAATGGTGTGGTCCAGGGGAAACTGGCCATAGGCCTCCATCCTTAGGATCACACTCAACTCATGGCCACAGAGGCTTGCTAGCTACAGAAGTACCACATAACACAACCCAGAAAAGCACAAAGAACAGACACACACCAAATGCTGATTTAGGCCACATCCGGAAGTTCCCTTCCCTGTGCTGTTTCTATAGGTGAAACTTCTCCAACCAGGCGGCATGATGGGAGCTAAGCGCCCCTTGCATACCCCAGCTAGGGGTATCCCAGGTGGGGCCTCACAGCTGCCCCTGGTTCCACACATCATCCTGTGAGAGTGAGTGTGGGAGTTCTCACGCCTGCCTGCTAAAACCACAATGAAGAAATTAACAGGTCAGGCTGTAGAGGATTTTGTCCAAGCACAAATTAAAGGAAACTTTGTTTTATTGTAGTTTATGTTTTTAGAGTTAACTGAATATTATTTATAGATACATACATACATACACATCATGTTTTTATTAAGGTTTATCTTTATGTGTATTAGTGTTCATCTGCATGTATGTCTGTGCTCGGTGTACATGCGGTGCCTGTGGAGGCCAGAAGAGGGCGCCAGATCCCCTGGAACTGGAGTTAACAGGTTGTTGGGAAGCCAGGTCTTCTGCAAAAGCAGCCAGTGTTCTTAACCTCTGAGCCAACTCCCCAGCCCTGGAGGCATGTTTACAATACATGAACAAGAAAGGGACAGAGGCCAGGACAAGAAGGCGGCAGTACAAATGGTTTGTACCCTAAGGTCCAAATGGCTTCAGAGAGACAGTATGGTGTGGGGTTTCTCAATTTCACCTCATTTTAAAACCTGGAATATTTTACTTCTTTTCCCCTTAGACTTTCTGACACGGGACAGGTAAACATCACGTATATTTGGGGGTCTGGGAAATGGCGACTGTGGAACCATGGGGTGATGACCAAGTGTGAGGACCCCTTCCTAGTGCAGGTGTGCATCTTTAAATCATCATTATTTGGTGGGTAAAGAAGCCACCTCTTTGGTGTTCTCTGTCCACCTATGTCATCCCCCAAGTCACAGGCTAGAGATAGTTGTCGGGTCAGGTTGATCTCCCAAGCCGCTCTTCCTCCTGCCAATTCCAGTTTCTGACCAACTCACAGGATCGGGACGTTACCTGGCTTCAGACTATTGCAGCAGTTCTCAGCTTCAGTTCCCTGTGGGGGTGTCGAATGACCCTTTCATGGGGTCACATATCAGATATTTACATTATGATTCATAACAGTAACAAAATTACAGTTATGAAGTAGCAATGAAATAATATCATGGTTGGAGATCACCACAACATGAGGAACTGTATTAAAGGGTCACAGCATTAGGAAGGTTGAGAACCACTGTTCTATTATCTCCCTCTCTATGAAATGCACGCCCATGTACATGTGTGTGCAAGTGTGCACAATTGGCCTCTGGATTTCAGGTTCTGCATTCTCAGATTTGACCAACTATACAGAGAAAGTATCTGAAGAATACTTTCACCTGTCCCAAGCATACACAGACTTTTCTTTCTTTATTACAACTCCCTAAACTACGGAACAGCCAAGCATTGACACTGTACTGGAAATACCCTTCAGCCAATTAAAGTGTCCAAGGTGGGTGAAGGTTGGGGGGATGGCTAGAGAGGTGGCTCAGTAGTTAAGAGCATGTATTACTCTTCCAGTGGACGTCTGACCCCAGAAACCACATGAGGAGACTCACAACCATCTGTAACTCCAGCTCCTGGAGGACCCAGCTCCTCCAGCCTCTGAGGCACCTGCACTCACATGCACATACCTATACATAATTAAAAATAAATCCTCTTTAAAAAGTGTCTGAGTGGGGATTGCAAAAAGTGCTATTTGCCATCATTTTAAGGGGGCGGGTCTGCATGAGGGGAGTCTGCAATGAGCATCGTGCGGGTATAGCTAGACAACCATACACCTCATGATATCAAGTCACACACACACACACACACACACACACACACTCACACTCACACTCACACTCACACACACATTAGGATTTAAAAAAAAATCACCATTAGATAGTGAAAAAGCTTTAGTTCCCTTCCATGGAGGTTGTTTCTGCTTCTGGTTAAACATTCAGAGCTGGGAGAATATCCCTGTTAGCCATATTGAACTCTGAGGTGCAAGTGAGCGGTAAATAAACGTAGAGTTAGCCTTGTGTTCTGCTGAGGACCCAGGAAGCATCTCCCGAGGATCACATCCACACTCAGAGGGGACCAAACACCTATGACAGAGCCACTGACTCAAGGCTTCTTGCTATCACGGCTTCCGCTCACAGTGTGGCTTAGTTTGGAGTGAGGCCCTGTTCTGAAGCTATCACCTGCTTCGGCACTCCACCTCTGGGGGATCTCTGGCCCCATGGTGAGCCCAAACAGACAAAGATGAGCACCCAGGGCTGTCCTTTCCACAGATGCACCCCTGAGCTGTTCCACAGGGTGCCGCATGACCCCTGTGCTCCGTCCCCTGCATGCTCTAGATGAATACACCGGGCGAGACCGCCTTTCCCCGGACTTCTATGATGAGTCAGAAACCGACCCTGGTGCTGAGGAGCTCCCGGCCCGCATCTTTGTGGCACTGTTTGACTATGACCCACTTACCATGTCCCCAAACCCTGACGCTGCGGAAGAGGAGCTTCCCTTCAAAGAAGGACAGATCATCAAGGTAGTGATGGCTGCGGTGTCATGGGTGGGGGCAGAGACTGGCGGGGGGTGGGGGTGACGGGAAGTAGTAGCCCTTTAGCCTCAAGGGCTGTTGGAGGAGATGGCTCAGGGCTATGAAAGCCTTGAATATAGGACAGGCCTCTACTCCACCTAGGAAAAGGGCCACTGCCTTCACCTGTCTGCCTGAGGGGATTGTGCACATACCTATGCACACATACCTGCATGCCTGAGTGTGTCCCGGGTACTACGCGTGCAATCAGAGCCTATGCTTACAGACCCTGAACTTGAAAAACACAGGTTTCCATGTCTGACCAATAAAGGGGAGGGGAGAGAAGACAGGAGCCGTGGTCACGGGGCCAGTGGACCTGTGACTGATGTAGGTGAAGGGTGGGCTCTGAAAAGCGTGTTCTGAGCGGCTTTGACTTTAGGTGACTCGGCTATTGGTGGAGTTGATGTATGGCTGAGCCAGCCTATCAAAATGCTTTACTTACTTCCCCGCCCCCCTCACCACTACCACCACCACCCTAACACCCCACACACACCAATTCCCCCAACTCCTCCCCCCCCTCCCCCCCCCATGGCTCCAGGTATATGGAGACAAAGACGCAGATGGCTTCTACCGTGGGGAGACCTGCGCCCGGCTTGGCCTCATTCCCTGTAACATGGTCTCCGAGATCCACGCGGATGACGAAGAGATGATGGACCAGCTGCTGAGACAAGGCTTCCTCCCTCTGAACACACCCGTGGAGAAAATAGGTGAGTGCAGTCCCTCAGGGTCTACTGTGCTTACACTTTTTACAACAGTCCGTGGCGTGGGGGTCGGGGAGACGGGGAGTTGCAGCCCCCAGAAACACAGACCGCACAGCACCTCTGAGTGCCCAGTTCTCGGGAGGATTTCCTGATCTTTCTTGTCTGGCAAAACTCACTCTGCAAGCCAGTACTGCAATTTCCCTGCACGCTTTAGGAGTATTCACACATCCTCGTGTGTGTGTGTGTGTGTGTGTGTGTGTGTGTGTGTGTGTGTGTGTGTGTGATGGGAGAAGTTCAGCTAAAAGTCTTTGCTTTGGGGAGGAAAGGGTTTATTTCACCTTATAGTCCGCAGTCCTGCATTGAGGGAAGTTATGGCGGGACCGGAGGCACAGAGCATGGTGGACCGTAGCGTATTGGATGGCTCAGCCAGGTTTCTTTACAACTTACTACCCAGGGGTGTCACCGCCCGCAGAGGGCTGTTCCCCACCCCTACTTTTAATCATCAATCAAAACAGATGCCCCCACAGACTTACTCACAGGCCAGTCTGACGGAGGCAAGTCCTCAGCTGAGGTTCCCTCTCCCCGGTGTACAGTGACGTTAATAAAAGGCCAGAGGTCTCTCTGGAGAAGGCTGGGAGGAGGGCTGACTGTAGAGTTGGTCAGGGTCATAACATGGCTGTGCCTCGTGGGACCTGCCTTCCCTTTAAGGGGCTTTGGATCAGTCATTAGCTCAAGTCTGGACACCGGTGGATGGGCTGTGATGCTTTGTTAGTGTGACCCAAGATAGCCTTTCTTCCATTTGAGTTTCTCTGCTTATACAGACCAAACAGAAACTGGGCGGGCTTATCTACTTCGTTCCAAGAAACACCGTGATTAATTAGCCTGTCCCCAAAGTCAGGCTATTGTGGGCATTGTTTTGCCTGTGCTGTCCATTATGGTAACTGTGCCTTTGGTGATTCATGCTGCCACCTGGCCATGCTACTCTGGGTGACTCGAAGACACACACACACACACACACACACCCCAACATATGTGATGTCCCACCAGAACTGCACCCCTGAAGCTCCTGCACACCTAGCAGGTGGCTCCACCGAGAGTCTTCGTCTCTAGCACTTTTTCACAGCTTTAGAAGCTTGGGGAGGGGCCTTGTGAGTCCTGTAAACTTCCAAGTATTCTGAGCCTTGTATGTTTCCTTAGCTTTGTGAGTTTTAAGAGCTTCCATCTTCCCTCCAGGAAGGAAGGTTTCAATTCAAGGGATAGCTGTGGCTTTTTTCCCAGAGCAATGGTCAGAACCTCATGGTGCCTACTAGGCTTTCCCAAGCCATATTCACCTGGTGCCTCCGACCACTTGGACTCATCTGGGGAGGAGGTCCCCTGCCTCATAGAGCCCCCACGGCATGGTAGACACAAGGGAGAATGTCACTGTGAAGTGAACAGTCTAGAAAAAACATTAAGCACTAGAGGCTGAGACACTTTTCTCAAGTGAGGGACATTAGCAGGTTACGCATACCCTTTTGGGCACTGAGGGGAGTCGCCACTGATTTGGCGATCTTCATGACTAGATCTTACGGTTTTGCAGAGAGAAGCAGAAGAAGTGGCCGGGGTCACTCTGTGCCCACGCGAAGAATGGTGGCACTCTACGACTATGACCCGAGGGAAAGCTCCCCCAACGTGGACGTTGAGGTACCAGCCCAGAGTCCTTTCATGCTGTACTGATCTGGAACGGCTACCAATGCCTTCCTGGCTAAGCTTCTCCTGGGTACCATACTGAGGCCATGCGCCTGTAGGTCTCACTCTTCTCAGCATGGTAGAGAGGGAGGCCCAGGGACAAGCCTCATCAGAGATGGCAGTCACATTCTCTGGCTCACAGCCAGCCACAGCGAAACACGGGTCCATGTTTTCAGTTAACCTGTGGTCAGCCAAGGTCCAAGGATGCCCGTGGGAACTGTAGAAACCAATGAGAAGTGAGCAAATGGCTGTTCTTAGCCACATCCACAAATTGTCCCGCCCCATTCCATCCAGCTGGGAGTCCCCCTGACCCAGAGTAGTGCTCATGCTCAGCCTCACTCAGAGTATAGTATGCTTGCTCCCTTGTGTTCTAAGTTCCTATTCCTCTATTAGGGTGTCTAGTTTATAAACTGTCTCATGCAGAGGTACGCCACTGCAGTGTGGCAGTCACTGGGTATGACTCAAGTGTTTGATGTCATGAGGACAGTTTTAGTGGCAAATCCCTGTCCCTATGGCCTGAGTCTCCCAGCACTATTGGAAGAGCGACCCATGACCCACACCTGTAGGGCATGGCAATATGGAGTCCCTTTTAGCAGAGAAAAAAACGTTACTGTGGCTGATGACCCCTCACATGCATATGAAAGATGAGAGGGCCGGTGGTCTGGGTGCCTGGGGCAGCTGGGCACCCCATGGCACAAAGGCAGAATGTGATCAGAAATAAGGAAGAAACCTCAGAAATAAGGCTGAGGTCTTTGTCACCCGCCCCCCAAACCAGATTGATCTGGATTCCTGCCCACAGCTTTGCTTATCAGATGCTGGCTGAGGAACTGGATCACTTCACTCTTATTAGGGACACAGCCGCACTTGTAGTTACCCCTGGCTAGCTTTCTATTTCTCCCTTCTGCTGGCCTCTAAGGGTCTAAGGACAGTTTGACTTCTGGACACAGGGGCTCGTGTTCACCAAGCTCTGCTCTCCCCAGACTGGGACCTAACACTTAACAGATGGGTGTTGCATTGATGGTGGAGTTGGGTGATTTTCTTGGTGCTGAGAGGGTGTTTACCAATGGTCCTCACTCTCCAGGGAATGGTCCCAAGTCTTGCAGGTGTGTAGAGTTACCATGTGACTAGATTCCCAGTGCATTACCAGCAGGTAGCAATGACCTTTACTCTACTGTGTTTCTCTTAGGCTTACTTAGAACAGATGTCCCCCCAGCTTTGAAGAGACACCCCCACCCTGTCCCTCAGCTCTGCACCCTACATCCTGACTTAGCTGAAAGACAGGTTAATTCTCAAAGAGTATGAGGAATCCAGGGCCTTGCAGTAAAACACCTCCTGTGTTACGACGTTCTCTTAGCTCTGTCTTACGTCTTTGCAGGCTGAACTTCCGTTTTGCACAGGAGACATTATTACTGTTTTTGGTGAAATCGATGAAGATGGATTTTATTATGTAAGTTTTTGGAACATCAAGAAATGCTGTTTTGCCCTGGTGGGAACATCAAGAAACCCCTGGTTTGCGCTTACATTAACACATAAGCTGTGATCCGTCGATGTCATGTTCTGAAGCATTTGTCCGGCTTGCTGCCTCCCTGGGCCGAGTTCTCTTTTGTATATAATATAGAAATCTGGGGGGCCAAAGCGACAAATGGCTGCGATCCTGGGACTTGGGGAGCTGAGGCAGGAGGATTGTAAGTTCAAGGCAAGGCTGGGCTATAGAGCTAGATCCTGTTTCAAAAACAGAGAAGAGGCGGAGGGGAGGAGGGAGGGGGAGGAATAAGGGGAAAAAGAAGACAAGGAGGGGGGAGGAAGGGAAGGGAGCTAGCGCTGTGGTCTCTCGTTGCTTTCTACTAATTATAGTATTTTCTGTGTCTACAAACCATAGACAAAGCAAACACAAAATTGCCACCGTCCAAACATTTACGGAACAATTTGATTTTCTAGGTTATTTACGGCCTGGGTGGTGGGGTTTTCTTTCATGGCGAAGAGGACGGATAAACACAACAAACAGGCGGGCCAGCCCCAGCTTCACCCACCTCCCCACACCTCCCGTCACCCCTAGCCAAACCCTCAGGTAGACCAGCCCTGGCTTCACAGCACCCCCTTCACACACAGCCAGACACCTGCTCATTGTCTGTGTCAGCCCAGGCACCTCCCTCCTGTTCTGTCACTATCTGGTGGATAAGAGAGGCCACACACAGGGTGGGGTTAACTTCCTGCTTCTGTAACTGGATGTCCTCTGAATGCTCCCCCCCCCTCCGCCGTGGCCACCCTCTGTGGCCTCCCTCTGTGGTTGCTCCCTGTCGCATCTATGGCCTCCTGAACATACTTGGGAATCCTACTTCTCCATGCAGTGGTGCATGATCCCAGAGATCCCCCCTCGGCAGCCTCAGGCAGGCAGGGTTTTAGGGCTCTGTTCCTCCCAGCTGCTAAGATTTCACGGCGGGTTTTGGTGGGATAGGCACACTGCCATGTAGCTTTGGGTGGGCTTTCCACGCTCCCCTGTGGCTTTTGGTGGGATAGACACACCTCCGTGCACAGAGTGACAATGTCTTTCCGTAGGTCACGGGTCTACTCGTTAGCTCTTTGTTTGGAGAGCGGTTTTGTCCTATGAATTTGTATGAGGTCACAGCCTGGTTGTCCTCATGGAGGGTGTGCCAAAGGCTCATCTCAGTTACTCACTTCTTCAGTTCTGTGCTAATTTCTCACATGCTAACTCGGGACTAGGTTTCCTTTTTTTCTGAGTTAGAGCATTATAAAGATCGTTTCTAAGGGACCCGTCTGTGGCAGGAGAGCTGCCTCAGAGGTTGAAGAACTTGCTTCTCTGCAGAGGGCCCAAGTTTGGTTCCAAGCACGCTTGCCTGGTGGCTCACAACTGCCTATAACCCCATCTCCTTCTTCTACCCCCGTCCATTGGTATTGCAGACATGTTGCATATACTCACACAAACACACACATGTGCACACAAATGGAAATAGAAGTGAATCTTTTTCTTTTTTTAAGAAAGCTGCCCTTTTAAAAATCTCATCCATATCATATATGCTAAATTCCACTTGTATGGAGGGTTCTTGGCTCTGTCTTTTTTTTTGGTTTTTCGAGAGAGTTTCTCTGTGTAGCTTTGGTGCCTTCCCTGGAACTCGCTCTGTAGACCAGGCTGGCCTCGAACTCACAGAGATCCGCCTGGCTCTGCCTCACAAGTGCTGGGATTAAAGGCATGCGTCACCACAGCCTGGCTGGCTCTGCCTTTTTGATCTCTGTATTTTTATAACATATAATATATTCAGGGGAATAATATTGTAGTTAGCCTTGCCCTAGAGCAAACTCTTATTCCCCTGTCTAGAGAAAGTCTATGTCACATTTAGGTTAGGCTCGGGGGAAACTGTCATGTCTGTCTGACAGTGAATACACTTCCTGTCATCTAGCAAAAGATTCAGAAATGTTCACTCCTTTTATTTTTAATGCATCTTTAAATCATTCTTAAGAATGTATGCGTCTTATCGCTAGTCTCTACCCTTGAGCCACAGCACCAAAAATGCGTTTACTTTTTCATTTTGAGACACGGTCTCTCTGGGCTGTTCAGGCTGGCCTCCGGAGTGGCTGGGTCACCGGCCTGCACCTCCAGGCTGCAGTGACTGTGGCTGTACAGACTCCCCCTTGGGGACGTGCGTATTTCCCGTGGACTACGGTCATGAGTGCCTGTCTGTTGTCGTCAGCTGATTCTCTCGAGTGCTCCAGATGATGACAGTTTAGTCTCTGATGGTTGTAGCTGTCCACTTGCTATCTTACTGTCCTAACAGTGCTGAATAACATGTCTGGGGCAGCTGGCCTGTGACTCGCTACAGCTTCAGTAGCCGACATGTCTACACAGTCAACATCCATCTTCCTGACAGAGAGTCCTGATTTAGTTTACTAAATTCTTTTTATCATTAACCCGTTGACTATGGAATATATATGCACATATATGGATATATGTGTAAGCATATGTATACATGCATATATGCTGAATGGGCTGGTTTTCCTGATTTCTTTCTTAGTACACTCCTCATTACTGTATGGGAAAGCTACTCATTTTTGTATTTTATTTTGCATTCTGCCACTCTTCTGGTGGTGCTTATCAACTGTAGGGAGTTTGCTGTTGGAGTCCTGGGGTCTCTCACATCTGCAAACAGAGACACTTGGACATCTTCCTCTCGAATATCCTTGTTTCTCTTGCTATGACTTTTAACACCATATGCAGTGGAGAAATGGACACCCTTGCCTTGTTCCTGGTTTTAGTGACAACCCTTCGAAGTTTTTCTCATTTAATATAATGCTGACTGTAGGTTTGCTATGTACAGTTTTTATCATTATGTTGAGACATTTGTCTTTTATTCTGAGTGTCTTCAAGGATGTAGGAGGTCATACTTTGCCAAAAGCTTTTTCTGCATCTACTGAGATGACCATGTGGTTTCTCTCCTTGACAGCACCTACTTAATGTAACTTACAATGTTTATTGATTTACATATTGAACAGTCCCTGCATCTCTGGAGCAAACCCAACTTGGTCATGGTCAGTGATCTTTTTTATTAACTGATTAACTATGGAATATATATATGCATGTATGTATATATGTGTGTATATATACATGCATACATATACTAAATGGTCTTGTTTTTCTGATTTCTTTCTTCATCTACTCATTAGCATAGGAGAAGACTCTTGGATTTGGTTTGCAAATTTTATTGAGAATTTTCGCATTTGTATTCATCAGAGAAATTGGTCTGTAATTTTTCTTTACATTGCATATTTGTTCTGCTTTTGGTATCTGTCATACTAGATTCATTAAAAGGCCTTGTAATGTTCTTTTTCTATTTTATGCAATAGTCTGAGGAACATTGGCCTTGCTCTTCTTTGACAGTCTGGTAACATTCACCAGTGAATCCACCTGGGCCTGGACTCTTTTTATGTTGGGAGATTTTAATCACTGCTTCAGTCTCGCTGACTATTACAGATCTAACTAAACTGTTAATCTCATCTTGGTTTATTTCGGTGGGTCATGATGTATCTAGAAAATTACCCATTTCTTTTTTATTTTCCAGCTTATTGGGACATATGGTTTTTAAGGTAATACTCAATGGTTTCCTGAAGCTCACTGGTGTCTGTTGTAATGGCTCCCTTTTCATCTCTGATTTGGGTCTTTCCTTGCTTTCTATTGGCTAAGAGTTTGTGAATCTTCCTTCTCTCTTCAAAGAACCAACCCTCTGGCCATTGATTCTTTGTATCTTTTTCTGTTTCATTAATTGCTGCTCTGATCTAATTATTTCATTTGCTGATTTGGCATACTCCTTTTCTGGAGTTTTCAGGTGCTTTAAGATATTTACTCAAAATTTGATTTCTTGACGTAGGCATAAATGTAGCTCTAAACCACCATGCTAGGCTTGGCTCTATTGTATCCCAGAGGAGCTGGTATGTTATGTTTTCATTTTCGTTTGATTCTAGGGATGTTTTTATTTCCATTTTGATTCTTCATTCATCATTCAATTGTGTGTTGTTTAATCCTCGTGAGTTTGTATATGCTCTTAGAGTTTATCTTCCTGTTGATCTGTATCGTCTTATTCCATTGTGATCAGAGAGGATACAAGGAATTATTTCAGTTTTCTTGTATGTGTTGAGACTTGCATTGTGTAATATATGGTCTGTTTGAAAGAAAGTTCCATGGGCTTCTAAGAACAATGTGCCTTCTACAGTGGTTGGATGGAATGTTCTATAGGTGTCAATCAAGTCCATTTGATCTACGATGCCATTTAAATCAGATAGTTTTCTGTCGGAATGACCTGTCGTCACCCACTGTTATTGTGCTGGGGTTATTCTGTGACATCTTAACAGCACGTGTTTCTGAAACTGAACTCCTGTGTTCGGGTATGTGTGGATGGTGATTGCTCTTGAGGAATTGCTCCTTGACTATGAAGTCACCATCACTATCTCACTGGTTTGACTTCACATCTACTTTGTTGGATGTGGGAGCAGCTGTTTGCTTGGACCACCCTTTCCTAAGGCAGTGTTGGCCTTTTGTGGTGAGGTTCTTTTGTGTGTGTGTGTGTGTGTGTGTGTGGCAACAAACGGATGCTTCATTTGTGTTGTTGTTTTAATCCAACCTACTAGTCTGCGTCTTTTGACTGAACTCTAATGGTCTCAATTCCCCAGAGGTATTATTGAAAGTTATGTATTTGTTTACGCCATTTTGTTGATTTTCGTAATGCTTGGCTTTTCTTTCCTTAGTATTATTGCAGTATGGTTTGTTCTTCCTTGAAGTCTTGTGCTGGACTTGTTTTTACCTTCAGTCAGAAGGACTCCTTCAAATATTAACTGTAGGGTTGGCTTAGTGGTCCCAAATTCCTTCAGTTTCTTTTGGGAAAAGTTTCAGCTCTCTAATTCTGACAGATCCCCCTGCTGTGGATAGGAGTCCTGGTTGGCCAGAGTTGTCTTTCAGAGCCTCAAATGCATTTTCTAGATCATCCTGATTTGAAAGCATCAGTTGCCAAGTCTGCTGTTACTCAGATGGGCCTGCTATAATTTGTGACGTGGTGTTTCCCATTTTTGTTCTGTATATTTAGTGTTTTGATTAAACCATGATGAGGGGAGGTTCTTCTCCGGTCTATGTGGCCTGGATGGGTCTCTCTCCCTAACTCTGGAGAAATGTTAGTCTTGAATATGTTTTCTGTGCCATTAGAACCAGATTCTCTTCTGCCTATGCCTATAATTCAAGGGTTTGGTCTCTTTAGAGTGCCATTTATGTCTGAGAATTCCCACTTAGAATAGATGGCGCAGCCCAGCCTTTTATGATTGTCCTTGCTGGATCATTCCGTTTCTTCCACCTTGTCTTCAGGCTCAGATATCTCTTCTCTCCTTGATCTGTTCTGTCCTTGAGACTTTCCATAGAGTTGTTCTTGGTTTTTCTACATTTTTTTTTTCATTTCTGGTACTTCAGACTAGGTTTTTTTCACTTCTCTTTCTTGACTCCCCTTTCACACTGTCCATCGTCCTCATTTCCTCTGACTGTCGGGGTTTTGAACTTCCTTATGATTGTTGTATTGAGTTCTGTATCTGGGATTTCATTTAACTCACCTTCGCTGGATGCCATTGCTGCAGGGTTAGTAATCTTTGGAGGGGTTCTGCCTCTTCGGTTTTCATGTTTCTTATGTCAGTCACCGTGATGGGATTTATGCACCTTATTTTTGCTGCTTGGTTCTTTATAATTTGCCATTTTCTTTCACTTGTTGCATTTCTAACACGCAAGATTGGTACAGTGGATTGTGTAGTTCCTAAACTAAACTACTAAACTCCTAAACTACTCCTCAGCTCAGGAGCTTTGAGTGCTTGGGGAAGCTCTGCATTATCCCCCGGGTGGCATGCTAACTGGAGGAACCATCACGGCTGCTGGATGTTGCTACCACCCAGCTGTCACTCTCCAGTTAACAGGGGCCCTTGAGATGTCAACTGTTGGAAGACAACCAAGGACAGTACTGAGTACTCATGGCTTTATTTAATGAGATTGGGAGTGGGAGGGCCGTGTGGTGGGAAAGAAAATGATTAAGTATTAGGCTGAATTTGAAAAAAAAAATAAATGAGATGGGAAAAGCGGCAAGAGGGAGAAGCTGGCATACTGTTAGGATTCACCGATTTTAGAGAGGGTTAAATCTAAGACGTATAAAGGGGAGAAGAAAAGAAAGATGTAGAAAGAGGAGCATACGAGGTATGGCTGAGGGATACAGTGAAACTAGTAAACTTGGGTGGGGGGAAATGTAGAACAAACCTCTTCAAATATGAGCAGGATACAAACAAAAGCAAAGCCATGTATCTGTACATGTACATGGTTAGCAATTATGTAATAGAAAATAACAGAACATTTACAGTTTGACTTTCTGTTATGCTGAGTTGAAAGGTGAACTTCTCAAATTCCTCTGGCTCTAGAAGGCTTCCGTGGCTGTGTGCGGGAGGGACCAGTGGAAGCCATTGATCTCTGCAGACTCAGTGTTCCGGTTGAGGAAGGGGAGGGTCTAAGTCCTCTCGTTGGTAGTTCTCTTGGACCCTGGGGCCCACCGAGGCCTCTGCTGTCTCTGCAGATGGGGTGTATTCAAGGAGCAGCGTTCCCCTTGCAAGTTAGTACTGCTCTCTCCAGGGCAGCTTGATTGGCAGGCAGGCTGGTGTAAAAAGGGCTTCCAGCTGAGCTCTGCTTCCCCAGCAGGGATCTCCCTGGCTTAACAAGCTCTTCCACAGACCTGTCTCTTCCAAGAGAGCACACTGAGCACTAGCTCTTTTCTATTGTCGGGTTTTGGTGCTAAGACTTCCAGCCTTGCAGCTTACCCAGAAATCCTTGAAGGATAATTTTTACAGGTTCAATTTGCCACGCCACGGATGTGTCAGAATGGGGTTTTCCTCTTAAGTCTGACTCTGCCGTGGCACGAGCATGTCTCTTGTTGATCCACTCATCCAGCGGTGAGCATGTTAGTTGCATTTGGCTTTTGACTGTTGCGGGCCTTGTAGGCATTAAACGTTTGTGCGTGTGGCTCTGGGAGACCTGGCTCTCCAGTTTCTGAGGTGAGCACCCTAAGGTGGAGCTGTGGATCACACCATCGCTTTGTGGTTCCTGGAGGACCCACTGCACCGTGCAGCTGCACCTCTGCATTCCCACCAATGTGTCACGAGGGTCCAGTCTCTCCACATCTTCACCATTATTTGTTTTCTGGTTTGGGGAGCTCCCGGGAAGTTCTTTACCATATTCAGCCTGATGGTGTAAGATTCACGCATGTATTTATTTTTTGCTTTTTTTATTGGGGGGGGGCGGTAGGTAGGGGCCATGTGGAGGTCAGGAACAACATGATGGAGTTGGTTCTCGCCTTCCACCCAGTGGGTCCAGGGACTGAACTTTGGTTGTCAGGGTAATGACAGGCATCTTACCTGCTGATCCACCCTGCAGTGAAATCTGTGTTTGCCCTGTGACTAGTGGTGGTGGGATCTTCTCAGTTTTTATTTTATTTTGCCATTTGAAGAAATGCCCATTTTAAATGTCTTTTGTTTGGTGGCTGTTCTTTACACATTCTGGTTAATAACCTTCAGCAGAAAGACCATTTCTAACTACATATCCCTTCCTTGGGTTCATCCCTATGCTTTCATTGTACACCGTAATGCCTCCAAGTTCTTTGTTCGATGGGGTAGGCTGACCGGTGTCCTAGACCACCACTGAAGGACCAGGCAGGTTTTTGTTTTGGAGCCAGGACTCTGCTGTTCTGCCCAGGTTGTCTCAAGCAGTCCTCTGGCTGCAGCTTCCCCAGTGGCTGGGATTACAGGCAGGAGGCGCCATTTCAGCCCAGTTTGAACTTGGTTTGAGTACTTGCAGGCAGGTTAGTGTTGGAAGCCCTGGGGATGGAGGGGTGTGACTGCTGGGGGACTGCACTCATGGAACTCCACCTTAACCTGGTGTGCGAGCGGGTGTGTGAACCCAGCTGTAAGGGTTTCTACCACCCTGAAGCAGGGGGTTTGCAGGAGTGAACGCTCATCTCCGCCTTGTTGGTTCAACTTTTACAGTCATGACAAGTTCATAGATAAGAAGGGAAACCACAGGGTTGGTGACATGAGCACCTCTGACCTTCTTTGCCCTTTTTGGATCCTTGGCTCCCAAATTCTACAAAGAGTGGCATTGGCTGGGGACACCGCTGTCGCTCTCTTAACACCCTTAGCCATTCTGATTTGGATATAGGACCTTGCCAAGTCACCAAGGCTAGCCTTGAACTTCCCAGACTGGCTCAGTTGAATGCAGACACCAGGCAAGCGCTTCACCACTGAGCCACACTCCCGCCCTAGAGGGCATTGGGCTTAAGAACCAAGGAGCGGCTCCAAGTAGAGTTGAATCTTTAGGATCTACTCCATAATCCTAAAACAAGAGCTGCACTTGACAGGCCAGAACAAGACTGGAAGTTGAAGACTGAAGTTCCCACTTCCCAGGGGGCTGAGTGGGAGGGTTGTGAGTTCAAAGTTGGCCTGGGCAACTTAGTGAGAAGAGGGCTGGGGATGTGACTCAGAAGAGTGCTTGCCTGGCAATGTGCATGGCTGAGCTTATTCTTGTGATCCAGACCCTTTGGGGAGTGCTTACCCAGCATTCCTTCAAGCCCTGCCACTTCTAGCCAGAATCGACGGGTCACATCTGTTCTCCTAGGCAGGGTGTCATTGTGGGGGTAATAGGCTCTGGAAAAAGGAGAGGTTCCCTTGACCCTTCCCCTGCCCTTTGTTTACAGGGAGAGCTGAATGGGCAGAAGGGCCTGGTGCCTTCCAACTTCCTGGAAGAAGTGCCTGATGATGTGGAGGTCCACCTTTCTGATGCTCCACCCCACTACTCCCAGGAGCCACCCATGCGCTCCAAGGCCAAAAGGGTAAGCCAGCCCCCTTAGCCTGCCTGCCTGCCTCCCTCTCCCCCTCTCTGTGGTCTGGCGCAATCTTGCATTGCTGCTTTCATGACTTGGGCCCCACCAGCATCTGCCCTGATTTTTTTTTTTCTTCCTCTGTCCTTCTTTGGGCATTGTGCCCGCAAATGCTTAGCTCCAACTTTAAGTTGGTGTCCCACAGAAGGACCCTTTGTTTTCGGTCAATCTGCCCGACTCCCAGGCCTTCCCTGGCCTCCACAATAGGTGCACAGTTCAGCTGACAAGAGAGTGAGGTTCGGGGACCCGGATGCCACTGGCGCCCCCTTTAGAGTTCTAGATGGCAGGGCTTCTGTAGCTTAGCACGCCTGCCTGAGACTGCATTCTCTTGAGTGTCTCATCTTCACGTTTCGCCATCACTGCGAGTTCTTATCTGTTGTATTTTACGTATATGTTTTTATCTCTTCGCTCATCTGCTTGGACATAGAAGAAGAGTGTTCATTTCACACCCTAATCAGGCATGTAGCCTTCACGTAAGTGAGCAACCGAAGACACCTTAGAGAGATACCGACTTAAGCTACCCTAAGCGGACAGCGCGGTAGTCTTAAGACTTCAATGTGGGCTTAAAGAAAGAGAGAGAGAAAAGAAATATGTCTCAAAAAAACCCATTGGACCTAAAGTATTATAGGCTGTCTCACCTGTTCTCAGTTGCCCGGCAACTGGATGCATAGTGAAACGAATCATCTCGAACAATCATTTTTAAATATGTCCATTGAGAATACGGGAAAGGCCAACCTTGGGAACATATTTCTTAAAGCTGTTTGTTTACACAGAGTGCGCCAGCGTGTACTCACAGGGGACGCTGCCTGTTGCATTGTTAGCCACCCTCAGTAAAAGCACAACATGATCCACGTGTTTACTGTAAGCACGTTTGAATCATACCAATAGCCAAGACTTTCAAACTTTTCATCCCAGATCAAGCCCTGAGGGGTGGCCTTGGCTCTGGGCATGCCAAAGCTGGCCGGAACACCCAGCTGCAGCACCTTGGCCTTAGGAGCAGGTGTTCCCTCTCCTCAAAGCACAATTGTCCCGAGCTCATGGAGGTGAGAGAGAGGTGTGGGCATACCAATGCAACACTGTCTCCCGACTCGGCAGCTCCCGCGATTGCACTAGCTGGCCCCCCCCCCCCCCCCGTGGTATCTTCAGGTGTGCTTTGGGGTGCGCCCTAGGTGTTCTCCATTAGAGGTAGACCTTGATTTTAAATCCAAGCAAGCTTGGGGCCCCCTTGCCTTGTAACGGTATGCCCGCCGCGGGCCTGGCTCTCAACTTGCCAGGTTTTGCTCTGGGGAGTTTCGAGAGCCCGAGGCCTGGCGATCACTGGCCGTGCTCCGGTGTGCCTAGCCGCGGAATGAGGTAAAATTGGCACTCTCTGTCCCTGCATCAAATTCTACCCCTTCAGAGCACTGATGGTTGGCTTTTTTTTTTCCCACCTGAAAGTCTCTCAAAACCTACCATGTGCTGGGGAAAAAAACATACACTCCTCTATTTGGAAATGGTAAGAGTGTCCAAGAAGGGCCTTTGAGCTTCCTTAGATTGCAATTAAGGTTCATTCCAGTTTTTTTTTTCTTTCAAACAGTGTGCCATCCCCAAAGTTTCTGTAGGATTCTAACTGACCCAAGGGCTCACTCCACCATGGCAGGGTCTTAGCTACCCACCTAGTTCACGATCCATCCAAATTCCCATTGAGACCTTTTGCTTTACAATGATTGATGGGTACGCGGCCACCTTGCCTACCCATCTGATTGACAATACCTTCCCCTGCTTCTAGTCTGAATTTTCAGAGTAAATTATGGCCTGGCTCTCTTTGCCAAAGCGATGGCCACCCCGTCTCCCAAGACAAAGACCGCGAAAGCCCATCGAGGCCAGCCTCTCTCTCAGAGGGGCCTTGGGAGCGGGCGTGTGCTTCTCATGGCATACTTTAAAAATTGAAAGAAGAAACCACCCACCCACCCTTTCCCCTGGCTGGCGGGAGATGGGGCAGTACGCGTTACCGAGTGAATTGTTGTTGGTGCTGACGCACTCAAACTGTCGCAATGTACCTACTAGGTTCCTCCCGAGGGTTCAGGGACAGCAAGGAGAGCTCCATCCCCCACAGCCCATCTCCATTCGGGGTCACCTACGTCATCTATGGGTTCTGGTAGTCCTGGGAGAGGCAGGGAAATGTCCTCGAAAAAGAAAAAAGGGCTGCTCTCCAGAGGCAAGAAACTGCTGAAAAGGCTGGGTGCGGTGAAGTGACCTGGGAGCCTTCGGACAGTTCCAAATCCATGTCACTTGCTTTAATTCCAAACTAGGGCTTTCATGACTCCCAAAACCCAACCTTGACCCTCGTCCCGCTCAGCAGTAGAGAGATGCGCTCTTACACTACCATCCACATAATACTATTGGAGAGATCAGGGAGGGCTGCTTTGTGGTCCCCTCCTCCTCCACTCCCAAAGTTCTATCCAAAGCCTGGGGTGGGAGGTGGGAGGGGCAGCTGGCTGAGCAGCAGGGAGGGAGGGCTCTCTGCAGCGCCCCCTACCTGCAGTTCCAGCCTGCACACACTTGACATCAGCCCTTACAGGATTTCTGACCTTCCCCCCCCCCCCCCCACTTCTCAAGATGCTTGCCTCATCATGCATTACTGTCATTTCCACTCTGGTCTTGAAATTCCTAGTTTAATTCGCCTTGATGTTTTGCCTTATAACTGCACAGTGGTTTGTACTGTCGAATAAAAACACCGTGTATACTTCTCATGTGTTGTGCATTCCTGGGCTTCATCCTCCCTGACACAGTGGCTTCACATCACAGTGGCCCAGGCCCTACATTTTCTGATGCCTGCCTTGGTCTTTCAAAGCCAGCCAGCAAACATACAGGAGATGTTTACTTATCCACCCCCACACACACACAAGAGCAAAGGAGAGGGAGAGACCGGCAGCATGCACGTCCCTCTGGCCAGCCAGGGAGCTGCTAAACGACCTTTGCGTTCAGTGTCCCATCCCGTGGCTTTTAGATTTCTGTTACTTTCAGTATTTATTCAAACGCCTTGCCCCGATACACCACCAACAGCACACCCAGCAAAGCCACCGTATGTTTCATTAGCCAGATCAGAAGGAGCCTACACTGAAATCTCGCAGCCCCGGCCCCACACTCATCTTTAACATTAGCCTTGAACAGCAGACCTCCCGACAGACATGCTGGCAGAGGTGTGTGTCGGTCACTACTTTGTAATTCCTGTCCACTGTAAACTGTTTCTACTCTTTATACACACTTTTCAGACTGCCTTTCTTTTGTAATTTCTGGAAGGTTTATAAATGAACGACAACGCTTCCCCCATTGTGTCTTCAAAAACTATATTGTAAATTGTAAAATAATTGTATGTGGTAGACTGATTAAAAGGCTGTTCCTCAGTGTGTGAAGTGCTGTGTGGATGTGTGCATGTGTACAGTTAGGGTGACTTATTTTCTAGAAATAAACTTTGTTATTTTGTACAATGTCATGTAGTCTGCATCTTTCTTTTAAATTCTCTTATCCTGGCAGGGGGACCGAATTCCTTTCTGCTACAGGGCCATAAAGAACTCAATGGGTTTGGGTTTCCTGGGACTAATTAAAAATATGACCTTGAACCATGTTCTGGGAGTCGTTTCTATGACACTCCTGGGGTGATATTCATGGGAACATAGACGGCAGCAATTAGTCTATGTGCTGCTAGAGACATGCAGAGACCACAAGAATCCATTGAACTTTGGATTCCAGCCAAACCTCTTAGCAGCATCCCCCCCCCCCCACCTTTCTAGGAATGTTAATAAAGCAGCTCTGACTCAACACTGTGAAATGCAGCCTGACTCACCAGCTAGCTCTGCAGAGGTTGGACACATTTTTCCTGGGATGCCGAGAGATGGAAAGGTGGGTAGAGAAAGGCCGCTCTCCTCAGTGTGGCCAGAAAGCACAGGGAACCAGGGGACAGACACTCCCCCACAAAGCCATGTTCCCTCGGACTCACTTTCCCCAGCGAGGCACCAGCTCCTAAGAGCCTGTTCAGCTATGGACTTCATCAATAGATTAACTGATGAAGTTAATCTATTAACCCCCCCCCCCGTGTGCGCCCCCCCCCATATCCAGTCACTTCCCAAGAGCCCCTCAGATGGCAGCCAAGCCTTGAGCACATGAGACAGGTTCAGGTTTGATCCTTAATGACAGGAATTAAGAGTAGGAGAGAAACTCAGGCTATTTATGGTAAGGTGAAAATAACAGTTCAAATCTATCACTTCAGATCTGACCGCACAATTACGTAATTACAGCCACTGCCGCCATGTTATTCATGTAGAATTACACCTTTACACTCTGCATTGAAACAGACTTGTCAAAAGCAGGGACAACCAGCCAAGATCACTAGGATCAGTGCTCTCCGCCCTGGTGACTTTTCCTGCTGCTCTAAAGGGGTTTCCTCTGGCCATAGCAGGGGGTGCATCTGCCGGGAGGCAGCTGGCCACACCACACTACACCCAGTTGGGCTGCAGAGAGACAATGCTCTTCCTCATCCTCAGCCCACGAGATGGTTCTGCCCAGCTTAGTGGTGGTGGAGGTGTGTGGCTTTTTCTTCTCAGTTATACAACTTCTAACACCATCACCAGACGTCCAGACGTGTTTCCATGGAGAATCTGAATCCCTTCAGGTCCACAAGGAGGAGGAACCATCATACTTATTCAACCATTTGATAACACAATCCCCGGCCCCCATAAACAGAGACAGCTCAAAGGTGATAATGAACTAGAATGAACTTTCTCCCCCAACCTCTCACTTGAAAGTGACTATACGTTTCTCGTGATCAAGGCTCCTCCCTGCCAAGAAGGAAGGGGCTTCTACCACAACCTCACTGGGCTGAAAGTCTAAAGCCAGTATCCTTTTGGGAGACGCCATAGACAGAAATGCCTTTTCTACAGCTTTCAGCTTCATCAAAAATGATCAATGAGTTCATAAAACCCAGACAACAGACACAATCCCACATCACGAGTTGAAGGAACACAAATTAGTACAGCAGCTTGAGCTTAGAGTCACTCAGACAGGGACAGAGGCCCCTGCATGGCCAAGCTGCTGACTGGACCTAATCTGTTTCTGACAAGTGTGCATGCCCTCTAAATGAATTGTATTTCCTGGACTCCAACTTAGGAAAGAGATGTGATCAAGAATGGATACATAGGACACTTCCCATGACATGGTCAGAGTGTTCACTTTCTCAGAGTCCTGGGAGAAGTGGTGGTCCTATCCTGAGGGGCAGGGCCCATTGGAGGCCACAATCCATGCCAGCTCTGGGGGGACATCATCTCTGCCCTTCCTCCTGTCTCTTCCCTCAGCCCTCCTTGGCCATTCACAGTAGCTGATGTCCGATTCCAGCCTGGCTACTCACCAACACACCACAGTTGACTCATCAGACTACCTAGGAAATATGCAAATGAAGGGTGGTGGCACAGCCCTCCCTTGCTCAGACACCTCCTCCTGTGTCCCTCAGAGGCTCAGTAGCCACAATGACGCCGTTCATTTTTCTACCTTGCAAAGTAGGACTTCACCTAGACACAAAGGGATGGTTTATATATTCCTACTAGTATTTCCTAACCCCTGAGTTCCTCACTGGCTGAGTTCTTTGTAGAGGTGAAATCCCCTGTGTATCTGCTATCACCCTCTCCCTGTGTTCTGTGTCCCATTGGTTGTGGATGCAAAGCCTTATCTTATACCCTGGGGCTTGAGAGTCCCCCCTTTTCAGATAGTGTGCTCTGCCTGTGACTTGTCAACCCTAGGATGAACTCAGAGGCCCAAACAAGCAGGCAGCAGCTGCCTGCTAGGAAAGGCAGGAGTCCAGTGCCTCCTGCTTGTCTCTGATGCTCTGATGAGTTCTGAGTGTATCTGATCCTGGAAGTGGACCGTAATAATTTGTTTCTTGCAGTATGGAGAGGACCAAGAAGGGCAGAGTCCCAGGGTGTTCCTGCCTTTGTGTTCAGGTCTGGGCCTCCCAGGGAGTCCTGCCACTGATTGCCGAATTCATGTTGGATCTGGGTAACAAGTTCCATCTGCCTCAAGAGCCTGGCAGGCTCTGGTGACACTCTGCTCCCCTTGGTGACAGTTCCCTCAGAGAGAAGGTACTAGTCCTGGCCACAGATGCAGCAGCCACTCCACCTCTGGCCAGAGCTGTTTTTATCAGCGTTGGACTCTGTCATACCCACCGCTTCAAGGTACAGCCTGGAGCCAGGGGAGATATGGGTTGTCTGAGGGAATGACCACCATAAGGAGAGCTAGGCTGGGCCCGTGGGGACATATTTCCCCTCTGTACCTGTCCCTGCAGGGCACAAGAGCAAACAGGGAAAGGAGGGTGTTTGGGGTCATCTGTACACACCAGGTAAGATGACTCCAGTCAGCCCACAGAAGACAAAGCTCAGAGAGATCAGGCCTCTCCAGGGACAAGCCAATCCAGACCGTCCAACCCCAAGTGATCAGCCCTAAACACATGCGGTCATAAAGAACCCTTTCCTACCAGAGGGCTAGGCAGCACTAATAGTTCAAGCTAGATGCCACTCTACCAGGGCGTACTATCTGGCCACGGGAGACTGGTGTGAAGCGAAGGCAGAATCACGGGTCAGTGGAACCGACCCGCTGGGGGGAAGGGGGTGCTGACGGGAACAGTGTGAAGCTGCATCCCTGTGTGCTTGTTTCTGTGGGTTGGCTGGGATGTGTCGACAGAACCTTGCGTGAGATTCCTGACCCCCAGGATGTGCGTGGTTTGAGGGCTGCTCCATCTAGTACAGAGATGGCAGATGGTTGACAGGGGCTGGGATGCCATCACCAGGCTGGGGAGAGCTTCAGGTGATGCAGCTGCCTTTGAGTCACCCATGTACCTCTAAGTAACCCCAATAAACACTGGCTCACCCAAGTCGACCCTGACGGAATGGCTCCTTTTGGGAATGAACAGGTGTTGCCTGTTCATTTGAGAATGAACAGTGTGTTGGCCCAAGACAAGACATGCAGCAATCCCTACTTAAGACCATACAAAAAGTCAAGGACTTGTTTTTTGTTTGGGGGACAGGTCTGGGCTATAGCCTGGGCTAGCCTCAAACTCATGGCAATCTTCATAGCCTCAGCTTCCCCAAGGCTGGCATTTCAGATATAAGACTCATCTCTGGTTAAAAGTAAAAACTAACAAAAACTGACTATAGAGAAAACAATGGAACCCCAGAAATGGGAATTTGTCTAGGGAGGCTCACAGTAGGAGAAGGAAAAAGACTCGGGTGCCAGCCAGTGGGGAGCTTGTGTCCCGAAAAGATATTTCATGAAGTTCTGACCACCTTGCAGGAAGAATGAAGCCCAGGCAATGGAGGGGGCAACACACCCTGACCACACCCGCTTAGCTCTGCCAACCTCTTGCCCTCCCCTTGGACACAAACCTTACTTCCAGATCCTGAGGATGGCTTTCGGTCACTGGCTCTCTTTCTTTTCCAGGGTGGCCACACTGAGTAATTCTCCAGTTTTGTGGTTTTCACTGTAATTTGCCGGTTTCATTGGCCTTTCGGGGATGTGACTGAGCCAGCCCAGCTTGTCAGGGCTGGTAAAGGTCTAACCTCTAACCCTGACAACTGTAGTAAGAGAGGGGCAGGGTCTTCCTTTAACATGAAGAACCACTCTGGGTGGGGGCCCTGGAGAAGGGTGACCCTTGTCTGATGGCTCTGCCACCCTACTGAGGGGGTATTCTGTTGGGGTAAGGCCGCACCTTGCACCTTGTGTGAGGGCTCCACCCACACCAAAGGCAAAGGCCAGACAGCACCTGCCCTGTTACCTCTGGACAAATCAGCTGTGCCTGTCCAAGTCCTGAATTCCTAGTGTAAGCCAGAACCCAGAGCCTGTGTCACGGCCAGTCGTCAAGGGACAACAAGCAGGTGACATTGGGTAGGGGCACCAGAGAGGGAAGAGAGCCAGGCCTCTCTGAGAACCACCAGAGCGCCCACAGCCGTGGGTACCAAGTTTCTGGAAACGGCAATCAGAGGTATGCTGTAGCTCTCAGGACACTGGAGCCTTCCAGAATGAAGCTGTGCTGGCCCGTCAGGACCCAGATCTGAGTCGCCTGACAGCCGGGGTGTCTCCCTCTGACGTCAGGCACAGGGTGGGTTAAGGGTCACATGCCGTGAGCCCAGATGGTGGCTCAGGAGCTTTGAGAGCTCAGGGAATCGAAACGCTTTTCACTTACAGTGCATCAACAAGACCAGATCCGAGAGGCATCGCAGAGAAGCCCACAACAGTCCAGTGAGACAGAAACTTTATTGAGCCGTGCCAGAGGCACACACATCACCAATGAGTGGAACTCATCACACCGTAGCCCCACTTCAGGCTGCTCTCATGACATACAGAACTCCAAGCCTCCTCTTTGCAAAAGAGCCAGACAAATGGATGTGGTCCCACCTCATGGGGTACCCGCACTGCCCCACCAGCCACAGCCCTCCAGACCCTAGGGACAGAGGCAGCTCATACTCCCAAAGGTTCATGCAGACACTGGCCCCCATAACTCACTCTATCTACTCTCTCTTCCTTTTCTTCTTTTTGTTAAGACAAGGTCTCACTATGTAGCCTAGGCTGACCGTGAACTCGGGGTTATATCCCGGCTTCACCTCCCGAGTGCTGAGATCACAGGCATGTGCCACCACACCTGACACACTTACTTTCAGGGGCAGAATTTCATCCCTGAGTGGTCTCCAGTTGTTTAAAAACAAAGAAAACACAGGCTTTCAAAAACTCAAAACTACCCTTTTTACTACCCACTTTACTAAGTGATAGTCACTAATTTTACTCGATAAGAAAATCGCAAAACAAAACAAATAGCAACATTCACTACTTTACCATCAGCCTGGTCAGTCCTAAAACACTTCCATGGAGAAAAGTGTCAAGCTTTTCAACAATTCTTTTCAATCCTTACGGCCTAACTCCTAAAAGAAATACCAAAATGCACCCCAGCCTTTATCTTTCAAGCCTGGGGTGTCAGAGACCCACACAGCACCTGCCTACGACGCTGCGGGCATTCTTGCCTTATGCCTTTTCCTCCTTTAAACTCAAACATGCAAAAAAACAAGTTAGCAGTGTACAGCAGAGGTGCTCCCTGGAGCACCCCAGAACCTGCCGACACGGCTGCTTTAGGAAAGTCTATCTGTGGTACCCGGGCCTTGCCCCCGCTCTGCCAAGCAAACTGTCACAACCACCGTGAGAAACAAAGCAAACGTCAAACCTTAGCGAAATCTCTAGCTGCTACATACCCACACGAAAAGCCAAACTGTGGCTCCCCTCCCTCCTCCCCCCCAACATCCCAATAGAAGGACAATCACGTGAAAAGTAGAAATGGAAGGATTGGCAGAGTTCGGGAAGCAAGCCAGCACGCGGGCCCTCGCTGTTGGTTAGAGGTAGTAGAGGCGATTGGACAGGGAGAGGTTTGGCTCTCTGTGGATGCTCTGGCCCACAAGGAAGGCCAGCTTATGGGCATACTGGCAGGGGGCAGGAACTCGGATGACTCCCTGTGGGGGGAAAGAGGGCCGGTCACTGGGTTGAGCTGGGTGAGACGCCCAGGGTCCCTACCACAGCAGCCTCAGCAGGGCGGGTGGTCCTGAATGGGGCCCCGAACAGTGGCACACTCACAGGCCAATTGTAGTACACATGGCAGAGCTTGTAGGTCAGCCGCTGGATGTGGTCGGGCTTGAGGCCGCTGCTGTCATAGATGACATTGTAGTGTGTTGGGGACACGCTCCCACTCCTCACCGCCTGGCTCACGATGAAAAAGTCATACCTGGAAAGGCAGGAAGAGCCAGGCAAGGCAAACACACACACTTTTTTATGAGGAAAAACCTTGTGTTCTAAACAAGCTCGTTTCCCCTCCAGCCCCAGGATTGTCTGCGATGTTCAGAGCAGGCTCTTCATGAGCTGCTATGGCGGCATGCACGGGACATACTCGTCTCCATACTCGTCACCATGCCAGTGCCACAGAACGTGCTGGCCAAACCCCTGGGCCTTGTGTCCCCTGCATGCTGGAGGGAGGGAGGAGACTCGAACACGTGGGCACACAGCAGTGGCACAGAGTTGGGTAAAACCGGTTGCCTCCCGGCTGCCCCCATCTTCGTAACAGCAATGCAACAAATTTCATCGCTAAGGACTCAGAACAAACGTACGAGAGCCAGAGGCAGGGCAACCGTACAGGGCTAGTAGAGAACTCTAGCTAAGGCTAAACAGCACACTAGGAAATAACCGGACATCCATCCGAGTTCTTTGTTCCCCGGCACGCACCAATGAATGCCAGTCAGGAGGCTCCTGTGATCGGACCCTATCAGCCACAGGAAACTAACCCTGCAATCCGATGTTACCTAATTAGCAACCCGGAAATCAGAAGTGCTCTACACTGGAGTCTGTCTAAGAACGAGTCAGAGACGTTCAGTGATGTGCCCCAGGATCAGACGAGCTCTGACCAAGAGAGGGAGAACTGTGTGTAACATCCAGACTGCCACCTTCCAAGGTCCCTGCTGTTGGCTCCCGGGGTCTGAGAGGCTCTCACAGCTCCAGAGCTTGAATGGCATCTGGTGAGAACACTCGCCTTCTACCCTTCAGCTCACGGGGGTGTTGTCCCTGAGCTCACGGGCTACCAACCCTCTTCTTGTCTAGTGCCCCAAACTCTCTCTCACTGACAGCACCAGGTTCTGTGAAGGGTGAGAGGCCTCAGACGAAGACCGGCCCTTCCTGGGTATCGGCCTTCATCTGTTTGGCCTTCTTTGATCCTTAAGTGACAGAACTCTCTGCCAAAACTAATTCCATAGGTAACCTCTGAGCAAAAACAAAACAAAACAATAGGAAGTATTTCAGAATAAACTTCCTATTCAATCACATAGCTGAACGACAGCAGCAAAACATTTTGTAGCCATTTCTGTCTCTGAGGCACCAGGGTCCACAAACACTTCAGGGTCTGGAGCATGTGCCTAACCCTGGTCAGTTAAGCACTCAATTTACATTTTCAGATCCATGATCCTCTGCTGTTAGCGGCAGCTCACCCACTCGAGTCAGGGAATATGGGGGCATTATGGAGGTTCCCAGCCCTCGCTTGCAATTCTGGAAGCCCTCTCTAGCCCTACACTCCAGCCTTCAGACTAGGTGGTGAACTGCTGCCCCCAGGGACAAAGCTTACCTCCTCAGACACCCAACTCAACCCCAGAAGACAGCTGGTGAGGAGGTCACCAGAGATGTGTATCTGTCTACCTATACGGTTGAACCTGCATGCTGTGACCACCTAGCTCCCTCTTGCTTCCTTACTTTGGAGTCAGCTACAAGCTACAGATAGATCTGCTGACACACAGACCCTCTCATCACCTTGACCCCTGGAGGACTGCGCGAAGCACCACAGATCTAGAGATCTGGTAGAAACAATCTATGGATGGGTTATATATGTCAAAGTATAGCTGCTGCCTGCTGAAGCTGTTCCTAGAGTCACAAATGCCACACTGAGAACCCTGGCCCTCCCTAGGGAGCATATCAGACCAGCTTAGCTGAAGAATCGGGACTTCTAAAAAAAACCCACAGTGTTAGGAACTGGAAAACAAGCTAACGTGTATAGTCACAAGGGCCCAGAACTCACCACTCTGGCCTAGTGACCTCCACATCGATGACTGTCCCCGGAAGAGGGTTCTGGAGTCTTCCCCCCGACTGAGCAAAAAACCTGGCATTGACCCGCTTCTTCACCACAATCACAGTCAGTCTCGGGCTAAGGACACAGAGGAACACGGCCACGCTGAGTTGGTGGCCTGTCTAGTTAAGAAGTCACGGGCTCATGCATCCCTCAGGGAAGAGCCTCCAACCCCCTGACACATCATCTCACTGCCCGCTGGAGGAGGGTCAGCACCTTCCTCCAGGACAGACCAAAGACCAGGAGTGACCTGAAGGTGGACAACCATGGGTCTCCTGTGGGCCCCATGACAAGCTCCTCAAGTGTGGGCATAGACCAAATCTGCTACACCTGTCATATCGGAACACTGCCTTCGGCAGGCTTCCAAAGCACTTGGTGTCTGTCCTACAAGGGGCGTTTTCTACTCTGAAATCTGTCTGGAGAGCTGGTTCAAAGGCATATACACATCCCCACAGCTCCCTCAGCATTGCTCACACTAAAGGGATGCCCAGCCAGAACGTGTGGCCTGTAGATAGTTCTTCACCCTAATGGCAGTAAGCAGTCTTCCAGGAGACTCACCACCTCACCCTCCAACCTCTTGAAATGCTCCTCTTAAATTCCTTGGGAATGTCCTTTGTGCATACACAATCCACATGGAAGCCAATCCACATGATTGGCAGTCCTGATCCAGATAATACCAGTTTCTCCCAAGCTCAGACACGTCTGACCCCCATTCTCAGGCAGAGTGGGGTCCTAAGAACACGTTACTCAGTAACTGCTCATTCTTCAGTGATCAGCAGCTCCTGAGGCCTTGGGAGTGAGGCCCTTGGGGCCCACACTGTGGGCTTCTCTTTCACAACGTGGTGGCCATGAGCAGGCAAAGACTTCTGGGAGAAGCAGAGCCCTGCTAGAAATGTCACCAGCTGCCTGGGAAGCTTTGCTGTTTGCAAGGTCTGCCAGCTGCTTGCAGCTCTGGGTAGAACACAGAACATAGCTGGGTCCCGGGTCCATGTGCTGGGAGCCGCAGGGCTCGGTTTTCAAATGTCTCCGCTTGCCTAGACTGGGCTCAGATGGGGAGGCGTGGGATGGTGTGTTGGCAGCGGCTGCCGAGGACCACAGGGAGGGCCCTACCTTGAGGGAACCACAGGAGATGAGCAGAAAGCTGAGCTATAACTTAACTCGACCCAGTTTCATAAAACAGGAAGGCTGCCCTGGCTACCTGCTCAGCCCTGCCTCCCTCACCCATCACTACATTCAGCCCAATTCCTATGAAGCCTCAGCACCCTTCTCCTTGCCACGAGTGGCACTTATTTCAGCATGGGCAGCCATGTCAGACCCATGTACTTACTTGTACCCTCTCCCGACTGACTTGAGACAGTCCAGAAACTGCGGGACCTCATAATTGACCAGGGTCTTCAGCTGTCCATCCCCTACGCCGTCTCGGTACACAATGACACGGCTGGGCATGTATTCATTGCAGCCACTCCAAGCCCTCAGAGCAGCTGCAGAAAGTGGGGCAGGTTTTGAGTTCCCAGACACAAGAGCCATTTCTGCCGGTTCCCAGCCACCTTCAGGAGCAGCCCGAGGGCCCTACTCAGATCCCAAGGGCACACACCTTGCAAGCACACCTTGAGCCCGTCCACCAGTTCCTGTCCACGGTCCTGAAAGACGCAGCGGGAGAACCAGCTGTTCAGAAAAAAGCAGGGAGGTGAGGACTTGGGTCCGCCCGGCTCTGCCGGGGGTGTCTCTCTGTGCTGGGAATGTGTTGCTCTGTTTGACTGATAAATAAAACACCGATTGGCCAGTAGCCAGGCAGGAAGTATAGTACAGGCAGGATAAGCAGAGAGAAGTCTGGGAAGTGGAAGGCTGAGTCAGGAGATGCCGCCAGCTGCTGCCGCCACCACCACCACCACCACCACCACCATGAGAAGTAAGATTAAAGTACTGGTAAGCCACAAGCCATGTGGCAACTTATATCTTAAGTTAATCCATTTCTCTATTAATTTATAAGAACTAGATAGCAAGAAGCCTGCCATGGCCATACAGTTTATAGGTAATATAAGTCTCTGTTTTGGGTCTGAGTGGCTGCGGGCCTAATCGGGACTGGAGAAAACTCCAGATAGAAGGCTCAGCTGCTCTGGGCTTCCTATGAAGATTCATGTCACCTTCCCTGCATCCCCAGGAGGCCTCAGCTAAGCAGAAGAACAAGAGACTGTTCTCAAGTTACCCATGAGTTTCCCAGTTTCTATCTCAGCAATGTAATTTCTTCAGCAGGGGGACAACTGAGTGACCAGAGGCGTCACCAGGGAGCTCCTGCCCACCAGAGCAAGTGCTCTCCACTCTGTTCCTGACAGATCATGTCTTCCATGCTTCCCCTTTGCTCCCCAAGACCAAGGCCACAGCCTTTGACACCTACAAATAGCAAGTGCTCTGCTGCTGTGGGCCAGTCCCTTGTTCCATACACACACTGGAAACTAACAGAACAGCAGAGAACTGAGTGAACCGGGCTGTTGTACTGAAAGCGTGAGTCACCGTTCAGGGGCCGGGATCAGCTATCAAACCAAGGCACTTTCCGAGGCGGCCATTGAACAAGCCATAAAGAACCCAGAAGAGAACAGAACGGTGGCTCTGAGTGTGGCAGGACAGGGACACGAGGGCCCTCCCCAGGCTTCCTGGTGTCACTGCTGCTCCCTGGCTCACCGGGTCATCCCTTCATTGATGCTGGCAACGAATCCTGCGATGGACCTCCGCCCAGCTGTGGTGTCATGGTAACAGTCGATGCCCACGATCATCGCCAGCTTCAGCTTTAGTGAAAACAGTGTCATTTAGCTGCGGCAGGGTTCTGGCAGCCATGAGCAGGGCTCCTTTCCCTAAATGCCCACATTACCACCCTGTCGCCGATGAAAGCGGACTCACGGGCATGTCCACCCGCCAGAGTTCACCACCCATCTTGCAGTTCATCTGCAAGGCGATCTTGGTGGCAATGGCCATGACGGTTTGCTGCTTGCCCAGGGTCCGTGCTACCACGCACTGACTTGGGGTAGGGCAGTCTGTGCACAGGTACTTTTTGATGGCGTCGTATTTGTCCTTCCGATTGCTTGACAACAGACAGACAACCTGAAAACAAGCCAAGCACCTCATTTCAGAGAACCAGGGTGTGGAAGGCCAAGAGCCAGGGGACAGACCTAAGCCCTGTGGGACTCACGTCACCAGTCAGTGGGACAGGAGTAATGTTTCAGTACTGCTCGTTCTAGTCTCAGCGGCAGGCGCTTACACGAGAAGAGCGGAACATAACAAGCCTGGGCAGTAAAACAAAGCCGTTTGCGACCCGAGACCCGAGCACGGCACACAACCAGCATGAGTGGGTCAGGCTGACACAGGGAATGCAAGCACAGCTTTGCCTCATAGGTGGGCAGACACGCAGCCCTCTGAGCCTTCACTCACAGCTCCCCGAGAACCACGGCTTTTAAACTTCCCTAAAAGCTCTAGCTTGGGAATCTGGTCAGAATGTGAACTGTCCCAGGAAGAAGGTGGCAGTTCTGAGGACAAGATGGAGTCCCTGACCAGTGTTCCCCCTGCCTGAACTCTGAGGGTCCACATTCAAGTTCCTAAAACCAAATCTAGCTTGTGACTCACAATTCCAGCCCCAATGTGCACCCAGACTCTTTGTTTTTCAATTCTCTCTGGTCCCCAACAAATTAGGCTCCACCTGCTGTCTCCGTTACTCTGGAGAGCATGGCAGCTCACTATCTGCCTGTGGCCTCGGAGAAGGACATGAAGGCAGAGAAGAACAGTGGATGGGGCATGGCAGGCCACTGTCCATGGCAGGCCACTGTTCAGGTCTCCAGCCACACGGGCAACCTGCTCCTGCTCCTCATGGTTATGTGGCCTCCTGAGCTAGAGGGAACACACTGAGGGTATGGGGACATTTCCTACGCTCATCACTGCTTCTGCATGAGCCAGACATGAGCTTCTAACTGGATTTAAAGGCTGCTTGCTTTGGCTTGTTGAAGGTTTGGACTCTGATGCATCAGTGTTCAGAGGCAGGCTCTGCGCACATGACTGGTCATCAGGGCTCTGGCCTTGTTGGTAGTTACTCTGCCTACTGAGCCATGCCTTGGTGACAATGGGAGAAGGTGGAAGTGATAAAGAGCTGAGGCTGGGTGGAAGTAGGTCAGGCCACCACTGAAGGATGCCTCTCTGGTCCCCCTTCCTCTCTGCTCTTGGACCACTGTGGTACGAGCAGTCATGAGACTCTCCATCCTACTGAGATGCTCTGCTGCACCACAGTCCAGAGACCACAGAGCCGAGGGATCTTGGGCAGAAACTCTGAGCCATGAGCTACAATTAATCTTTCCCCACTAAGATGAGCCTCTGGTCAAAGTCTGACTAGAATGACTCGGCAGACTCCCATCAGCAGCCAGCTGGAAGCCAGTATGGTACATCCTCAGTCATGAACTTCTCTCTTTACCATGCCACAGAGGACTGTCTCGCCTTCACTGGAGGTCCATTCTCTGTGCAACTCACAGGTCCCCACTAAGACACAGAGACAATGGGGGTCTGTGGCGCTCTACACCACTTGCTCCATATCATCATCATCATCATCACCACAGCTTTAAGCCTAAACAGTCACTGGACTCACAGAATCTGCTCTTGGGGGCTTTGTTTCATTCTTGGAGGCCAATGACTTTACAAGCGATTGCTCTCAACTCCCAGGCTAATGAGGTCTGTGGTGCTGGCCTCAGGATTTGAGGAGGCAGAGATCAGCAGGATACATCAAAATGGGGGGGAGGGGACATGTTCATGGGAAACTTGAAGAGATATCAACTAACTGGCTAATTTCTGAGTCCAAGTATGCAGGGCCCCCTTCCTCACATGGCTGAGGATGTGAGAATTGGGGGAGAGTGGGAGGAATGAATTTCCCAGTGTGGTTCCCTTGCAGACAGTCTCCCATCTTTAGCCTGTGTGGCTTCGTGGGCAGAGGGCAGTAACCGGGTTACACCAGGCTGGTTGCTGCCCCGAGCCCTGACCCATGCTGCTGCGATGTCCGGTGGCCCTCTCCTACTGTTTGTAGAGGCCTAATCGAGCAGCAGCAGGATGAACAGCAGCATGATCACAGCTCAAGGTGGACCGGCCTTCGAGCCGAGTCCGAAGCCTTTGCAGGACACAAACTTAGACGTGTGCCTGGTGTGAAGAGGGGCACCAGGTGATGGGATCATGGGCCCCCAGCACACTGATGCCACAGGCAGCATGGCCAGAATAAGTGGCCCAGGTGGCTGTCTGCACTTCCAAGAGCCAGCTTAAAACTGTGGCGACGTCAGAGGTAGTAGGGAGTGTGAGAATGGGGTGATGCTCTCCTCAGTGGTTACCTCAGCCTCCATGTTCTCGGGAGACACGCCTCACACTGTCACTGTGAGGACCCCCACAAGCACACACAGGACTGGCTGTCACCAGTTTACCTTGTCCTCTCCATTCCTCTCCTGGGTGCCAAGCCTCACACGACAGAAAGATGGCGCTCACCAATGCCAAGGCATCCCAGCTCAGGAGAGATGCCCATGGCAGCATGCTCTGTGCTCAGCAGCCTGAGCATACGGACCTCACCCTGGGGGCTGCAGTCTGGCTGCTGACCTGGCCCTGTGATCTCCATAGCTTCTAGAACCAGAGCCTCAAGGCAGAATGTGGCCTTCCTCTCCCTGGCTTCTCCTCACCTTGTGCAAGGCACACACCCGCACAGGCACCAGCTCAGCAGCCTTACTGAGGTCAAACCACCTGAAAAGGAGGCTTCAAAACCCTAGTCCCCTGTCCTCTGAGACACCCCCAGGCCCCAGCACGGCCTGCACCCAGCAGCTACTCACTATCTGAGTGTCTGACGTCACCTTCTGCTGCAAGGCTCTCAGGTAAGCTTCTGTTCTGTCGTCCACCTCGATCCTAGCATCGACAATAAAGATGGGCGGTACGCAACCCTCAGACCTTAACCTGCACCCTGCATCCCTGCACCAATCCCAAATGGTACAAAGCACAGATACAGGAGCACCACTCCGTGAAGGGCGTGGCTAACAAGCAGCACCACCATCCTGGTTTGAGAGCCTATCCCTAGAGCATCCCTGCCTGCTCTCCTCTCCCATCCGGTCCCTCTGTGTTACACGGAGCCCTGGAAGCTCTCAAAGCTGCCATGAGCCCACTGGTACATCACTTTGGAGCATGCACACCCTCCTGACAAGTGCCAATCACTCTGCAGACACTCACATGATAGCCTTTTTCATCTGGATGCCCATGGCCGGAGTCACTTTGAACAGGTTCTGTATCAGTGAGTTGGCTGCTTCATAATTCCTGCGGGTATAGATCAGCAGCCAGTTATCCAGCGGCTTCACGCTGATCAGCGGCGCGCCTCTCGTTTCTTTGGACCAGTCTGCATACTGCGGGTTGTAATCAAACTAGAATAAAGGGCAGAGATGCTACTGTCAGCTGTGATGAAGCCGCTGGTCTTGCCCAATCCCATCGTGCATCTGGAATCATAGACTACCACACTTAAGTTTGAATCACAGTGACAGATCAAAAGTCCCCAATGGAGAGAAGACACCAGATGCCTCTGGAGGACTCTTCCTATACCATACCCTTCTGAGGGCCCAGGACAAACTCTCCATCCTTCCTCCTAAAGACTTATTGAAACTCAAGTACCTTTTTCCTCATGATAAAAGTGTAAAAAATAAGGCTGGGGGCAGTGGCTCATGTTTTTAATCCCAACACTCAGGAGGGAAGAGGCAGGCAGATCTCCATGCGGTAGAGGCCAGCCTGGTCTACACACTGAAATCCTCTTGGGGCAGTGAAGACAGCTAAGCCCCTTGACAGTGGTGTCCTGTGCAGATAGCAAGTTTCAGGGAAGAGCCACATGTGGTCACCACCACAGCAAATCCCCAGAGCTTCTAAGGTCCCTGTGAGTCTTCTGTCGCTTCACCAGGCTGGACTGTATCTTCCAGTCCTGCCTAAGGCAGGAAGGCATGGCTTACTCAAAACAGTTGAAAAGAGTAGGTATTTTCGGCATTTGATTTCTTAAAAACTAGTTTTGAGAAATCCTGTTTTTCCTTTTCCTGAAGAGGAAACATAAAAGCACTCTAATATTTAGCACGACTCCTGAGAGACTCATGGCCCAGGCAGAGCCAATCTAGTGAGGCTCCTCGGCAGGACTTTCTACACCCAAGTTATGTTGCTTCCTTCAGTTTCTCTCTTTTTCTCGAGACAGGGTTTCTTTGTGTAGCCCTGGCTGCTCTGGAATAGCTCTGTAGACCAGGCGGGCCTTGAACTCACGGAGATCCGCCTGCCTCTGCCTCCCAGTGCACCACCACTGCCCAGCTCTTCAGTCTGTCGTAAGCAGACCTTTACTTGCTCCAAGGGCTCCTACATGTGCTCGAGTCACAGACTGCCTCTTGCAGAATGACCCTGTCAGGTGGCGCTGCTGCTTTTCCAGAGTTGGCAGAGAGCAGGATCAGGGGTTGGGGAAAGAGCAGCCTGGTGCAAGGCGGGCTGTGTCCTGCCCCATCGAGAGTCAGCCCAGACTCCCTCCCCCCAGCCTTACCGTCTTCCCGCCCTGGTGGATCTTCTCGGATTGTAAGATTCTTCCTGAGAAGGACAGCAAGTTCGAGTCGAAGCTCAGGCCCCAGTCACGAAGCTCCCTCTGCACATTGTCATCCCTGTGAATTTAACACATATACCCCGCACTGCTGAGGCAGCAGCAGCCAGGCTGGCGACCCACATTCCGGTGGACAGAGTGCCACCGTGGCTTGCGGCACACTTCAAGGCCACCCTGGGCCTAGAACACACGGATAAGCTTTTCTCCAACTCTTGAGTTCTAGTGCCCAGAGCACCACCCCAACGAGTGACCCAGAGTCTACACAAACAGGGAAGTATGTATGAGAACTGCTTGCTCTTCCCTGTCCCACTGCCTTTTCCTGACGAGCTAGGAAAGGACACATCTGCATGTGAAGTTTCACTTCTTAACTCCCTGAGAAGAACTGGTATCAGGGACTCAGGACACAGCCCCACCAACACAGGAGGCCACACTTCCTGCTTCCAAGATCCCTCCCAGACCCACAGGGAACCCCCAAACAGAAGCTCAGAGTGCTGAGCTGGCCTACTTGTGGATGTATTCGATGAGGCGGCCCACCTCCCGCTGCCGCTGCTCAGGGGTCAGTCGCGTGTGCACGGCCAGGTCCTTCATCACGTTGAAATCATTGCGCATTTTATCAGTCAGACCTGCAACCAGAGCAGTGCCAGTGAGAGCCAGTCAGCAAGGCTGCGTGGCTCCCAGCGGGGTTGGGTAGGGATGAGTGAAGGGAATGGGGGAGCGCTATGTACCTGTGAGGTAGCAGAGCTCCGGGATGAGCATGGCCGGGCCAGGCAGTGTGCCTCCGGGGCCTCTCCTCCGTTTGGGCTGGCTCACCAGCACCGGCTGCTTCAAGTCTGTGATCTCCTGGTTGTACTGCTGCTCAAGAGGAAAGGAAGGCATGCTACACACCAACCAGGGAGTGTGGCCCAATGGTGGGTGCAGTAGATACCTAATTAACAACGGAAGCCGAGTACCAAGCTGGGCTAGACAGTGTCAACCTGTCCTGAGGGGTGATGATGTGTATACCCTGGGAGCATTTTTACCATCCACTGAGGGTCCAGGAGAAGGACGGGTCTGACCCAGCTCTCCTAGGTGGATGAGCTCTATGTAGCCAAGTCCTCAGGACTTAGCTCTGGAGACCTGACCAGGGCAACACAGAACAGACTCCACAGGTCACTGTCATGGTGCTCCCAAGCCCAGGGTGTGACAGCTCTCTCCTGTCCTCTATACAACCAGAAGCTGCTCATTATACAACCGTTTCTATTTTTAATTAGGATTTTAAAAATTTCCACTGAGCATAAAAGGAATGACATCATATCAGTAAGCCAAGTTGTACCAGTCTACTCTTAATGCCCACCTTAGGGCAACATGTCACCAGCTGGCCATGGCATTAAAGAATATGATCCATGTCTTTTTTTTAGTTTGTGCCTTAAGGAACCAACAATCAGAGTTTAAAAAAAGTTAATGTTCCCTCAGACATGGTCCTCACACATCACTGAACATGTATGACTAGTATGCAGGAATTTGGGGTATCCCTCTCCCCATCTCATTAGAGTCCTGGCCTCAGGATCCAGGTGGGTAGGGCTGGGGGCCACAGGTGCTGGGATGATCCTTCACCTCGATCACCTGCCAGGGGCAAGTGCTGCCTTACTGAGACCTCTGAGAACTGGACAAAGAGACCCGGCCGCAGCAGAGCTGGCCGGCAGGGACCAGGCAAAGCCACAGAGCAAGGGGCCACGGCCAGCTGCGTGCCACCACTGCCAGTACCTGTCCTTCCCCACGATGCACTCACTGTCGAATGCAACCGTCCTCTGTGGAGAGAGCTGCTGGAGCAGGGCGCTTCTGACAGGTGGGGGATTTCTCAGTGACGCAGGCGAGACCGAGCAGGGCACCCACGGACAACCTACCTTCCTGTAGTACTCCAGGAAGCTGACCTCTGAGCCGTCGGCCTTCTTGAAAGTGCTCTTGGGATTCTGGTCCCAGTCAATGTCATCCACCCTGTAGGTCTTATTGTTGTACCTGTGGGCATCTGGGACATGAGGCTCCAACTCATATTCCCAGTCCCCTGGAGATGTGTGGCGAGGGGAGGGGGAGGGAGGGGAGGGGAGGGGAGGGGGAGGGGAGGGGAGGGACTGAACAATGGCTGGAAACAAGGGAATGGACAAGGGTGGAGAGCAGGAGGCCACAGGAAAGGCGACACACACCACACCACACATCCGACACACCCGGCTCACTTTGGTTCACCCCTGCCCGACTCCCCGGGCCCCACTGCTCTCTAGCCCTGGGCTCTTGAGATGAAACCGTACTTGGTGAGGACAATGAGGCCTATGAGCTCCTTCGACACTTGCTCCTGGAATTTGTGCTCCTCCGTCTGCTGGTACAGGTTGAACATGAAGTCCAGAACGGTCTCGCTTCGCAGGACCTTGTGGCTGACGTCAGTACAGAGCATGATGTTGTTCTCATACTGAAGGATGGAAGTAGTGAAGCCAGGCCAGATCACCAACCTGCCAACGCAAGGTGGGTCAGGGGAAGCCTCATGCTCCGCGCCCTGTGTCTGAAGCCGAAAGCGCTGAGCCAGCTCACTTCCTAGTACAAGATTCTAGACAGAGCCCTGTCTTTCCCACAGCTTCAGCAGCGTTTGCTAAGCATACACTGACCTGATTAAACCCATCCTCACTCTGGGCCATCTAGCATGAGCCACCATGTCTCAGCACCCTCAGCTGCTGGCAGTGAAGACCAACAGCAGCTCACACGGTCTGTGAGGCTGGCTAGGATGGGACTGATTTTTAACGTAAGTAGGCAGGTATGGCTCTGTACCGTGTAAGCCAGGCTACACGCTCCCTTAACCCTTTAGTGCCAACAGACAGTTTCTGGTTTATAGACTATTGCAGAGTCTGTGCAGCCCATGAGATGGCAGACATTCCACGGCATACAAACCTGTGATTCGGAATATCAATTGGGTCACTTGGGTTGTAATAATTCCGTCCAATTTGTTGCAAATTCATGATTTTCAAGAGCCTACAAATTGAAAGTCGGGACAGTAAGTATGGTAAATCATAGGGACAACCTGGAACCACATATAGTCAGCAGGGCTGGCAGGCTGTCACCACAGCCAGGCCAGTCATTTCTACACTGCCTCAGAGTTAACATTCTTAAAATGTCTAAAAGTTGGGGAAAATGTTTTAAGTCACATTTGAATTGCATCGATTCCATTCTGTCGTGATAGACCCAGACAAGCCACTTGCATGCTGTCTGTGGCTGTGTCTAGCTGCAAAAGCGGGGGTGACCAGCTGCCTAATGCTCCCCAGGTAGCTTTCCTTTGAAGAAAAATGCACCAGGCAAATGCATTCCCTCAGGCCAAATGTCCCTCCTCACAGTAAACCAGCCATCTATGAGTGGAGGAAGTCATGAACCCAAGGGCTGCCTCATTTAAATGGTTCTTCACAGGGAGAGCTCTTCTATAGAATGTGTGTGTGTGTGTGTGTGTGTGTGTGTGATGAACGTGTATGTGTTATATGTGTGGGGTGTGTGCAGGTGTGCGTGTGCCCACGCACGAGTGAGGAGGGCATAAGGTATTCTATGACATCACTCTTCACACCTCACTCACTCCCTTGAGATAGGGTCTTCAGGGAACCTGGAGCTAGACTGGTAGCCAGGGGACCCAGTGACTCTCCTGGCTTGCCCCACCCCAGGCACCCCATGCCTGGCTTCTTGTGGGTGCTGGGGATTTGAACCCAGGTCCTCATGCCTGCATAGCCATCTCCCCAATGCCTAGAGCATGTCCGTATTTGGAAAGTGCACTATGTGCTCCCCATGTGGGTGCCACTTGCCCCAGCAGCCTCCCACCCACCCTGGGGAAGGAGCCGTCAAGATGCTTTCTAAAAGCTCAAACAGTATTTCAAAGGCATACTGGCAGCACCTCTGGGGGATGGGGCAGAATCCTGGAGGCAGAGAAATGAATTCCCTGTCAGAAAACCACATTTAAAAATGCCCATGTACCGCTAACAACCTCCTGTCCCCAGACACAAGCCACAGGGCATGCACCCCGCTGCTGCGGCATGCACCCCGCCGCCAGCCACGGCATGCACCTCCTGAATATGATGTTGTAGAACTGCAGGCAGGTGGGTGAGGTAGGCGGCAGCTCATTGGTCAGGGTGATGGTGATCCTCACGTGCTCCCCATTCCGAGTCTGACTGAAAACTTCTGTGACCTAAAGCCAGAGAGGTGAGAACCCAGCTCTCACCTGTGTAGAAAAGCACGCCCAGGCTCCCGGGGCCCCTGCCCTGAGACAAGCCCCCCTGAGACAGACAAGTGAACTGAGACTAAGAAGTTGGCCGAGTAGCTGAGAGCCCTCCTATAACTCTCCACAGGGCTTCTGTCAGACTCCAAGGACAGAGTGAGTCACAAAGGGCCTCTGGGTGCCCCATGTCCCCTACCAGGAGCCCCTTTCTGAGCCTGGGGTGGACAGCCCCACCCCCTCTGCCAGTGGAGACATCTGAAATACCTTGTGCTGTAGTCTCTTGGGTAAAAACAGTATTGTCCCATCGAAAGCATGACACCTTCCAATAAGGTCTTCGTGCTGGAAGAGCAGTGCTGACCGCAGCCTGCGGGCCTCCATCAGGGGATTGTAGTCGATGTGGTACTGGTACAGGGCCCACTGTGGGCGCGAGGTCAGCCGGAAGTGGTTGGTGCTTAGCTTCACAATGATGCCCGAGGAGCCTGAGGGGCCACCACACACAGTCAGCCCCGGGATGGTTATGGCTATGAGAGCGTTCCTTCAGACACAGCAGAGCTGAGGCCAGTGGTCAGCACTTGCCTTCAAGACAGCTGGCCCTGGGGACTATTGCCCTACTGCTCCAGGGGAGATGACAGACCCACTGCAGAAACAACTGATCTCTTTAGAAGGGGTTTCTGAAATGTTTAACGAAATCTGCCAGAAAACACCGCTAAGACATGTACCAGCCGGGTGGCCACAGCTCTCTCGTGTGTGTGTGTGTGTGTGTGTGTGTGTGTGTGTGTGTGTGTGTGTGTGTGTGTGTGTGTGACAGAGACAGACAGACAGACATAGGGGTATGGGCTGAGAGGCTGCAGCTGCTGAGCAGAGCGCTCCCCTCCCTGAGCCAGAGAAGCACGACAGCCCCGTGCCATGAAAAGTGCCCCCATGAAGAGGTGCTTCTGTGAGCCTACCTGTCTTCGACTCTTTGACGTGGTCAAGGTTCTGTCTGGTGTTCACACCAAGGTCATGGAAGTCCCGGCGACGCCCTCCTCTCTCTGCCAGCGAGAGCTCCTGAAAGCCAGCTGAGATCTGCAGTTCTTGAGGAGCGAGGAAAGCAACTCACCGATTACAGTGAGTGGGTCGGAGGACGGCCGCATCCCCACGGTGGCTCAAGGTGGCGGATGCAGCCTACTCTTGTGCATCTCGTGACCTCATCCTTTGCAGAGCTATCTCCACCCTGTCTCTGGCCACTCCTTACATGAATTCGGTGCCTGGGCTATGATGCCAGGACCCGATGCATGAATTTGTTGATTGGGAAATAAGGTTTTCATAGTTTAAGTCTCAACGGCCTTTGTGTCCTCTGTAGCCTTGCATGCTATTATTACGGCTGCAGGGACCCGGGGTAGGGTCTTAATTCTACAACCTGGGTGAGGACGTAACATGAGTGTGATAGTAGCCTCCTGACTTCTCAGTCCTGCTTACCATCAGCCGCAGGAGCATGCACACTTCTGTACTGGGTCACACTGCGCATGAACAGTACTAACCCATCAGTTTTTGCCTATTCTGAAAACAGTCCTAGGAGTCTGAAGTTACCAAGGCATTCCATGTGCGGTGTGTATACAGCCAGGTGCCTGAGCGCAACAGCAAGCATGGGCCACAGAACAACCTTGGCTTTGCGCTCTGGTGGTGGCATTCTAGCCGGAGTTATGGGCGTGGCTCTTATGGCAGCACCCTACTAGTGGACTTCCCAGAAACCAGTCTCCCCTCCTTCGGAGGAAAAAGATGTATGTGGGGAGCAATGTCCCTCCAAGACAAGACTTCCCATGCTCCTGGCAGCCGGGCACACTTTGGCAAAGTGCCTGAGAGCTGGCAGTTGTCTGTGCCGATTCTCTGCCCAGCCCCGCACAAGTGAAGACACACAAAGTCAAACCTATAGTAAGGCTGTAAGGAAATCACTACAGATGCCAAGACAAGAGTCTAAAAATGTCTCGTTAACACAGAGCAGGCAAACTGAGGCCACATTTGAGGTTTAATTGTGTGTTGCTGAGATGGTCCTGGTAAGCTGCACTCTCATTTCCAGGCTGCATGGGGTGGCACACACGCTATTACTCTGCAGCGTGTGTTGGGCCCTCACAGAAGCACCCAGCACCCTGCACATGGCAGCCCGTCACTGCCGCGTCCTGTGTCGTCCCCTCCCCCTTCCCGCCATCCTGACTGCTTACCTTGTGACTTGGCTGTGGCTCCAACTACCATCCCTCTCTGTCGTCCTCGGCCAACCAGTTCCCCCTCTGTGGGTGACTGCTGAGGTCTCGGAGAGGCGTACCCAGGCTGCTGGCTCTGCTCAGGCACAAATACAACTGAATTCCCTTAGGCCACAGGGTGGGTACCATAGAGAACTAATTAGTCCTAAACTGGTTCCCAGCATTCAGAAACTTAGTCATTAAGCATGTGATCGTTAAGAAGGGATCTGAAGTGAGAGCCACCAAAAGGCCGACTCAGCTCCTCACACCACACTAGGTCTCAGTTCCTCCCAGCACCCAGGTTACACCTGCTGGGTTGAGGTACTCTGGGATGGACCCCAGAGCCTCCGGCATGTTGGGCAAGTGCTCTACCACTGAGACAAATCTTTTAATTCCCTGCCACAGGTCCCAGTGATGATCTGGAAAAGGTGGGTACTCACCGCAGCAGCCCCCACATGCTGCACCGTCTCCTGACCACGGGCCCTGCCACGGGCCCTGGCTCGGGCTCGGCCCGTCATTTTCTGCCAGAGAGGAAAAAACTGTGGCTAGCACTCAATGGGCCCATGTGTATTCAATCATTCTGTCACCAGTATTTGAAGGCGCTAAAATAAGGCCCAAATTACGTATGCTTGAATCTTCCCTACTGAGGACTTGTCTCGTGCACCCTAACACAGCTTTCTTAGGGAAACCGGATATTCACTGGGGACTGTCCACTGTGCTAGATGGCAAGGCTTAAGTATAAATGTACTGTAATAAAACACTTTGTTTTCAAGGGGGCCAGAGGTGGCTCTGCTCTTGCGGTGGATACGGGCTTGGTTACCAGCATGGCTCACAACCACCAGCTCCAAGGGATCTGATGGCCTCTTCTGACTTCCACAGGCACCAGGCACACACATGGCACACATACATGCGTGCAGGTAGGCAGGCACCTTACACAAACATATAAATCATAATGAAACATAATACCTACATAATAATAAAAATAATTTTTTAAAGATTTTGATTATGATAAGACTTAGGGAGCCAGTGTGTAGAGGATTACAGTGTTGGGATGGGTTGCTTCCCAGGTGGGTCTATGTGTCACACAACCAAGCATAACCCACAATGAAAAGGGCCATTTGTAGCCTATTTCCAGGTGGCCTCAGAGAGCCCTTCCTCAGACTCATGGTGCCCTCCAAACACTTCCTCAGTTCCAACCGCAGCTTGAAAGGAACATACCCAAACCCAAGCCACCCCACCTCCTGTGTCTCTCAGATTCCCGTTCCCACACATGAATGCCTAGCCATGGTCTGTGAGGAGAAGCCATGGGGCTGTCTCTCTCTAAACTGCTCCCATGTCTCTCTGTCATTCTGCTGTAAGCAGCAGCCCATCGCCCACCACAGGGAAGAAGATGAAGGTGGGGTCATTTGGACTCCAGGGCCTGAACCGTGAGCAAGCGCCACACGGGCCAGCCATTTTCAAAGCGCATCATCATACATGGTTATCTGTCAGGTGCAGCATGCTATAGCCAGTGTTAAGCATCATGCTAAGCACAGGTACCTACAACATGTCTGTGTCAAGTCCTGGGCCATACCTTTTTCTTGGTAGGAGGAGGAAAAGTCTAGCAAAAATAACTCCCTTCCTGCCAACCTCGTGACTTGGGGGCTGTCACGATGCCTCAGCTGGGGTGCCTCCCACTCTGTGAACCAGAAGAAATCGACCTCATCCTTTAAGGGCCAGGCCAACGACTGTCTCTCCTCATCCTCTTCCCCACAGCTGCTCCTACCTGGCACATTAAACTCCACCCCGGCTCTCATCCGTTTGTTCCTTTGCACTGGGTCCAGTGCTGGGTATGCTGGCAACGACTACCTGATGTGACAGTTAAAAGGTCCCAAAGTGCGCCAGCAAGGGGATCGACAGCGGCCACCCACAGGGGATGCTCTCAGAGCTGCCTCGGACTGGCAGTGTCTACTGCATGCTGGTGATACATGCTCTATGGAGACTTCTGTCTCCTCCTCCACTGCCCCAGACCCCTGTCAGAGTCAGGGCCGCTTCTCAGCATGCAGAAGTCCTTCCCGTAAGAACTCTGCCCTGGGCTCACCTAGTCAGCTCGGGTCTTCAGCTTGGCCTTCTTCCAGTCCCCCAAGTGTCCCAAGTCTGGATGCTGGTGTGGTCACTCCTGCAGGAAAAGAGCCACAGGCCTAGCCAAGTTAGATCGGCTAAAAACACAGCTTCAAACACACAGCTTCGCTATACCCAGCAATGCAGCTCTGACACTAGCTAGAGACAAAACCAGCTCCGGCTAGCAAAAAACAAAAACAAAAAAACCCGCTAACTTTGTGGTATGTGGGTAAGTTTGCAGCAAGAGAAAACAGAGAGGAGGCTGCACACTGTTCTGCCTGGCATCAGACCCCACCACCAGAGGACCCATGGAGGATGGCAATAATTCAAGGCGCCAATTTCCTTCCATCCCAAAGACCTCCCCCTACTTCCCCACCAGCCCCCTCCCATATCTGGGGCCCTCAAATTCCTGCCTAGAGGGCTGTGTCCCCAAACTACCGGGCTACTCACTTCAACATCTCCCAGCTAGCTTTATGATGCTAAGCCATCTGCTCACTTATTTCGTGGCCCCCTGGCTCTTATCCCCATAGTGCTAACTCCAAGAGGTATCACACCTTTCCTAGAGTGGATTCTTTTACCCCCAGAGGTCTGGATCCCACATGGACTTGGATATGTGGGTAAGAAAAGACCCCGTAACCTGGTCTCAAAGGCACCCTATGAACCAGAGCCCACCATGTAAGTAAGCTAGCCAGCTCTCTCTGGATGTGCTAACACCAGCAGCGTAATTACTGGAGTAAGGACCGGTAAGCAGGTGGGAAAACCAGTGATAGAGGGTTGGAGACCGCAGCAGGTAGAGATACAGGCAGAAATGCTATTACGTGCTTGGTCATGGAGAGGTAGGGACCAGGCTCAGATATAGACACGAGGAGACATGTGGGAGGAGGTCCAGGAACAAGGAGAGCTAAAGACAAGCAGGAGGAGGGATATGCGCCAGGCTTGGGCAGTGGGAGAGGAGGAAATGAGGCCTGGGAAATAGACCCAGAACAGCGAGAGGAGAGGACAAGATCCAGGCACAGAGAGAGGTAGGAACCAGAGACACAGACACAGAGCAACATGGGGACCAAGCCCAGGAACCAGGGAGGGTCAGGCCTGGGCACAGGTCTGTCGAGGCCAAGGCACAGGTGGACACAGCTCAGTTCCAGACCCTGAGAGGCGTGGTCCAGCGGCGTCCGGTCCTCTCCTGCCCCCGTGCTCAGCACACCTAGGTCCCCAGCCCCTGAGCCCCTGACCCCGCAGGCTTCTCGCGGGCTCCCGACTGCCACCACCTCGCACTGCTTGATGCACCGGCCGCAGCACCAGCCAACAGCCCCAACTGCCAGATCCTTCCGCCCCTCGGCACAGGCCTCGGCGAGCTGCCGCCTGAGACTTCTGGGTTAACGGCGAGGCAGACGCGTGCTGCGCCCTGATTGGCTGCCACACAGGTGGCGGTTTTGCATGGGGCGGGGCCTCGAGATCCCACCCAAGCCCCGCCCCCCTCTGGTCCTTGGCTCCAGGTGAGAATCCTCACCCAATGGGTGAGATTGTACCCAGGTGGCCTTTCAGCGTCCTGCAAAGAGATGGACTACCAGCTTTGGCTGAGCCTTAAAAAAAAAATCACAAGTCATCTCACCCCCTTAGAAATGTGAGATTTGAATTAAAGCCTAAAGGATAAGTCGATAGCTTAATCTTCCAAATTCTCGAAGTAGGTGGCTGGTGCGTGCCCGCTAAGAGGGGGCAGGTTCGCCACTTGATTGCAGTATCACCACAGGACAGGTTAAGAGTCACCCTGTGCCCCACCCCCCTACAGATGCAATTCAGTTGGCACGATCAGGTGGGACCCTCTGTTCTAAGCATTTGCACGTGATCCATAAGCAGCTGTTCTGGGTCCAGCCTGAGCTAGGTGCTCTCGTTACCAGCCTGCTACCTCAGGGAGTCAACGCCCATTCCAGTTAAAACCAATGGGAGCATTATAAAATACTGGGCTGGAGAGATGGGTCAGTGGTTAGGAGCACTGACTGCTCTTCCAGAAGGACCTGGGTTTAATTTCCCATACCCACATGGCAGCTCACAACGGTCTATAGTTCTAGGGGACCCGACACCCTCACACAGACATGCAGGCAAAATGCCAATGCATATAAAATCAATAAATTATAAAAAATAAATAAAATATAGCAGTGTCATTCAAGCAACATGATTTGGGATATACAATCATTCAAGCAACATGATTTGCAATATACAATAACGACTGACCTCCCCACAATGGCGAGCTAGCTCCAGCAGGAACCTGCCAACCCGAGAATCAAGATGGCGCCTGACATGTTGTGTTGAATTAGCTAAATAAAGAAGGGGCATGGACGTTTCTTCTCCAGTGTGCTTGGCATCTGTTTGGGGTTTTGGATAAATTTTTACTAACAAAATACTTGCATACACAAACCAAGGTTGGTTATCTTGGAGGTGGGAACAAAGCCAAGCCATGAAATTCACTCATGTTTCAGGCTCACTTTAGACACAGCCTGGAGGTAATTTTGTGCCAGGTTTTTAGCGCCCCTGCACTCTGGGCCATCTCGGGAGATCAACTGTGGGATTCCCAACCAGTAGCATCAGGTCAGTGTCGTGAGTTTTTTTGCTTTTTTAAAAATTTTTGGAGCACTTTGGACTCTGGGTTTTCAGAGTAGGAATATTCAACCTGTAGACATACAGGGTTCTTTCTCTCGGGTCTACTTAAAAGTCCCACTTACAAAGCAGATTGCCATCTTACATTTATTATTGAGAGCATAGACTTGCCAAGAGCTGGGAGGGGGCGGGGTGATGGTTCTCCAAGCCCTATATTCTCCTCTTGAGTGAAGGGGACAGGCTAGATTCAGGGTGTCCCATACTAGCCGGAGTGCAAAGAGCCATTGGAGGAACTTCTAAAAACCAGAGATTTCCATACATCCCAGATTCAGTAAATGTGGTAAGGGAGAAAGGAGTTTTTAAAAGTCTTGGCACTTTTTAAAAGTATTGGCATATTCGGGGTATGAGGGAGCATTCCAGTTATAACATCATTCTGGATGCTGAGGCTGGAGAACCAGGGGGGTGCAAAACTAACCTGGTGTATGTAGGGAAAGGGGAGGGGGAAAGGCAATCTCACTCACTCTTAGAAAGTTAGTAAGAAATGCCAAGATGCTTGGAGCAAAGAGCAGTTTAAAGGAAGGAATAGTTTCATAATGGCTTCCTTTCTTTCTTTCCTTTGTTTTTTGTTTGTTTGTTTGTTTGTTTGTTTGTTTGTTTTTGAAATAGGGTCTCCCTATGTAGCTCTGGTTGGCTTTGACCTCACTATGAAGGCCAGGTTGGCCTCGAACCTGCAATGATCCTCCATCCCATCCATTCTGGGATGATAGACCTGTGCCAGTGCGCCCAGCACTTTCACATTTTTAACACTAGAAGTCATAATTTGAAAATAACAGCTCGGACAACTTTCCACGGGTGACAAGCTGTTCCACAAGGGCGCCAGTAGATGGTGCAATAAAGCAAGGAACTGATACTTCCAGCGCCTCCAGGAACAATCTGGTCCTGAATGGACAGCAGCAGAAGGAAGTAATGCCAGCACCTGTGTGGAGGGTGGAACGTCTTGGTACACAGAGCACCAAACGGCCAGTTCTAAATACCTGGGAAGTGTTACCACAAGCGGCCGGGCAATGCCTTAGTTCTCCCAATGAAGCATGCGTCTGATGCCACAAAGCTCAAGTTTTAAAAATACCCAGAGAGGAACTAGGAAAGCACTGTTATTTTAAATCTTTTTCTATATCAACAGCTGACCAGAGCCCTAAACGCATCAGTTATTAGGTACAACTATTCCTTCGCGTGTATGGTAGCACCTCAGCACTTGGGAAGTTAAGGCAAGAGGATTGGCAGTTCCAGGCAAGCCAGGGGCTACCTAGCAAGAACTTGGCAAACAAAACAAAACAGGGAACAAGCCTGGTATGGTGGCAAACGCCTTTAATCCCAGCCCTTGGGAGGCAGAGGCAAGTGGATCTCTGTGAGTTCGAGGCCAACCTTGGTCTACATAGTGAGTTCCAGGTCCAAAACAGTAATGATAACAAAATGGATTCTTGTTCTGGAAGCTGGCAAGCAGAAGGCTGCTGCTCAACCTGTAAGTGTAAAAAGTTGGCTAGCTGGGGGGTAGGAGGGTGGCATGATACCACAATGTCCAAGTCCTGAGGGATGCTGGGATTCTGCAGGCCACCTGCAGGTGTCCTGCATAGACCAAGCTCCAAAGTTGGAGTAGGCATATATATCATGTTTCAGGATCTGTCTGAGATTCTCACAGCAGGAATGAGCATTCAGGTGGCTGACCGCAGCCTCTGGGGTGCTGTGACTCAAACACACTCTAGTCCAGCCAGTCTTGAAATGAGAAATGTCCCCTACAGGCTCAGGTGTTTGAACACTTGGTCCCCAGTAGGTGGCGCTGCTTGGGGGGAGGTGATGGAACCTGTAGGAGGCAGAGCTTTGCTAGAGGAAGCGTATCACTGGGGGTGGGCTTTGAGAGCTTATAGCCTCAGCCCACTTCCTGCTCTCACTCTGTGCTTCCCGTGGGTGGTGTAGGGCGATCTGTTCACTTCTTGTCCCTGCTGCTGTGCCATGCCTGCCGTGATGGGCTCTGTCACTCAAACTGTAGGTCAAAGTTAGCCCTTTTCTTCTCTAGGATGCCTTTAATGATGGCAATTCATCATAGGGAAAGAAGAGCAATCAACTAATATTCTTTGTCACTCATGGGCTCTACACCTATGGGTGCAGCCAATCTTAGAATAATTTTGAGCACGGCTGTCTTTTTTCTTGTTGTTACTTCATGATCATACAGTGCAGCTGATCACACAGAATTACATGGCATTAAGTAATCTATAGATTACTAAGCAATCTATAGATGAACCTCAATTCCATAAGGCACGTGAGACACCATTCCTATAAGGACCTGCGAATCTGGGGATTTTCGTATTCATGAAGAGTTTCAGAACTGTGGGGTGGGGGCTACACACCACCCCTACATTTCCCCAGAGTGCTCTTGAATAGGAGCAGCAGGAAATATTAAAGGATTTTGAGGGGGGAGAAACAGAAAACACAGGACAGCCTCGAGAGGGCCTGGAACCTATTCCATTGGGCCCTGACTGTCTCTGCCCTAGGGTATTTATAGAAATGCCAAGGGGAGGAGCAAAAGACCTCCCCCAAGCACAGCCCAGTACAGACCATCTCAGACACCTGCACTCAGGCCTCTGGTCCAATCATCCTCTCTGTGCAGCCGCTAGGAACCCTGAAAATGGGCTCCCACACAGAACCAACCCCCTTTGGATACTAAGGGCTCATTGTATGGTTAAAGCTGAATCTTGAACTGGGGTGTACTTCACTTCAATCGTAGAATGTTTGCTTAGCATGTGAGAGACTCTGGATTCCATTTCCAACATCACACACACACACACACACACACACACACACACACACACACACACACAGAGAGAGAGAGAGAGAGAGAGAGAGAGAGAGAGAGAGAGAGAGCTTAATTTGTTCTCTTTGCTTAAAAAAATAATTTTAGTCATATATCCTACCTATATCTACTTTTACTTTGTATATCCCCAATTGAGCATTTCCGCCAAAACCAAAGGGGGACAGGCACCAGTCAGGTAGAGTGACTGCTGAGGGACATACCCACATGTATGGTGCTCAAGCTAGGTAGACTTCAAGACTACTACACTAATGCTATTGAAAATCATGGCATAAGTGAGTCACCCTGAGAATGAGGAGGTGGTAAGCTGAGCCTCAGAGCTCAGTGATTCCTCCAGGAAAAAGAATCTGAACAACCGGGGCTGGCTACATGCTGGTCTACCAGCCCTGCACCGTAGTATGAATTCAGCATGTCAGGCCTGGACCACATTGTGTATTTCCAGCAGGTTCTGGGTGGTGCTGAAGGTGCAGAGACCCTACTGTGAGAAGCCCTGCCTTGGTGTATTGGGAGTTCAAGAGATGGGGGACGTGGGCATCCCAGGATGGACCAGCAGAGATGGAAAAAGACCCTAGACACCTAGTCACACATAGGGGTATGACTGGGATAGAGAATGAGTTGCCCATCAAGAGAGACCCTTAAAAACAAATGACGATATTTTCACAGATATAGATGAACGTTACCACACGTACATTTATGAATGCTATGAGGCTTTTAAAATGTTTCCTTAGATGTGGCTTCATTCTCATTATTCCTCTTACTTCTTTTCTGAGCCAGCTGCTCTTCCTTCCTCACTGGACACTTGCTATCAAATGAAGGAAAAACACCCTGATGAGCTAAGTTGATGCAATTAGATGTCTAGATTGGTGACCCTTCTGTTGCTGTCCTACGACACTGTAACCAAAAGCAACTTAGGAAGAAACGGTTTATTTGGGCTTATGGTGTGAGAGAGAGAGAGAGAGAGAGAGAGAGAGAGAGAGAGAGAGAGAGAGAGAGTAAGTCCTCCTGGAGGGGAAGACATTGCAACAGGCAGCAAAAGCACCAGGCAATACTGCCTGGCCACATTTTTATCTGCATACAGGAAGCAGAGACAGAGAGAACAGGAAGTTCAGCATTGCTGGCCTATAAACTCCCAAAGCCCACTCCCAGTGACACACTTCCTCCAACAAGGCTCCACCCCCTAAAGGGTCTGTCACCTTCCCAAACAGTGCCACCTACTGGCGACTGTGTGTCTGAGCACATGAGCCTGTTGTGACATTTCTTATTCAAAGCACGGGACCTGTGAGTGCAGTTCAAATTTGGCTTTCATTAATGCACTTAAAGGACGACTCTGCCCATCAGCCCCTAAGGAAAAAGAATGAATTATGAAAAAGCAAGTGTCTGTCAGGAAACCACAGAAATACCCAGCTGTGTGGGTAGTATGTAACTTAGCGTAAGTTATGGTGCGTGCCACGGCAATTTTCAGTCATTAAAAAGCTACATGTAGGTGTGTCTTTATCATGAAACAGTACACAGTTGAGCAATTGCACATTGCTTTGTGTTAAATGACCTCTTTGGCGAACTTCTCTCAATCCTTCCCTCCCCTCCCATCAGAGGACTACTCTATTCTCTCTTCCTCTCTCTTGCCTTCTTTTTGGACCACCTTCTTCTTCTTCTTTTTTTTTTTTTTTAAGATTCATTTGTTTATTATGTATACAGTGTTCTACCTACATGTGTCCCTGCAGTCCAGAAGAGGGCACCAGGTCTCATTACAGGTGGTTGCTAGGAATTGAACTCAGGTCCTCTGGAAGAGCAGCCAGTGCTCTTAACCGCTGAGCCATCTCTCCAGCCCCTTGGACCATCTTTTTTTCTCATGCGCGCCTCTCTTTAGCCATGAACTTAGAGACATAGTGCATGTGCGTTATGCACATTGCATAGGAATCTGTAGTTCTAGAAAAAACCGATACCCTGGATTGAGGCAATGGCAGTCATTTTTGCTGCTCACACTACACTTTTTTTTTTTATGCCTTTTGAATTTTGAGGTGTGATTCAAAACTTGGAGCTTATTTCCATTTTAAAGCCAGTACTACAGAACACAGACATCAGCTATGGTGTATCAGAGGCCCCCACTGACATGTCAAGTTCATTGTTAAGGTTACGAACATGTCCCACCAAATCAAGTTCCTGGTGGCCCTTGGAAGCCAGGCATTCAGCCCACTGAGGCTGAGCTTTGAAAGAGGCGGTGGAACCACTCTTCCCAGGGTTTCACAGCTCCAGTGCCCATCCGTGCAGGATAAAAGCTTCATAGGTTCAGGCACAGCTTCCAGAGGCAGGCTGTGCTGGCCCTGGGCTGTTTCCCCACAGGGGGGATGTTTGTGAAGCGGGAACCTGCTGGGCTCTCTGGTGGGTCACTGGGGTTAAAGCTACATAAATATGATGAGAGTCGTCTGTGCTCAGCTTCTTTGGAAAGATAAACAGTGAGATCATCCAAGCCTTTGAACAATGTTATTTAAATGGCCCATGATGGGGCGGGGCGAGAGGAGAAGGGGAAGTCAGAAGCAAGCCTTGCCAGCACAGGGTCAAAGTCCAGAAAAACCAGGTTGGAATGTACCTGCCCCTGCTCCCTAAAGCCAAGGCTGAAGTATGAGAACTCTGAGTTGAGGAGGTTCAAAGCTGCTTTCCCCTGGCCTTCTGGACTCCACTCTACACCGTGGGGTGGAAGACATCCCTGGGGGTGCAGGCTGAGGGAGGGGGACTGCTTTCAGGTACCCTATTTGCCACAGAGCTGTATGACAGGGCTACGGTCGTTCTGACGGTTGGGGACCATGTGACTGGTTTCAGGCTCTATGATGGCTTCAGTGGCAACACAACTCTACCTCTGCCACAGCCCTTTGTCATGTGCCCCTCTGCTGTGTACGTGACACAAACACTCACCTGTCCTCCTGTGGCAGCTCCTGAGAAAACCTGAAGTCTATCCTTTCATTAACCGCCTGACAGTAGGGGACAGTGGTGAGGGTCTGGGAAAGCTGGCAGCCTGCTGTTTTGTTAAGAGTTCCTTCCCCCACCCTGGGGAGGGAGTTGGGGAGATGGCTCAGTCCATAAGGTGGACGGGCCTGAGGGCCTGAATTGGAATCCCCAGCACCCCTGGAAAAAAGCTGGGTGCAGGGCGCATCTGTAATCCCAGCGCTGAGGAAGACGCGGTGCGTGGATCCCTGAAGTCTGCTGGTCATCCTGGCTAGCCAAAATGGGGGAACTCGGGATTCAGTGAGAGACCTGATCTCAAAAGTAAGGTGGAGAGTGATTGGTTTCCACAAGTGCACACACACAGGCAAGTGTACTTGCACGTGCACGCACAATATAACAATTTCCCCCAGCAGCTTCTGTTCCAGCAGTCAGGTTCTGTGTTGGAGTCAGGACCAGAGGGGACTTGAAAACTCCTGGCTTTTTCAGATTTGCTTTCCAGGGCCAGTGGTTTTCTGGTTTGACAATCGCTACCATCTCTCTTTCCTCCTTCTCCTCCTCCTCCTCCTTCTGTTCCCTTCCCAATAATCTCTCGTGATGGCAATACACCTTTCCCTGCTATTCTGAGCCCTCTTTGCACCAGCAGAATTGGGCAGGTATCTGGAATACTCAATCAACACCCCTGGCGGTAGTTCAGACTCACTGTAATGGACAAGCCAAGGGCTGACCAGTACATATTGGATGCTTTTCTGGGTCCATCGCTGCAGGTACAGAAGAGGATGGCATCCCCAGATGCTCAGGGCTGGGTGAACTATGATTTGGGCTTTCAGGGTCTTTCCATGTTGCTGGAGTCATGTGGTATTTTGACACAGCCTGGCCCCATTTAAGAAAGCTGGGGCCCATCGCAGGGCCAAGGGTGGCACTGGAATGTCATTGGCAGACACAAGTGACTGTGATCCTTTATACACTCAGTTTTCCTTGGGAAAGTGCAGTGTCTCCAGAGTGGCATTAAACACATTAAAAGATTTTGAGCAAGAAACAAACCTTACTAGGGAGAGCAAAGGTATAGGAAGTGTGTGTGTGTGTGGGGGGGGGAGTGGAACATCCTCTCTCTCCCTTGAACTTGGCTTTCCACTTTCTTTTGGCTCAAGTGATTGAAACTGGCGTCTCTCTCTCTCTCCCCAAGATCAGTTCTCACTTCCTAAAGTGGAAGCCATTATTTTCCTAACAGGCTGGGACTATGCAAGCCTTTATTTCTCCCAAGAACCACCCCCTCCTGCTCCACTTAATTAACAATAAAATTAGTATGTTCAATGTGAACCCCACAACATGGTATAACTTTATCTACTGGGTGCTGCAGGACACTTAACTGTCACCATTTGTCTTTGCTCCATTTCCTTTTGCTGCGACATCAGCACCTTCAGGAGAGAGGGGTCTTATTAAGCTTTTACAACTCCAAGTTGCTGGCTGGCTGGCTGGGTGGGGAAGTCAGGGCCAGAGCTCGAAACAGCTGGCCACATCCAAGGTCAAGCAGAGACAGAATGAGGACAGTCATACTTAACATTCCACTTGATTTCTCTTCTCTTATAGAGTGCAGGATCCAAACTCAGGGAACCTACTTTCAGGCTGAGTCCTCCTACATCAATTAACAGAATCAAGACAACCTCCATAGACACAACCATGGGCCAATCTGATGGAAATAATACATTACTAAGACTCTCTTCCCAGCTTATTCTAGGTCATGCCAAGGCCATGAGACTAAGCACCACACATCTCAGCAGCTCAGTTTCACAGACTACAGCCATGGAGTCTTGTGATGAGTCAGTGACTGGTAACATAAAGCTAAGTGAGGTCCCACACACAGGTGAGTTATATACAGATCTACAGTTTATATTTTATGAGAGCTCTAAAGGGAACCAGCACATACCATCTGTGTTAACAGTGTTTTCTGGGTTCTTCCTCTGAAACTACTTATTGATTTTTCCTCTGAAACTACTTATTGATTTTTTAATGATTTTTTAATGTATTTAATGTATTTTAATGTTTGGTTGGCATGCATGTATGTATACCATGTGTAGTGCCTGTGGAGGTCAGAAGAGGGCGCCAGATCTCCTGGAACTGAAGTTACAGTTGTGAGTCATTATGTGGGTGCTGGGAACCGAAGCCGGGGTCTCTATAAGAGCAGAAAACACTCTAAACTACTAATTCATAGCTCTTACCCCTATTTATTGATTTTTAGTAGGATTTTATTTTTAAGTGTGTGTATACATGTGTGTGCGCGCACAAGCATTTGTACATTTGAGTACTTTGCCCATGGAGGTCATAGAGGGCCTACGGTCCTGTGGTGCTGGATGTACAAGTGGCTATGAGTCACCCAGCATGGATCCTGGGCACCAAACCTGGGTTTTTTGGAGAAGCAGCAAGTGCTCTTAACCACAGACCCACTTCTCCAGCCCACATATTGATTACTTTTTGAGACAGGATCTCAGCATGTAGCTCAGGTAGCCTCACCTCCAATTTGCAATACTCTTCTGCCTCAGCCTCCCAAAGTGTTGGTTGGGGTTACAGACATGGGTCTTCATGCCCAGCTACCATCCTTTTATTTTAATCTATGGATTGTAGAACCCAACTGGGGTGATCACTAGGCCACTCGTCAAAAGGGGGGGGGGCATATCAAGACCGGAAATGTTGGGTGTTCTTGGGATGACATTTTTCCCCCCAGCTAGCTGACAAAAAGGGTATTAGATGCTACATGTCTCCCTGGTTATTTCACCTGACAAGAAGTGCCCAGGAGAGGGAAGGGTGGAGTGTGTCCTGAAGCCCCGGGTTTACAGAGCCTGGAGCTTAACCCTTTCCCTGCTGCAGTCCTTCATTCCTAGTCAGTGGAGTCCCTCCCCTCTTCCCAGTCTCTCTTGAGGCTTGCAGACAGCTGCTGGCTGGACCCCCCCACCCCCATTCATAAAGAACAGGGAGAAGCCCAGAGTCACAGCCAGGATGAAAGGATCTACGTCATTCGATCTTGGCTCTCAGGTTCAACGTGCAGTCAGTCTGCGCACACGGACAAGGAAACTCAACTGCTGGCGTATGTTTTCCTGGGCTCAGAAATGCTCACCCTTCATCCGCCAGCACCAGGGGACATTCCGTCTGCCACTGCAGAGAAAGCTGCCTATCTAAGACAGGGGACATTTGGGCTACACGAGGTGGTTTCTTGAAATGCAGAAGGGTGGCATGCGCTCTTTACGGGAGGCTTAGAAAAGTCGATTGTTCTGCCCATTGAGATCCTGGGGCTTTGGTCCCAAGTGATTTCAATGGTTAGTTGGTGATTGGCTCTTCCCTCCCCTCCCCTCCCCCACCCTCAGTATTGGACTGGAGCCTGGGTCCTCATACAATAGGCAAACACGCTTCCACTGAGCTACATCCCCAGACCTTCCCACTTTTTATTTTAAAACAGAGTTTCACTCTGTACCCTGGGTTAGCCTGGAACTCATTCTGCAGGCCAGGCAGATATTGAACTTGCAATCCTCCTGCCTCGGCCTTCTGAGTAGCTGGAGTGACAGGTCTCTGCTCTAGGCCCAGCTCCAGGTACTGCTTTCTTGGAAGAGGTGGGGGTGGGGGGGAGGCGAGGGAGGGAGGAGGGAAGGGATGTCGGGTAAGGAAGGAGAGAACAAAAGGAACGCTCACCCAGAAGTTCATGATGATTAGATCAGTATCTGTCGGCTGATCTGAGGGGACTGAGGGACAGAGCGCTAGCTCAGAAGGAGGCATGACACTGTAGGAAGAGGTCAAGTTGTGCATTTACCTGCCAAAGCCAAAGGCAACACGACCCTGGAGGGGAAAGGGAGAACTCCTTCCAAGCTGAGGCAGCAGTGGGTGGGTCTCAGAATAGACTTCCGGTCTAGGGTTCTGCTCCCAACAAAAGCAACAGCAGCTGGCGGTGTCCAAGGCCACCCAGGCACCAACCACTCTTGATATCGTACACACATGACCCCATTTGATTCCCCCAAAGCCCCATTGAGAGGTGGTATAGACGAGCTATGTCCTCTGCTAGCCTAGGCCCCAAGAGCTCAGGCTGGTGGCTCATTTGGAAACTGCCAATGGAGATGTCATTGTTGGGTCACTGTGGGGTCATAAGGATGGCCCCTTGTCCACAGTTACCCTAAAGCGGTACTGTCAGGTTCAAGGCCAGCCCGGGATACATTAGACCTGTCTCAAAAAAAAAAATCAAATCAAATTAGGGCACAGACAAGAATTTACTGAGAGTATGGAGACAGGCAAGATTGAAGGACAGAGCTGCAAACCAAGGTACACCAAGGATGACCCAAAAAAAGTCAAGAGTGAGGCCGGGGATAGATTTTCCCATCAAACCTCAAAAGGAACCAGTATTTTAAACACTTTTATTCTGTGGAACCTAGAGATACACACTCTCACTGGGGAAGCTAAGTTTGGGAAAGTTTATCCCAAGAGCCCTGAGATCTGAATATGAGATCGTCCGTGTTCTCTCATAGGCACAGAGAGGCCACGGGTGCTTGCTTTGGGTCACACAGCACATGGGAGGGCCAGGATGTGGCCCGAAGCAGTAGGAGGCCTCTCCCGAACACCAGAGAAGCTGACACAGGCCAGTGGCGGGGAGCACGCGAGAACCCAGTGGCCGCACTTGTCAAGGAGGGTCCCGGGGCAGAGACAGCATGCTGAGTCAGGGGTTAGGGCAGAAGAGAGGGCGATGAGGGGCTAAACAGAGGCACTGTGGAGGATCTCAGAACACAGCAAGCCTGGAAAACCACTCATTTTAAATACTCGGGAAGAGATAGAAAGCGTCATAGTGTGATTTCTTCCTTCCTTCCTTCCTTCCTTCCTTCCTTCCTTCCTTCCTTCCTTCCTTCCTTCCTTCCTTCCTCCCTCCCTCCCTCCCTCCCTCCCTCCCTCTCTCTCTCTCTCTCTCTCTTTCTTTCTTCTTCCTTTCTCTGTCTCTGTTTCTGTCTCTCTCTCTTTTTGTTGTTATTGTTTTGTTTTGTTTTTTTTAAAACAAAGTTTCTCTGTGCAGCCCTGGTTATCCTGGAACTCATTCTGTAGACCAGGCTGGCCTCAAGCTCACAGAGATCTACCTGCCTCTGCCTCCTGGGTGCTGGGATTAGAGACATGTGCCACCACCGCCCAGCCACAGTATAATTTCTAATGTCAGCCTAATCCACCTCCCCAAATAGTTCAAGAGAGAAAACAAAGACACTCTCCTTCCCCAACTAAAAGGCTGTAAATCCTAACAAAACACTAGAAAAATCAAGCTCAAAGCCATACTGCTTAGACAACATGCCACGGCCAATAAGGCTGACTTTGGTAATGTGGGACAGCTTGCTCATTCTTTAGATACTAAATAACAGAGCTCCTCAAGTGAATCTACTAAAGGGGCGGCCACAGGACTAGCTGGATGAGGGCCTGGAGCTATTTGACAAAGACTCAGAAAGTCCTATGTCTTGTTTGCATGGAAGAAGAGCCCCATCTGGGAGAGGACAGTCCCTTTACCCAGACAGTGCCACCTACAGGGAGGAGGAGATGAGTGCTCACAGAGATCGAAATCCGGACTTTGGGCATCTGTGCTCAGATCTGATCATCTAGCTGGTGAACGAGTAAAGGAATCAACACTGTGGAGGTAAATGCCAGGGGCAGGGGGAATGAACAGAAAATACTTAAATCTTTGCTGATGGCGATGGGAACCTGGAGGTGAATGAATGTCCGTCCACACCCCTGGCCAAGGATGGGGATATTGCAGACAGGAATGCAGTCAGGTGAGCTGGTTCTAACTTGCAGACGGAGGGACAGCGGCACAGGTGCAGGGAAGCGGGAATGCTTCATGCAGAACACCTGGTTTCCCTTGACCTCGATATGCTGACCCTATCTGAGGCCACTTTCGTTGGTCCTCTGGCAGGAATGCCCTCAGTGCCCGACAAGCTTCTCTCTATAAGCCATGCAGCACCTGGATACTGGTCGTAGCTCACACCTGCACCCAAGGGGGCTTCCTGCTGGCCCAGTGTCTGAGAATCCCCATGACCCAAGAAGAACAGTGTTTCTTTGTCCCACAGGGCACTGCAAAGACATCGCCCATGAATTCTAACTCCACCATAGAGTAACTCAACGCCTTTTTCTGGCTTCTGCCCACGCACTGACATAGACGCATACATATAAATACATATATACATAAATAAATTTTTCTTAAGATGAAAAAGGATGATTTATTAAAGATTATTAAGGAGGGGCTGGAGAGATGGCTTGCTGTGGGATGGTCTGTTTATCAAATTATTCTGATTGGTCAATAAATAAAACACTGATTGGCCAGTGGCCAGGCAAGAAGTATAGGCGGGACTAACAGGGGAGAAAAGAAAGAACAGAAAGTCAGAAGGAGTCACTGCCAGCTGCCACCATGACAAGCAGCATGTGAAGACGCCGGTAAGCCACGAGCCACGTGGCAAGGTATAGATTTATGGAAATGGATTAATTTAATCTATAAGAACAGTTAGCAAGAAGCCTGCCACGGCCATACAGTTTGTAAGCAATATAAGTCTCTGTGTTTACTTGGTTGGGTCTGAGCGGCTGTGGGACTGGCGGGTGACAGAGATTTATCCTGACTGTGGGCCAGGCAGGAAAACTCTAGTTACAATGGCTCAGAGGTTAGGAGCCCTGGCTGCTCTTCCAGAGGTCCTGAGTTCAATTCCCAGCAAACACATGTTGGCTCACAACCATCTAGAGTGGGATCTGATGCCTTCTTCTGGCATAAAGGCATACATGAAGATAGAGCACTCATACATAGAATAAATAAATGTATCTTTGAAAAAAAAAGAGTATTAAGGAAAAGCCTGATGAGCATGGCTGCACACACACTTTTAGAATCCTCATCAACCTCAAGAGTTTCAAAAGCAAATTTAAGGCATCGACGACGAACTAGGAACACTGCTTTTGACAAAGATGAATTTCAAAACAGAAAGACTTCCTACTGCTCTAGCTAGCACCTCTAAAGAACCCAGTGAATAAATGGATGGGGACGATAGTCACGCATAAGACTGGAAAAAAGAATATGTATATGTATATGTATATGTATATGTATATGTATATGTATATGTATATGTATATGTATACATACATATGTATGTATGGTACCACTCAGCCAGAGACAAAGTAGAACACTATCATCAGACCGTCCTACCTCATCACCAAGTCTAAGAAGCAGTAGTGGGCCGACGAGATAACTCAGCACGAAACGGTGACAGACAGGCAAGTCCAATGACCCGAGTTCGAGTCTTGGAACATATGTAAAGGTGGAAGGTGGAAACCAATTTTTGAAAATTGTCACCTGACTTCTGCGTGCACACACACAATAATAAATAAAAATTTAAAAGGAGAGGGTAGCAGCAGCATGCTGGTGGGCCAGACAACCACCATCTTTCTGTGGGATCCGCTGCCGATGCACATGAAAGTTCTTTGAGATGGGGCACCTTTGACATCTGAATTCTCTTACGAAGAACTCGGCGCAAGGAGATGGCCAGAAAAACAAAACAAAAACCACCGAGAGCTGAAACAAAGATCCTCATAGTGAAGTTGCCGGGAACACTGTAAAATCTCGAACAAGCCTGATGCCGATGGCCAAAGCAACCATTAAGGGGCTCTGAGTGTGAATCTACTCAGTAATTATTGGCAGCACGCGAAAACACGCCCCTTGTGCACACAAATCACACACTCTTACAGGACACAGATTCCCACTTATTTGAGGACCCTTGGCCCAACAGTCAGTGTAGATGGAACAGAGAAAGCATCTAAGACTCTGATTTGAGTTTGTCCCTAAAGATGGCTTTTCTGGGGGGATGACGTCACCATCTGCTAGCGCCCTCTGAGGTCACCCTCTTGCCTATGCCCCAGGTGGGGGCACAGATGTGAGCCCCTCTTCCCTCAGAAACGACAGCCTCCCCCCTCCCCGCCCCAGTCCCAGTATGGGCACACTCCTATCTCTGGCAGCCAGACCTCGTAGCCAGGATCACAGGGCGCCTGCCTTTCCAGGCCTCAATGAGCGTGGCGGGACGCAACAGCGCATGCGAGGGTTTGCGGATTGGTCCCTCAGAGGAATATTATCAAACGGGACACCAGCCGCGCTTGGTAATCAAACCACCAGGCACAGTAGGAAGATAGGGGCCGGGGCGGGAGAGACCCTGGAGAATCTAGGCACTGCAGGAAGCAAGAACGTCAGGCTTGCTGACTTAGCCGGGACAGCTATCCTTCCCCACTCCTGGTTTTAAAGGGAATTTTAATTTAGCCGTGTTACGAGAGTGCGCGGCGCAGCTCCACAGATCCCCTTTTTGCTGGTGTGTAGATAAAATGCAAAAGCCACTCACCCCGGCTGAGATCACCTTTATCTCTTGTACATAGCAAAGCAGCCGCAATCACTGACTCAATCAGGAGCCCAGTGGGGAAACAGACTCCCTTCAGGTGGTTCCGTGGTTGTCTTTTAATAAGGGTTTTCCTCACAGAGGTCAGGGAGACAGCAAGAGGGAGCTGCGCATCCAGGGACAAATAACAATGGGTTTGTCACTGTCCCCAGATCTGGGGAAGAAGAGGAAGACACGGAGCTGGCTCACCAGGTCACAGCCAAACCTTGTGGATGCCGGAGCTGATAGGGGGTAGGGAGAAATCCTCCCAAATGGGCTCTGTCCCTGATCCCAGCAGCTGCCGGTAATAGATGAGCACAGCTGGAATCAGTTCTACCAAAGAGCCTGGGTGGGGCCTGATCGGGAGCCTCTCCCCGCCTCCATTCATGTCCACACAGAATCTCAGGGTGGCCGGCTTTAGTCAGAACCGATCTTCACAGGTATAATTACTACCAACTATCTTCAGGCAGGCCCTGAAGCGGATGGACTTAAAAGGAGACGTCACAGATAGACACACCATGGAAAAGGTCACGTGCAGACCGAGATGAAGGCTGGAGTGTGGAAACTTATGGGAGAAGGACACCTTGAATTTCCAGGACACCCGTTCCCCGACAGTCTGCAAAAAGCAGGAAACCCAGAGTTTCCCAGGGCCTTTGCTGATGCCATGGTTCTCAGACCCCTGGTATTGTGGAAGGGTGAATTTCTGCTATTCCAAGCCTGGTCTGTGGCCATTTGTCACATTAGCCTTAGGAGGAGATGCAAGTGCCCCAGCCACCTCCCAGGACATGGAGTGGGACCCTGAAGAGCGGACAGGAAGGGGAGTTACGTGTCCCCAGACAATAGCATGCACAGCTTCCATGCGTGTGGCAAACAGCTTCCTACATGAGCAACAGGCTATCTCCCACCAGTTACCGGGAAAGGGGCTCACGGATGAGGAGGATGCTTGAGGGCGAAGCCTAGATAGGAACTGGCATCGTTATACTCAAGGGTGCCGCAATGGGGTGGGGACTAATCCCTTCAATACCCAGGGAGCAGCAACCCCACAATCAACAAAATGGAGGTGCAGCCCAACCTCACGCCATAGCATGCTAACCTTAACAACCACAAACACCAAAATGGAGCAAAGATGCCAGCTAAGGATTAAAGAGGTAAACATCCCAGCCCCCCGGCCTTGGATTAGATCCTGGTTTCATAGGTCTGACATGGGAAGCACAGGAGATAGGAAACAAAGTGAGTCCCGGTAAAATTAAAAAAAAAAAAAAGAGTATCGGTACATCAAACTATACTATCAAAAAGCTAGAAATGGAGCTGGAGAGATGGCTCAGTGGATAAGAGCACTGGTTGCTCTTCCAGAGGACCTGGGTTCAATTCTCAGTACCTGCATAGCAGTCTACAACTGTCTGTAACTTTGGGGGGATCATACCCTCATACAGACATACGTGCAGGCAAAACACCAATGTGTACACACACACACACACACACACACACACACACACACACACACACACACACACATAGAAAGTGAATTCTCAGAATCCCAGAATGCATTTTGAAGCCACATATGTGGCAGGAGCCTTGGACCTGGCCTCTATGTTTCTCTAACACTCACAGGAAAGAACACATGTACCCAGCTTTTGAAAATGGGCGATGGGCAGAGGCTTAAACATATTAAATCAAGCAACCTAATTAGTCATTACGAAGTGCACATCGAAACCACCGTAAGAGGTGGGAGATGTTCGCTGTGTGTGAGAGCTCCTGCTCGGCACTCATGGAAACCTGAGGGAGTTCAAACCCCCAGCTCACACACAAAGCCTCCCGCTTTGGGTCATTCGTCACACTAGGATCTGAAGCAATGGTCCCATCACCCTCCCAGAAGGTGGAGCGGGGCAGGAAAGAGGTTCACAGACAACAGCGTGCACAGCCTCCTTGCAAGGAGCAGAGGGACACTGGGACCTTTGTCCATTACTAGTTTGGTTGTGAAATGGGGTGGTTACGCTGGAAGACACTTTATGAGTTCGTTCAAAACTTTAAAGCATGGCATTCCCGTGAGACCCAGCAATTAGACGTGTAGGTATATATCCAAGGGAACTGACAGTGCTTTGGCTACTTAAAGGCTTGTGCTTGAACGTTTTTTTCTCATGTCTATAAAGTGGAAACAACCCATGGACAATAGGCTAAATAAGATGGTGGATCATTCCTCAACCAGGAAAAGGAATGTAATACACATGCCACAGGGTGGGCGAACTTTGAAAACCTCTAGCTGAGTTGAGCCCATTTTAGAGGCAGACCCGTCCTGGCAGATTCTCCCTGGGGAAGGGAGAATGGGCAGTTATGGCTCACCAACGCGTGCTAGCTTCGTGTGGGGCTAAAACTGTTCTAACATCCTACCCTGGTGACAGCCCCGCCATGACACAAATACACGAACACTCATCAGAGTGCAGACTTGACAACTTTAAATTTTGAACGTGGAGTGTGAATGAAAATATTGGAAAAACTCCAGCCTCTTGGAAATAATGCATTTCCTTACATGCAGCCTCCTGCCAAGATCTTTGTTAAAAAGGTTTGGTTGAAATCTCTTCAAAGACTTGGCATTTCCCACAAGAGTCAGGTCATTACCATTGGTGGCTGTATGATTTATGCTCTTCTGAGTCAGGTCATTTGTGTTTGCTTTCCCACGCGGAGTCCTCAGCAGGGCAGGGGGGAGACTATATATAATGTTTTATTCTATGGAGACGCTTCTGTGTGTGTTCTTATGTGTGCATGTATGCCAGAGGTCAACACTGGATGGCTTCTTCAATCACTCTCCACCTTACTGTTGGAGAGAGTCTCTCACTGAGCCTGGACCTCACTGATTGCCTCGACTGGCTGGTCAGTGAGCTCCTGTGATGTCCCTGTCTCCGCCCCTGCAACAACTGGGGTTACTGATACATGCTATTGTGTCCAGCTTTCTACCTGAGTGCTCAGGGTCCAAACTCAGGTCCCTATCATTACGTAGCTAGCATTTTATTAACCGAGCCCTCTCCTTAGTGCCAGGCACTCCTTGTTTGTTTGTTTAAGATTTGTTTTATTTTTAACTATGTGTATAGGTGGAATATGTACATGAGAGTTCAGTATGACATGGGCCAGAAGAGGGTATTGGATTACCTGGAGCTGGAATTACAGTGAGCTAGGAGCTGGGAGCACTCAGGTCTTCTGCAAGAGCAATAAGTTGTACTAGTTGTACATCTTCCCAGGCCCCGAGCATTCCCTTTGAAAACAGTAGCATTGAGTCTCTCCACCCTCTGATTGAAGTCCTCACATCTAAATATTTTATCACCTCTCAGGCGATGAAATAAAATATATTTTTTTTGTTTGTAAACATCAAAGAATGTTTTTAAATGTATACCACTCATGTTCTGTAAATTTAAAAAAAAATAACTCTGGTCCAGAATTAATCATCCTGTCAATGTGACTCCTTATATCATATTACAAAGGAAGGAAAAATTGCTCAGTGGTTAAGAGCACTTGTTACTCTTACAGAGGACCCAGGTTTCAGTTCTCAGCATCCACTTTTGGTGGTTTACAACTGCCTGAAACTCCAGCTCCAAGGGATCTGATGCCCTCTTCTGGCCTCCTTGAGTACCTGCACACATGTGCACATACACATATATACACATAAACAAATCAATTAAACCACATTATATACAATAAAGATTTGATCTCAGAGCTGAAGAGATGGCTCAGCAGTTATGAGCAAGTAAGCCTCTTGTAGAGGACCTGGGTTCAATCCCAGAACCCACATAGTGGCTTACAACCTCCAATTGTAGGCTATCTGGCGCCTTCTTCTGACCTTTGAGGATACTGCATGCATGAGGTATATGTATGTGTGCAAGTACACACACACACACACACACACACACACACACACACAGAGCAGGGGGGAGCAGAGAGAGGCAGAGAGAGACACACAGCACTCATATAAAAAATAAAATTTAAAAAACATTTGATTTCAGAGGTTCTATAGAAAAGGATAATTCATCTTCATAAGACAGGTACTCATCAGAATAGCTAAATTAGGAATGAGCCCTCCAAATGCCTCCTGGGACATACCTCATTTTTGAGCAGAGAGTAGTCACCATGATGAGACGTTTTTTCTTCTTCCAACTGAAGACACTTGTTTAGTTCATCACGGTGACTAAAATTTGAAAGTGTCTGTGGGTGGTTTTTGGTTAAGAATATGTCATCTTTCTGCAAGCCTCAATCTGCAGCTGTATTTGTTGCTTTGGGAGTCAGACTTTGGTACTTAGAAGTCCCAGGAACAGGTAGCAAGTGCCCACCTGGGGTTCCATCTGCCAGTCACTTTGCAGAGGACTATGGCCTCAGTGAGAAGGGGCATGGTTTTTCCAGAGTGGGCCTGGCCTCAGTGGGTGCAGACATACTTTCTCAGCTCTGTTCTCTAGGTGGTCGGAGCTGGTGCTACCTGTGTCCTGGCCCACTGTGGGGTATCTCATTGGTTCATAGGCCTCATGAGGGTCCTTGGTGAGCAAGAGCTGCTGTTCAAAGTTCTGACCCCAGCCAGGGAAGTGGGACAATAGAAAAAGGAGGAAAGTGGTAGGGAGGGGACCAAGGACAGGGTGCTGTGAGTCGGAAGTGTGATCAGAGGATGTATGTGTTCCTGCTGAGAAGGTGATATCTGAGGGAAAACTAAAGGGATTCAGGCTACTCTGTGGCTGTGAGAGGGATGAGTCAGTGGCCCAGGAAGGGAAAAGAGCAACAACCAAGACATGCAGTGTTGTGTGCTATTTTATTTGTGTTCTGACAAATAAAGCTTGCTTGGAGTCAGAGGGCAGAGCTAGCCACTAGTAAACCATAGAGGTTTGGAGGACTGTAGAGAGAGGGACAGGAAGTGGTAAGGCGGGGCTGAGACAGGATCTCGGCCCTTTTGGTTGGAGGAACGGAAGAGGTAGGAAGTCACGGGTGGCTGCTCCCCTGCTTCTCTGATCTTTCAGGTTTTTACCCCAATATCTGACTCCTGGTTTTTATTGATAAGATTAATTAGATTTATGCTTCAATGCAGGTCAAAGTGTTCAGTGTGTTCAGGAGTCGGGGAGACACTGGAGCTGTGCTATGAGGACCGAGGATCACTGTATTAGTTTCAGGAGAGGGGAGGCTGAGAATGCCAAGGACTTGGGGTGGGTGCTTGGAAAAAGATCCGGGAAAGTTGGGGTGTGTGGAGATGTGGACCAAAGGGCACTGGCAGCCCAGGTCCCTCCCTGGACCTCTCTGTCTCCACTCAGCAGGTGGTTTCCTGGCCCTGAAGCCCTCCATCACTTCCTGCTAGTCCCTGACTCTGGTGAGGTCCCCAACACCATGTCACATCTGCCCACAGTGACTATGCCAGGACAGCATCCCTAGAGTGTTTCTGTCACCTGACTCTGCTGCCACAGCTTTCCCTGCTCCTAACAACCTAGAAATGGCAGGCCACGGACACCCCAGTCTCCCTCAATAGGCCTGACCAGTCCTTCCAGGGCCAGAACCCATGAAGGAGTGGTATACTCCAATAACAGAGGTGAACCTGAGGATGGAGCCAGGTGGGGCTGGGTGTGCAAGGCTGAGGCTGTCACATGTCACATAGCAGCATCAAGAAAGGGAGGCACAGGCACCTAGGACAAACAGGGTCAATGGATGCCCCAGGGGAAGACTCCGGGGATCTCCATGGTGACCTAAGGTGGCATAGGGGATGATGATGATGGTGATGATGATGATGGTGATGGTGTGTGTGTGTGTGTGTGTGTGTGTGTGTGTGTGTGTGTGTGTGTGTGTTCTGAGGACCTGCTGAGAAAGGCACAGGCTGTCTCCTACACAGCAAGCCACCTGCTGGGTGAAGAAGCCATGTGTGAAAAGAGTCACGGGCAGCCAGAAAATGCCACACACAGCAAAGAGCAATGCTAGGAAGCGGACTGTCCCAACAGATGACTGGACCCCATTTGTAGAGATGCCGAGGGCCTCTCGGAGAGTGAGTGGGTGGGCTCTGGTGATCTCAGTGGCCTCACTTAACTCACATGGAGCCAGGAAGTTAATTCACTGAATGACAATCGGCAGTTTCACCAAACCTGAGGCAAAAGAGCAACCAGCACAGTGTGCACAGAACCTACGTGCACAGTCATACAGGAACGGTTTTCTGGCCACACAGGATGATCATAAGGTTTTGAAAAGGGGAGATTTGACTGGTTATGGATGAGGAAAAGCAAGGACAGTGATTGGGTTTGGAGGAAGGCCCCTCTGTGCAGACTGGCTAGCCACCGTGCCGCAGAGCTACAGGAGGCCAGCATGGCCAGGGTATTAAAATCCTGCCCTCCTCTTCTGGGTCTAACATCTTACATCATCAGTGGGCGTGGGTAACTGTGTACCCTGTTGTGCCTCGGACCCCCACCCCTCTCTTTCTGTTTCCTCTCTGCTCCGCTCCCTCCCCCCGCCCCATCTTTCTCTCTCACCAGGCCTGGTCCCCTTCCCCACACTCATTTTCCCTTCTAATAAAGCTCCAAAAACTAACATTGGGTTCGGCCGTGGCCCGTGACTTTTCTGCCGACCAACCAGCGCCGTTTTACCAGCACAGGGCACACAGGACAAGGAAGTGTCTGGAGAATTCCATCCCTGGGGAGACATATATAACATCACTTCCCTCCCCCATAAAATCCTACCAATCAACCTAAGCACCATCCCACCGAAGTTCACCCTGGGGAACCATTGAGCTCACTGGGCTTACTCACAGAGCTTGGGTGAAGACTTAACGGACAGGCATGTGGGGGACCCTAAAGCAACCGCAATAAGTCCTGCGTGTGGATCGTGACGTCCCCGTAACTGCAGAGGTGGAGCAGACACCCGCCCCCTCCATTAACCTTCTGTGTATTCTAACACCTCCCGAGACCTGAAGCCCGGAACAGTTAAGGCAGACATGAATGGCTGAGAGGAACAGGAGAGAGCAGCTGGAACCTTAGGTGAGGGCCTAGTGACCTTCTCTGAGGGGATAGCAACTGTCCACAAGCCCACTCAGGGCACAGCTGATTGGATGAAGACGGAGGTCGTTTTGCTCTGAGGGTCATGTCCTCTGACGGGAAGATCCAGAGTGCCACATCACTGTCCCAGATGAGCCGGAGCTTGGCACAGTGGGGCAGTGCCGGGAGGTGGGTACGGTAACAGAAACACAGGGTTGTGTACATGGGAAAGGGAACACACTGAAGACTGCGGAGCCAAGAGGGGATCTGGAGGCAGCCGCCTCGGCTTCTGGGAGCCAAGGAGCAAGATAAGAAAGAGCAGGCAGGTAAGGGATGAAGATGGCCAAGCTGAAACACACACACACACACACACACACACACACACACACACACACGCCTTTCTCTTTACCTTGGTGAACTCTTACTTCCTGGAGCTGGGAGAGGGCTCCCCCGGTAAAGCGTTGGCCACTTGGACACGAGAACCTGAGGATGATCCCCCAGAACCAGTGTAAAAAGCCGGGCGTGGTGGTACACACTTGCAGGAACGCCCGTGGCTCACGGGCTGGCTAGTTTAAGCTATCTGTTGAACCCTAGGTCGGTGAGATACTGTCTCGAAAAGCAAGGTGAGTGTCTCCTGAGGAATGACACCCAGTGTCATCTGGCCTACACACACACACACACACACACACACACACACACACACACACACACACACACGATACGTGATGTTTTGTCTACATGGAATGTGCCCATGCTTCATCTTTGGGATCATCCTTAAAGCAATGCAACCTGTGGGGTGCCTACCTTTGTATTAGATGTGATCCAGAGACAGGGATGTTGGGGAGCTCCAGCTTGGGACCCATTCCAAACCCCAGCGAGCTAATCGAACTAATCGGCAGCGGCTCCTCCCTAGAGCTGCTCAAAGACCACGCCTACAGAGCAATTAAGGTCCGCCTTGCACCATGGTTTCTCCTCTTCCTGGTTTCCTGCCCCATAGACTTGCCTTATGGTTCCCCCCTTCCTCTGAGCCCGCCCAGGAATGCCTTCCTTGCTCCAGATTAAAACCTGGACTTATTAATTTGGCCTGATCTGACTTACTGCATCGGTGGAGTTACTCACTACCGGGGCATTATTTTTACTTATCAGGGAATATCAGAGGCCGGAGCGCAGCGTAGAGACAGGGCAGCTTGTGATAGCCCGAGAGAGAAGTTCTCTCAAGAGACCTCTACTTCAGGTCAAGCTGGAGACTTCACCGCAGAGAAGAATTTCAGGCCTGGCTAGCATGAAGCAGAGCTGAAGTTTAATTAAAAAAAAAATCTAGCCGGGCGGCGGTGGCACACGTCTTTAATCCCAGCACTCGGGAGGCAGAACCAGGCGGATCTCTGTGAGTTGGAGGCCAGCTCGGGCTACAGAGTGAAAGCCAGGACAGGCACCAAAACTACACAGAGAAACCCTGTCTCAAAAACCAAAACCAAAATATCTTAACATAGGTTTAAAGCATGGGAGTTGATTTAAAAAAAAGGGGGGGGCATTGAGAGGAAGGATAAAATACAGGATAACAGGCCAGAAGAAAATCACTCTGCCCCTGGCCTGTCCCTGAGCCCAGGACTTGGAAATCCACACTGCCACGACTCAGGGTTAACAGACAAACAATACTTCCGACCATACTACACTTTTCCACTAGCTCACGGTGCAGGCTCCAAAAATCCCGTCAAATGCCTACCCTCTCCGCTCAACCCGCTACTGTCTCTGTTTCTGCTCAGAGGCCGTCGCCATTCTGTTTCTCCCCCAATAAATCTCTTGTGTGAGGTTTGTCGCACGGTGTGCCTTTGTGGTATTCCTCGGCTCCCAACTGCTAAGAGACCCTCACGCTGGAAAACTCTCCCATGAGGTGTATCCAAACATGACTGTGGGCTCATCAAGCTAGCCTATGTGCAGCTGCAAAGAAGATTCTTGAAGCTTTGGAAAGGACACTATTCAAAGAGTTTCTAGGCTCCTCCCTTCTCTCTCTCTCTCTCTCTCTCTCTCTCTCTCTCTCTCTCTCTCTCAATAAAAGAGATATTAGGAGGATTCTGGAGATGTGTCAGATAGGATTGCGATCTGATAAGATAAAACCATGGGCCTCGAGGGTCACGTGATGAGGTGAAGACATTATCTTTCATGGGGCTGGAGAGATAGCTCAGTGATTCAGAGCTCTGACTGCTTTTGCTGAGGATCTGAAATCGGTTCCCAGCACCCACATGCCAGCTCCAAGACATGATAACTCCAATTCCAGGATGTCTGGTGCCCTCTTCTGTCCTCATGCACCAGGCATACACACAGTACACGTGCATGCAGCTGAAACACTCATACGCATAAAGAAAAATAAACCCTTAAAGACATTATTTTCCTTCGTAAATGTGGGTTCCTGTGTGGGAAATCCCAGGTTTATATCCGAGAAGAGAGAAAAGCCACACTTTGCCATGTACACTGAGGCCTTCATGAGCACCCATTACTATTTTAATATTCTTTTTAAAAAATTATTTTTATGTGTATGCACATGTGGTTTTGTGAGTGGATGCTGTGTGTGTGTGTGCTCCTCAGAGGCCAGAAGAGGGTATCAGATCCCCTAGAGCTGCAGTGAAGGTGTAAGCCACCCAATATGGGTGCTAGGAACCAAACCCAGGTCCTCTGGAAGGGCAGCAAGTGCTTTTAACCACTGAGCCATCTCCAGCCCCTTTTTATTTTTCAAATTTTATTTTTATTTTATGTGTTTTGCCTGCATGCATGTCTCTTTACGCACTATCTGTATGCAGTGCCTATGGAGGCCAGAAGAGGGCGCTAAATTCCCTCTGGAACTGGAGGTACAGATGATCATGAGCCATTGTGTGGGTGCTGGGGCTAGAACTCAAGTCTTCAGGGAGAGCGGATAGTGCTCTTACCCACTGAACACACCTCCAACCCCTTGCTTTCACGTTCTTATTTGAAACATCTCCATATGAAAGGAATATTTCTCCACGTTGCAATTTCTGTCCATTGTGCTGGAATCGTGATCCTCCCGTGGCTTCAGCTAGACTCCAGGTGAGGGCTACTTTTCCTTCCCACGTCCCATGAGTTTTCCATCTCTCTACCCTGTTTCAAGATGTGACTCAGAAAGGCTGGAGACTCTTCACATATGACACCATTCTGCATGGGGGGTGGGGTGGGCAGAGCAGCTGAGGATTTCTGTAGGCACGGCTGAGAGACTGTGGGAAGTGCTGTGTGTAAAGATGACGAATAACATTCGCCCAAGTGGCTAGTGGGAAACCGTGGGAGGATTCACGCTGAAGCGGCCTAATACTTTGTAAAAGTTTGCATGCGCTCTGCTTCTCTGTCTCATCCAACAGACCTGGGAATCCAAAATAATCTTTTCTCTTCTGGATGGCAAAGATGATTGACAGGAGACAAGGCCTTTGTCATTTGGGTATATGAGAACATTCGAGGTTTTCGGCTTTCTCCCCCCCACCCCCCAGACAGGGTTTCTCTGTGTAGTTTTGCTTCCTGTCCTGGGTCTTGCTCTGTAGACGAGGCTGGCCTTGAACTCACAGAGATTCACCTGCCTCTGTCTCCCAAGAGCTGGGATTAAAGGGATGAGCCACCGCTGCCTGGCCGACTTTCTTAAATATTTATTTGACGTATGTGAGTGTTTTGCCTGCATGTATGCATGTTTACCAGGTGCATGCCTGGTGCCCAAAGAGGTGATGGTGGAGAGGGAGAGAGCAGGGAAGGAGAGGGGGGAGAGGCAGAGGGAGCTAGGGAGACAGAGGGGGGAGAGAGACAGACAGACCGACAGACAGACTTTGGATGTGCTAGATATCAGGAGCACTGTAGAAAATGTCTCTGTCTTCATTCCTAGAGTGGGAGAGGTGGGGCCTGGAATGTGGCTCTGGCTACCAGGAGGTGGGTTGGCCAGAACACTCACCCGTTTGAGTCTTCTAGGACCCCAGCTCTCTTTCCATTCCTGACAAACATTTCTAGACAGCTTCAAGTGTGCTCCCTTCTCCTCTAGTCATCTCTCTTTGGGAAGTGAAAACAGCATCCCACTCCGTAGCCCAGGCTAGCCTAGGTCTCTTGGCTTCCCTTGTGCCTCGGCTCCCATGTTCTGGAACTACAGCGTGTACTGACTCCTCTTGCAGAGGACCCGGGTTTCATTCCCAGCACCCACATGGAGAGCTGTAGTGCCAGTTTCAGGGGAATCTGATGCCCCCTTCTGGACTCTGTAGGCACTGCATGCCATGTGTGGTCCATGCAGACCTGCAGGCAAAACCCAGACACATTAAATAAAAACAAAAAATGTTGAAAAATCAAAGAACAATTTGTAAACAAACTCTGCCTTCATTGAACTACTCAAAACAAAGATGCTAGCTGGGTGGGAGCTTTGGGGTGTCAAGCTATGATCTGGTGTGGGGTGGGGTGTGTGCAGGCCTGGAGGCGTGAGGTGCCCAGCGTTGAAGCAGTCATCCCTCCAAGTGAGAGACTAGTGGGAAGGGCTGGGGGTGGGGCAGAGAGTCTGGAAAAGGAAGCGGAGCGGCTCTGATGAGCTGGGGAAGAGAGGAAGGCTCCCCCCTGCCGGGGGCGTGATGAATAGTCCCAAGTCTCAAGCTGGGTCTGTCTGCCGCGGCCCGGAGGCTGGCAGCATTATCCAGGGGGCTTCTCCTTTCTAAACGCAAATGAAGAGGCCCTGAGCCCAAAGGGGGAGGATCGGAACCTGGAGTTCAAAGCTCAAAAATGACACACTGCCTCTTTCTTTCTCCCTCCCATCCCCCCTCCTTTATTTTTTAAAGGGGCCAGAAATATGGTTGGTTATTATCTTGAGTTATTGCTACAAAGAATTTCAAAATTAAAAGATAAGCATGCAGAGGAAGCACAGTAATTTTCATAAAAGGGGGACTTAAAACAGATGTGCTCTCTTTAATCGAAGCATGCTTGGGAAAATAGGCGCACATTTTTAACATAGCAGGGGGATGGCGCAGGGCTTCCCGGGTCTGTCTCCGGGGGCTTTCCAGGGTGTGACGAGTCTTTGGGCAGGGACGGACAGGACAAGTGTATTAACACCACCACATATGGCCAGTAAGTGTCTTTATCTCCTGGTGCCAGGGCATGGGACCACTCTGGGCATCAGTCAGATCTTTCACTAACTACATAATTTAATTGTTTTTTTGAATCTGCCGAACAATTTGCCCTTGGGAACGTGCCGCTGTTGTACAAACCCCTGATGCTTGTCCATAGAGAAAAGTCAACATTTTATTTGTCTTCACTTTAACCCATTTCTTCTTTGCAGAAGATTTAGGGGGGTGGGGCTTATAGTGTCTTTTTTTTTTTTTTTTAATACTGACACAAGATAATTCCGTTTTTAAGTGATGCATGCTCTTTCTGCTCCAAGAGTCAGAATGGCACCCACTAAGCTTCTGTTTCAAGTCCCATTCATCCAAGCAGAAGCTCGGGGCTTCATTTTCTGTAAGGAATGAGGGCCAGAGTGGTCTATCTGAGTCACAGAGGAGTGAATGGCTCCTTCCAGGTATGAGGGAAAGAGAAAGTCCATCAGGTCTGTGCCCCCACCTTTGACTAGTCTAAGAAGCAAATATTTAAATTCTCTTAGAAATGGCAAGGTCATCCGGGGAGAGCCATTTAACATTAAGTCATTAGGGGACTGGAAGTAAAAATGATTTTTTTTATTATCAAATGTTTTGTACATGTGTGTGTCTATGTACGTATGCACATAGATGTACAGGTGCCTGAGCTATACAACAAGAGCATTACAGCTTGAACTCTGCTCCTCTGAAAGAGCAGCATGCACTTTTAATCATCTTTCAACCCTGGGAATTGCAAATTAAAACAGTGAGATACACTGGGCCACTATTAAAAACATCCCAACCGAGAGTGCCAACCACCGAAGGTCGCTGAGGAGGGCGTAGAAAGCAGGAACTCATCCACTGTGGTGAGGATGTGAAGCGCTACAGCTGTCTCAAAGAGGAGTTGCTTCCAAAACTCAACACACTCTCACCGCAGGCTTAAATAATCCTGTTCTAGCAGGCTTTCTATTGCTCTGATAAGCCAAAAGCAAGGGAGGCCGGGATTTCTTTGGCTTCCACTTCCACATCACAGTCCATCACCATGGGAAGTCAGGACAGGAAATCAAGCCGGAACCTTGAGGCAGGACCGGAAGCAGAGGGCATGTGGAGTCATGGCTTAAGGCTTGCTCCCCAAGCCTTGCTCAACCTGCTTTCTTACACAAGCCGTGATCACCTGCCCAGGGATGGTACCAACCACAGCGGGCTGGGAGCTCCTCCATCAGGGAGCAATCAAGAAAATGCTCCACAGACTGGTCCTCAGGCCAACCTGATGGAGGCAAGGCCTCCGCTGAGGTCCTTTCCTCCCAGGTGACTCTAGTTTGTGTCTAGTTTGGTGTCCACCCAGATTTAAAGGTTTACATAAGAACTCAACGCAGATGGTCTGGAGCGACGCGACTCGCGACAGACAGTCCAAACTTGATGGCAACTGATTTGTCCTGCAGTGAGTGAATAGACGGTAGCCCAACCGGACAGTACCGTTGTGTAGTGGGGGAAGTCACAGGGCCACACACAGATGTGCGAGACACTTACATGGCCATTACCAAGGGAAAGAAGCCACTCTGAAAAAAATCCCACGATATTCCAGGGAAGCGAAACTATGAGGACAGAGAATCATCCCGGATTGCCAGGAGTTGGGGGAGGGGGGAAGATGGATGAGCAAAGCGGACAGGGATTTCAAGGCATTGAAACCTCCGTGTATAATGCAGTGGTAACTGATCCATGACCTTCAGCACGTCCAAATGAACAACGGTGTTCGGGTGGAAAGTACTGTGGATGTTTTCATACTACTTGTGGATGTTGACAGCCTGGGAGGCTGAGTGAGTGCAGACAAGGCATGGGGGATATTAGACTCCTCCGTACTTTCTTTTTAATTTCTCTGTAAATAAAAAATAAAAAAAAAAAAAAACTGCTCTGAAAACTCTACTAAAGAGAAAACACAGAGAACAGATTATACTCTATGTTTATATTTGAGAATTCTGAATTAGCCACATCTGAGTTTAAGTGAGGCTGTGTATGACCTTTCATTTCCATGTGTTTTTATTAAGAATTGGGCTGTGGTGGTGGCACTATTATTCTGCTAAATGGACATGGTGTTACAACAACTCCCAATGACTCATCGCTACACCCAGAGATCGGTGCGTCTTTCAGCTCTCTTTTCGAGAAGCTTCTTGTAGTAGATGGCAGAGCATAAGAGGCTACAGAATGCAGTGCCCCCCCCCCCCCCCCCCCCCCGCAAGACTCAGAGATCTTTGTGGAAGATTATAAGAGCCAGAGGCAGTGGATAACTACAAGGAAGCTGTTTTCCTGGATAAAAGACAGTTGCACGTATGAACTCACATTGGTTATGACAGCATATACAAGACCTTGCAAGCTCAAGCCAGATAAAATCTCAGCATGGGGTGGGGGGGGTATGGGCAGGAAGTCCCGCTCCCCACCCCAGCTGAGGAGCTAGCTATTGGCAACTGATAGCTGCCTAGGAGAGGGAGAGTCAGTTTTCTTAAATGGTGTAACCCCTGATAGTCCGAACACACTCCAGGGAAGGTCCCACTCCCAGGGGCAGTTGGGTAACACAAACTAGAAAGGAGGAGAAAGAGGAGGAAGATGGGGAGGAGGAAGATGATGATGATGATGATGATGATGATGATGATGGGGTGGTGGTGGTGGAGAAAGATAGGTAGATGGAAGGTAAGGGTGGATGAGGGTGGGTCTGGGGGGAGCAGGGAAGGAGGAATGAATAAGATCAAAATACATTATACAAAAATTTTAAATTAATAAAAATACTATGTAAAAGGAGGGGAGAGGGATGACATGAATACCACGGATTTTTGTTTTCTGAGATAGGGTCTCATGTATCCCAGGCTGGACTGGAGCTCACTATGTAGATGAAGATGACCTTGAACTTGTGATTCTCCTGTATTCTCCCGAGGGCTGGGGCTACAGGTCTGCCACCCCACCCTGCACTCTTTAGTGTAAACAATAGGTCTGCCACCCCCACTCTGCACCCTTTAGTGTAAACAGATTTCAAGACACATCGCTTCAAAAGCTGAAAACTCACTCTCTTGGTGCCTATACCTTACCCAGTCTTACAGAGATTTTAAGTTGTGTCTGTGAGTGCCCGAGGTTGCTTCCTGTGACTTATACTACAGTATTTTAAAGTCATCTCCATAGCCACTTACATTATGCAATTAAACGTCCTTAAAATTATTTTTGTATGTGATGTATGCACGCATGTTTGTGTGCGGGCCTGAGCCACGGTGCACGAGTGTAGGTCAGAAGATAATTACAAAAGTTGGTTCTTGCCTTCCATTATGGGAGTTCCGGGAATCTAACTCAGGCTGCTAGCCTTGGTAACAATCACCTTTACCCACTGAGCCATCTCGTCAGCCCTCCCCCGGAGCTCTTCCGTTCAGCTAGACTAGCTGCAGGCCAGCCTCAGGGATCTACCCGTTTCTACCTCCTAGTGCTGGGATCATGGGTGCTCTCTGTCATGCCTGGCTTTTTGCCTAGGAATCCAAACTCAGGTCCTCACGCTTGTATGGCAAGCCCTTTAGTGACAAAGCCATCGCCCCAGCCCCTAAATGTCTTTTGGTACCAGCTACCCACCCCGAAGGTGACCTTCAAATAACTTTCAAGGGTCTTCATGAATCAGGGCTGTTGAAGAGCATGATAGAGACCAGAGGAGGGAGAGAGAAAGCCAGAATTCCCTTTTCGCTGTTAACAGCTGTTTGATCTCCAGCCAGGCTGTTGTCATGAGGGAGCCTCAGTTTCCCTGTCTGTCAACAAGAACCTCTCTCTGAGTTTCAAAGTTGTAATAAAGCTTTCCATGGTGAAGGAAACATGTTACAAGAAAGCATCAGCAAAGGTCAGTTTGGAAAAGCTTGGCAAGACAAATGGTGGGGAGAAATTGTTGTGAAGATTTTCTGTTCTAGGGAAGAATGTTCATGGTTCCGAGAGACAGACATTTATCAGACTGTGATTGCTCCAAACCACAGAGGAGGCACCAAAAAAAAAAAAGTCTGCATGGAACCATGACCACGACCACACCTAACAGCAACTTTGAAATCTTCAAAAGGACTATGGTAAAGCCATTAAGCTGATTAACACCACGGAAAGATCTGCTTTGGACTGCAAACTGCTTAGGACAATTTTGAGATGGTTAGCTGAGCTGATCCAGCCTGACAGACTACTTGAACAAGGACTTGAAACAAGTCCTGAACTTTCCTTTTATGCAGAGACTGGACAAATGATACAGGACTTGACAATTAACCCAAAAATTTTCTTTTCAAGATTCCCTAAAGATATCTTCACCCCTAGAAAGCAAAAAGAAAAAGAGAATAAGATTATGAGATAGATCATTGAATCTACTCTGAGAAAAAAGATAAAGAAATAATAGGATAAATAGGTAGATCATTGAATCTACACTGAAGAAAAAGGGGAAGATATAAAAATGACAAAAGGTAGACTACTGAATGTATTATGAAAAGAAAAAAGAGAGAATACGGATATGATAAGATAAAAAGGGAGATTATGGAATCTACTTTTAAAAAGGAACTACTTGTTTTAAATAAGATAAGTAATAAAAATTTTTTGGTCTGAGTTTATCAGATGTTACTGGACTGGACATTGTTAATATATATAATGGAGTTTTTATCTGAATCTGTCAAATGTTAATGGACTAGACATCATTAATGGCTGTATATATTGTATATACTTATTGGATAGTTTTTCTTGTATTAGTTATAAGCTTTCTTTAATTTTAGACAAAAAGAGAGGAAATGTGGTGGTATTGTGTTCCCCAAAATATTGTGTACCTTAATAAACTTATTAATAAAAATATTGTGTAACTTAATAAACTGGTGAGAACACAGGACAGTCAAGGGCATGCTGGTTCACTTCCTTCCTGGCCCTGCAGCTAATGAGACCCGGTGACTGCTTCCACACAAGGAAACATGGACAAGGCAAGCAGGCCACTTCCTGGAGAGGCTGGCCCGACCTCTAGGAGGCTCTCCTAAGGGGCAATTCCTTTGTTGCCCAGAGCCTGGTGGAACCATGGGTCTTTCACTGAGCAGGGAATCCCAGATCACAGGGAACTGATCCCCAAGGACAGAAGCTGGCAGCACACCCCTTTGTCTGTGCCCACCAGACTCTGGGAGCCAGAATCCCACAAATGCCACCGTCAGCCCGGGGGTCTGACTTGTCCACACTGATTCATGCAAGCAGAATGTTCTAGAGCCACCATTCAAACCCTCCCAACTTCCTCTGTCAAGAACACAGCCAGCTGCACGCGTGGCAGTCTGTTGGAGACCAGACAATTCACATTGCTGTTTTATTACTTTTCCACTAATGCAACAGAACACCACGACCAAGGTAACGTCCAGGAGGAAGGGCTGATGCAGACTTACAGTTCCAGTGTGGTTAGAGTCCATCACCATCAGAGTGGGGAGCCATGACAGCTGGTAGGCAAGGTGACTGCAGCAGTAAGCTGACAGCGCTCATCTCAAACCACAAGCCCAAAGCAGACATGGTCTTTAAACTCTCAAAGCCCACCTCAGGGACATGTTTCCGTAAGATCATACCTCCTAAGCTTCCCTCCAAACAGCACCACCAACTGGAGACCACGTGTTCAAATCCACGGGCCAATCAATGGGAGACAGTCTCATTCAAATCATAGTTGTTAAAGGTGCAAATATCTAAGAAGCTAGGATTCTGCAGGGAGGGGGGTCGGGCAAAGCAGGGTCTGTTGACCATTGCCATCTCTCTATTTATAAAACGCTAAGGGTATATCTTCAAGTTTTGGACCCAAAGTCTTAGAATTTTAAACTGCTACGCAGACTCAGTCCATATTTGTGCCTCTGAGTGGAAGGTCTCACGCTAACATTTAGAAACAATTTCAGTGTTAAAAATGGTGACAAGCTGGCTAGGTAGCTGGGTAGCTTAATTTAGATTGGTGTGGTCATTGCCCGCAGATGAGTTATTATAGTTTGAATTTGAAATGTCCTCCCAACAGCTTAGGTATCGAAGGCCCTGTCTTCAGGGGCTTCTGTGTTCAGAGGTGGGAAGTGAGTGATCAGGAGGGTTCTGATCTCTTCAGTGAATAACCCACTGACAGCGTTGTAGCCGGGTGACTGTTGGGAGGTGGTGGAAACTATAGGAGGCAGAACTGGATGGAGAAGTTGGAAGGGTGGGTGATATAACTTGTTCCTCTATCTCTCTCAACCTCCTGTCCATCATGTCCTCTGCCCCACGACAACCTACCCTCCATCATGTTCCATCTCACCATGGCCCAGAAGCAAGGAGCCAATAGATCATGGATGGAAATCTCTGAAACCGTGAGCTGAAATAAAACCTTCCATTTTAGATTATTATCCTCAAGCATTTTGTCACAGTGACGGTTGACTAACACAGTTAACTCATTCTGTGCTCAGGTTTTCAGAGCTAAAACATGACTTTGGAGGAAACCTCAATGAATGAGTGTTCTCAAACATCCAATGAGGTGTGTGGGGTGGTGGTGGTGAATAAAAGTATAATGGAGTCTACTCCCAGTTTCCATTAAAACAGGGCAAGAACACATGACTTTTACATTTGACCTAAGATGGCACCTTTGAAAGAATCTACCTACCAACTTTCCACAGTAACAGAGAAAATAGCTTGGGAGACATTTTTTTGACTGGCTTGGAGTGATATGTATGATATATGCCTATGAATGTGCATAAAAATCAGGATTAAAAACAAAACTTCAAGCGTCGTGACTTTGAAAAAGAAATGGAAAAGTGTACACTAGAAAGCTCCCAATTCAATGAAGCGTTGTATTATTCATGGACAGCGGGAAGGCCGGCACCGTCAGAACAGGGGAGTTCACAGACATCCCGAATCGTCCAATTTCCCTCTCACCCGAATGGCGGCGGCGTCAGGAAACCGGATCCGTACCGCGCAGCGATGCTCGGAGAAGTGAACCTGGGCCAGGTTACGCCAATAATTGCCAGCCCCCCAGGACACAAGCTCAGAAATTTTTGTATGTTCTCCGGAGACAAAAAAAATGAGTGATCATCAAAGGCTCCGGCGCTCAGCAGGACTGTCATGAGCCCGAAGTTACAACTCAGACATGCAACAGAAAATATCACCCGCACCTCTCCAGCGCTTCGTCTGTAGTAATTAAAAACTCGATCCCTGCTGTTTTATCATCTCATTAGCAATGGGGGCACCAGACTTTTATCCTTGTTTGTCGGGAATCAAACATACCAGAGGAACTCTGATTATAAATTGATGAAGGTGAAGTTGAAACTTTTCAATAAGAGAAGTGACTATTCGCTGTGGGTTTTTTTTTTTTTAAGCTGATTAAAGGGATCTATTTCGCACCCCCCCTTTCCTCTGTCACAGTCATGTCCCTGTCCAGCCCAGAGCTGTGGAGGTCAGCTCCAGACTACGACCCCGCCACACGTGTTATAAAGGGAACCGGCTTTGCTCTCCCTTGATGTAAAACAAATATCAGTCCTAAAGGAAAAAAAATTATCTTCTGAAATCAGATACAAAGCGATCCACCGTTCTGAGGCTTTTTAATGCAGTTAAGACACCTTTGACCTTCTCAGCGAAGCGCATGCACTTGATGTCTTTTATTCGGGGTGTTAGGCTGGTCCCGCTTGTGCTTTCTGCTTATTTTTTTAATAATTTGTCTTTTACCAAGGTTAGGTGAAGAGCTAAGGAGAGGCAGAGCTAATTTCAGTGTTTGTTTCCAAAACGACGACGTCTTTCTTCCAGAATCTACGTTATCCTATTCCGGGTCCAAAGAACGGCGATGCCATGCCCCGGAAGGCCTCTTGGGTCCCCTTGTCATCCATGTTTCTGAGAGCTGAGGCTGTTTTGAGCAAGAGCAAGTGGGGGATGGCTGGCAGTGTGTTTCATTTTACTTACAGGTCTCACCCAGAAGTAATAGGTGACCTTTGTTATCACAGCATCTTGACAGGGGCATGCTCTGTGTCCTGTTCACCGACAGGTGCCGGGGACCACAAAGCGGTGTGGCTCTCTGGCTTGTGGGCAACCTTGAAACTTCCACATTCAAAGGAAACCTGGGGATATGTGGTTTGAGGAATGTCAGCCTCAGTGAGTTAAGAAGCAAATCTGGAAACAAAACAAAATAAAAAGCTAACAAAAGCCATGCCTGCTTCACCTCAGCACCATGACATTTAGAGAGGGTAATTCTTTGTGAGCACTGTCCTGATCTCTGCCTACCACATGCCTGTAGCCCCCATCCCTACCCCTGCCCTAATTGCAATGAGCAACATTATATCCAGGCGTTGCCGAAGGATGCAATGCTACTCAAAAGCTGAGAAGGACTGACTAGAAAGTTGTGCGACCGTTTGTCACCCATGCTCATACCCTGAATTTGTAGACTGTCCTAGGAAATCTGAGCACAATAGCCTAAGTAGATAGGAAGTCATTTCCTCCCGTGTGCCCTCTCTGTCTGTCACCTCCTGTGCTGTGCTGTGGGTGCGTACGTGCGTGTGTGCGTGTGCGTGTGCGTGTGTGTGTGTGTGTGTGTGTGTGTGTTACCTCCTCCAACCCAACGTTCAGACAAATGAATAAGTAATGCAAGATAGAGCCTTCGCGGAGATAAATAAGCAGAGAACGAAATTCATTAATAAATCACCCAGCTGCATGAATGGGTTTGTCGAGCCGCTAATACAAGGTGCTTTACAAGCACAGTGCTTCTAAACAAATTAAATACATATGTAACTGCCTCTGGTGGCCCCAGCTTAGGATTAATCAGAGCAGTTGCTGCTGAAGCCTGAACTGGGTGTGTGTGTGGGGGGGGGGTAGGTTTTAGGGGTGTTCCAGGTTTTATCTTTATGAGCCATGCCAGGAGAGCACGGATGCTTCATCCCACCTGGAAATTTAAAGGTCTTTTGAGCTTCAAGGCCCCATGAAGTTGTAGCCAGCTCTGCACAAAGGCGAACAAAGACGTCTGAACTGCTTTGAGGGGCTGGGTGCATCCTGGTTTATGGTGCTTGTATTGGCAATGAGAAAGCTGTCCCGGGGGGCAAGTGTGCACAGTATCTGGTGAAGGGTGTGTCTAAAGTCCCCCGTGCTGACTTACCCCTGAAGCAAGAGGGGACAGGACACGATGCCACCAGGAACTTGTACCATCTCAGGTACAGGCCCGCCTAGAGGAAGACTGCGACTCAGAAGTCTCCTCAGGCGGGGGGTTGCGAGCAGCCTACACAGCCTACACAACCCTACTTAAGGGCTGCCAGTGTGGCTGCGTCGGCACAGCGCTTGTCTACCACAAGGAAGACCCTGGGTTTTTATTTCCAGAACAGACCAAGTACAGCAGAGCACGCTTGTAAAACCAGAACTTGAGGGGTAGAAGCAGGAGGATCAGAAGTTCAGCACCAGCCTCAGCTACATAGTGAATTCAGGGCTAGCCTGGGTCACATGGAAACTTGTCTCAAAGAAAAACATAATGAAACACAATAAGGGCCGGAGAGATGGCTCAGTGGTTAAGAGCACTTGCTGTTTTTGCCGAGGACCTGGGTTCCGTTACCAGCTCATAACCCTCTATAACTCCAGTTCCTTGGGACCAGACACCCTCTTCTGGCCTCTGTGGGAACTGCACATTGTGGTATATATACATACATACAGGCAACACACACACACACACACACACACACACACACACACACACACACTAAAAATAAAGAAACATTTAAAAAAAAGACTGAAAATACATTATTATTTCCAAACACTTTACTCCACAGGAAATATTGCCTTGTTCATTTTTTTTTTTTTTAAATAAGGTTCTGGGGCCTTTCCCCTCAATTTTGTGGACACTTGGTATTACATTCTTATAAAATTCACGTGTTATAGGGAGATTAGAAATGCCAAGCATTAGGGATAACAGAATCAGGGCCTATAAGACTTCACAGAGATGTGGAGGGGCATGAGGTAACTCCAGCGGATGTGACATTTGACCTTGAAGAAAACCTGAGGATGCTTTTGAGGTGGACCTTGGAAAGATGGCGGCCTGAAAGTTACTGGGAAAGTGACTGAACAGCAGGAAGCTGGAAGCAAAACAAGCTCACACACTTTGAGGGTGGTGTGGAAACCTGTGACTTAGGTCTCTAGTGGATACCTGAGGCTTGCACTTGCGCGCGCACGTGTGTGTGTGTGTGTGTGTGTGTGTGTGTGTGTGTGTGTGTGTGTGTGTTGAGCTCACTTGAACTGTCTGCAGCTCTCCATGGCCACTGCAGATGAAGCAGCCATGAGTCTAGTATTGTATATGTCCCACTCTAGTAATTGTATTTAAACAAGTTATTTTGTTTAATTTTTAAATTACGTGTGTGTGTGTGTGTGTGTGTGTGTGTCCATGTGCATGGCACACATAGGGAAGTCAGAGAGAGGTCAGCTTTCAGTAGTTCATTTTATTCCTTTTTTTAAATTTTGGTTTTTGAGACAAGACTTTTTTTTTTTTCTGTATACCTTGGCTGTCCTGAAACTCATTCTGTAAACCAGGCTGGTCTTCAACTTACAGAGATGTACCTGCCTCTGCCTCTCGAGTGCTGGGATTAAAGGTGGTGCGCCACTACTACCTGGCTCAGTTTATTCTTCCATGGTGGGTCCCTGAGAGACAAACTCAGGACATCTCAGGACTAGAGAGTTGGCTCAGCTGTTAAAATCACTTACTGCTCTTCCAGAGGATCAGAGTTCAAGTCCCAGCACCCAAACTGAGCAGCTCTCAACCTCCTATAACTCCACCTCCAGGGGATCCAATACCTCTAGCCTCCACAGTCACCTGTACACATGAGCACATACCCTCCCCCATAAATGAGAAGAATAAATTCTTTTTTTTTTTAAATATTTATTTATTATGTATACAGTATTCTGCCTGTGTGTGTCCCTACAGGCCAGAAGAGGGCACCAGATCTCATAACAAGTGGCTATGAGCCACCATGTGGTTGCTGGGAATTGAACCCAGGTCCTCTGGAAGAAGAGTCAGTGCTCTGAATCGCTGAGCCATCTCTCCAGCCTGAGAAGAATAAATTCTTAAAAAAAAAAAAAAAACCCTCAGGTTATCAAGACTTAGCAGCAAGCCCCTCCACCTGCTGAGCCACCTTGCCATGCTCGATGCAAATTTTTGTTTTTGTCTTTTGCTGTGCTGGGAATCGCTAATACCTAATACCCTAAGCCTGCTAGGCAAGTGCTCTACTGTTGAGCTACATCCTGGACCTCCCTTTATACTTTTTATTTTCAGATAGGGCACTCCTGTATTAAGTTACCCAGGCTAGCTTGAACTTACTCTGTAGCCCCCAGTAGACCTTGAATTTATCACACACACACACACACACACACACACGCACGCACGCACGCACGCACGCACACGCACACGCACACACACATGCACGCACGTACGCACACACCCCGCCACTGCCTCAACCTCCTGAGTAACTGGATTGGCAGGTCTGGATACAAGTGTGTGACTTTGAAACAAGCCTTATGACAGAGCTGTTTAGCATCCTATGCTTTAGATGAAAAATGGCTGTACATCTACACTTACACGCATTAGGTCTTTTTAACAGCCTCTGTGCTGTAGCCGTACTTATTACAGCATTTCATGGGCAGGAAGTGAGGGCAGAGAGACCTTTGAGCTGAAGATGAAGGCGCTTGCCCACAGTGAGTTTGTCTGCCAAGTGGACACTACATTGAGGACGGAAGAAACCACATGCGAGGCGTGGGGGCATAGTACCCCACTATCCCGATCCTACACACATCAGTGGCATGCGTCCCCAGATGACAACAAATGGGACTTTTAAATGGAAGTAGTGAACCTGCTGCAATCTGCCTGGAACATGCCATTTTGGAGGGCTCAATTTCTGGACCCCCACGCTCCAGAGGAAGAGTATAAAGTAAGTGTGTAAATGAACAGGATCGAGAAAAAAAAAATCAATAAGCCTACATCCAGGCTGGTGAGATGGTTCAGCAAGGAAAGGCACCTGCTGTCAAGCCTGAGGATCTGAGTTCAAGCCCCCGGCCCTCAACACAGCAGAAGGAGAGAACCAGCTCCTGCCAGTTGTCCTCTGACCTCCACGTGCACACTCTGACACTCCCCCCAAATAAATAAATAAGAAATAAATAAATAAATAAATAAGAAATCAAACAAAGGACTGTAAGTGGGTCAGTGATGAACAATAAAGCCATGTCAGATGGGACCCCGGAGAGACATCAAGATTCCAAGACGAGAAAAGACCCAGGAGCTGTAGAATTCCCTAGAAATGACTGAGATGTTAGGACAAGTCAGGGTTCTTGGATTTCCTCAATTTCCCCCTTCTAGTCCCCTGGAGCAGATTGGGATTTGCTAGCTCAGACTAGGATACTTACGGGCCTTATGTAAACAGTACTGTTGCTAAAATTTCTCCCCATGGGGATATAGAGGTTCAGCAACATGGACCCCTCTGTCCAAGGGCCCAATGACAAACCATGGTACAACTCCACCAGTTCTGGGGCATCCATTGGTTTATTGGGCTTCCTTACCAAGCCGACATGAGGCTTCTTATGGGGAGTGTGTGTGTGTGTGTGTGTGTGTGTGTGTGTGCTCCTCTTCGAAAAGGGCACACTGGGAAGTCTTTACCCAGCAGGACTGATGGTTCCCCATAGCTGCATAGATGGAGCCTCACTCCCCAAATCTTTTCCCACCTATATCCTCTAGGCCCTCATCAAGGCCATGCGCAATTGGGGCAGCCTTGCACACAGCAAGTGACAGGGAACAGCTGGATGCTGGAACAGCTGGATGCTCAGGTGAGGTCCTGCGACCCAACCCTTCCTTCTCCTCTCTGATGGCAGCCAACAAGCCCAGCTGGGAGAATCTTTTGCAAGCAAGTGGGTACCGCTGAGTCCTCCCCGCACCCCGCAAGATAGAGGTGGTTTGGCTTGGAGGACAGTCCTGTACAACAGGTCCCCCACTCCCCTTACGTAGACTGAGTCTGGTACCCACACTCCACATACGAAGCTGTGCCATCTCCTCTCCCGCCCAGCCAGCTAGAAGGATCCCAAGTCTTTTCTCCCTCCTCTCCCTCCCCTTGCTCCCCAGCCTGATGATGCTTTGGTTTGGTGTGGTCCAAATATCCCCAAGGGTTTACATGTTCAAATTAAATCCCCACTCCCAGCGATTAAGAGGGTGGAAACTTAATCCAACTATAGCGTGTAGAGGTTGGGCCTTGGGGAGGGGACCAGGATTAGAAAAGGTCACTAGCTTGAATCCCGGTGGCTTTATACAAACAGAGAGACGCAAGAACACACACATACTCTTTTCCTACGGGATACCCCATGCTGGCCTCAGGACTCTGCCAGCAAAAAGCTGTCACCAGATGTAGCCCTTGACCTTGAACCTCTAACCCTGTGTTTCATTATGAGTTTCTTGTCTCGGTAGCTCCCCAGCCTGTGCTGCTGTCCTGTTGGCAAGCAAAGGTGGATTCTTAAAAGTGGTCCGTCAGCTCCTCCCAGGTTAGGGTACCTCATGGTGTGCCAGCCCTGCCTTGGGGCTGGGCTCCAAAGTGGGCTCCTGTCTGTCTTTCCGATCTCTGAGACTTGCCCTTCTCTCTCGCATGGTTTTGGCAACCCTGCCTCTTCTCTTCCTGGAACAGGAACAGGTCATGTTTATGTTTTGTCTGGCTCATTCATACTTCTTCCTGAACCATCACCTTGGGTGGCGTTTCTGCAGTGACTCTTCCCCTCCTCACGAAGTCCCTTCATCCACTGAGGAAGCTGAGACAGGAGGATCGCTGCAAATTCAAGGCTAAGGCATCGTCTAGAATACTATATACAGACCAAGAGAATGAAGAGATATGGCAATCCGGGAACCTAAATATTTTTTTAAGTCTTTTTTTTTTTTAAAGATTTATTTATTTATTATGTATACAGAAGAGGGTGCCAGATCTCATTACAGATGGTTGTGAGCCACCATTTGGGTGCTGGGAATTGAACTCAGGATCCCTGGAAGAGCAGTCGGTGTTCTTAACCTCTGAGCCATCTTTCCAGCCCCGGGAACCTAAATATTTGTGAAAAGAAAAAAAAAAAAGAACAAACATTTTTGAAATTAGGAACCCAGCTGAGGATGATAGTGGGCAAAATCTTTAATTAAATCATCCCAGGATAAACCGGGGTTTTCTTTGTTCTGCCTGCTAAGGTCTTTCCTATGTAAAATGTTAGGCCAGTGAAGAAAATGAGGCCAGAGAAAGTTGTACTAAAATTTTTACCAGACTATCTTTTTTAAAGCTTCATTTTTATTCCTTATTGAAGTATAATTCTAAGTTATGGGCCCACCTTAGATGTCTATCCACAGAGGAATGGGTAAAAAAAATATGGTTCAAGTTCCAGTGAAATTTTACTCTATAAAGAAAAATGAAGTTATGTTGTTTGCAGGAAAATAGATGGAGATTATTATATGTCTCATCTATGAGTCTCAGAAAGACAAATATCCCATGTTTTCTCTCATTTATTAATCATATATTATGTATATTAACAGCTGTATGAAAGTATAAAGATATAGGTAATATCTTTTAATATTTATATATATAACATGGAAGTATAAGAGAAATTCTCCAGAGGAATGAAGGGGACAAGAGGAGTGAGGAGGGCATAGGGTACACTGTCAAAATACATTATAGGGGACTAGAGAGGTAGCTCAGTTGTTAAGAGAGCTTGCTGCTCTTGCAGAGGACCTGAGTTCAGTTCCAAGCACCTACATCATGTGGCTCACAGCCTTCACAACCTAATGTAACTTCAGCTCTGTGGAGTCTGATGCCCTCTTCTGGCCTCCGAAGACATCTACACACACACACACACACACACACACACGCACGCACGCACGCACGCACGCACGCACGCACGCACGCACGCACTGATATATATATACATACATACATACATATACATATATATATGTATATATATTTAAAAGTACATTATATATTTTTATGGGAGAAATCCTTGTGAAACCCAGTATTATGTACAATGAACCTTTCCCTTTATTGCCTTCTGCTCAGCCAGTGGCCACAAATAATCTCTCCATTACTCCAAAATTACATGTTCTTGGCCCCACAGTCCCTCCTCAGAATTGTTTCATTGAACATTTCTTGTGTTTTTTACTGAGCACCATCCTCAGGAGGCCACCCAGTCCCGAAGCTAACTATATTAACCATTTGTGGGAGGAGAGTAGCTGCTGTAATGAAGAGACCCTGACATGGGTGGGCTCCAACAAGAGACAAGCAGGCTGTTGTACTCTACAGTGGGCAGAGACATCCTCACTGGCACTTCCTGTATCCTCAACACTACAGGGAATGCTGGGAAAGTAGAATCTGCAGCTGGGTGGGAACCCAAGGTCCCTGGACATATGGATGAGTAGGCAGAACACATCTGCTCTGTTGCTACCTGTGACTGGTGCCGTGTGCCACACAGTCTGCTCCCCTCTACCATATCTGCTGTGATGGGTGACAATCTTCTGGCCTCCTCTACCTATCTTTGAGTTATTGGGTCTCAATATGTAGCCTAGGCAGGTCTGGAACTCACAATCCTCCTTCCTCAACCTCCTAAGTGTGATGTATTCATAGACATTAGCCACCATGCCCAACTCAACCTGCCGCCACTCCTCCTCCTCCTCCTCTCCTCCTCTTCCTCTTCTTCTTCTCCTCCTCCTTCTCTCCTTCCTCTTCCTCCTCTTCTCCTCCTCCTCCTCCTCTTCCTTCTTCCTCTTCTTGGTGCTTATTGATAAATATTCATTGATTCTCAAAAGACTTAATATTTGAATCCTTACTCTTAAACTTGTAACTTACAGACCGGAAGCAATGGTTCAGCGATTAAAAGCACTTGTTGCTCTTGCAGAAGACCCAGGCTTGATTCCCAGCACCCACATCGTGGTTGTTAATCATCAGTTAACTCCAGTTCAAGGGGATCAGATGCCCTCTTCTGGCCTCTGCAGACACTGCAGGCACATGGTGACCAGCCATAGATGCTGGTAAAACACACACACACATAAAAATAAATATTTTACAAAATGTATAATTGCACAGCCCAAGCTTCAACCACCACTAGATAAAGCCATTCATTCAATCACATATTGATGACCATCGGAAACAATTAAGGGATGCATTCACATAGCCAAGGGTAGGGATAGAGGTGGAGCCTCCACACAAGAAATGCCTGGGGGTTCAAGAATCTGGATGGCTCAGTGGATCTGGTGATGGGGATCAGCTAGGAGATGACATTAAGAAGGGGTGGGGGGCCGGTGCAATGGGGTCTCCTCACTCATAGCTACCTTAGACCTCTATTCTGAGCATCATGGCAGCTTGTGGAAGGCTGTCTTGGAGTGTCTAGATTTGACATGCCCGGGATGGCAGCACTGGACTGAAATTTGCAAGGCAGGAAGCAGTTAGCAAATGATGGGGGATATCTAGGGAAAAGAGCCCTGGAAGGCTCCAGATCTACACCTCCAGCCTTGGGATCTACACCTCGGCAAGTGGGGCTGAGTGAACCATTTGGGCATCATTCTCCTCAAACTTGTTTCTATTTCTCTGGAGTCCTTTGTGTGCTTGTCTATGAGGAATTAGGCTTTTGTGACGTTTTATTTAGCTATATGTCTGTGGAATTTTTTTTAAAAAGTTTTTTTTTTCTAAAGTAAATCTTTGGGGAGAATTTTAAAAAAGGCATTATGCCTGGCGGTGGTGGCACATGCCTTTAATCCCAGCACTTGGGAGGCAGAGGCAGGTGAATCTGTGAGTTTGAGGCTAGCCTGGTCTGCAAAGCAAGTTCCAAGTCAGCCAGGACTGTTACACAGAAAAACCCTGCCCCCCTCAAAAAAAAGCATTACATTGTTTTTCCTCAAGTAAATAAATCCTTTGGGGGAAGCGAAACGTAGCAGCTTCTTTTCTCGTTACTGTGACAAAATGCCTGAGGAAAGCAATGTAGGGATGTAAGAGTTTATTGTGGCTCACAGTTTAAGGGCACACAGTCCATCATGGCGGTGAAGTCAGGCAGCAGGAGCGTGAGGCGGCTAGGTACACAGCATCTGTAGCCATAAAGCAGAGAGAGATGAATGGGGGTGACTCCCTTTCTCCTTTTTAATTCAGCCCAGAGCCCTAGCTCATGGAATGGGGCTGCTCCCATCCAAGTAGGGTTTCCCTGCCTCATTTAACCCAATCTAGAAATTTCCTCAGAGATATATCCAGAGATTTGTCTCCAAGACGATTCTAGATCCTGTCAAGGTGACAATCGTTATGAATGATCACATTCACATTCACAGCCACCTCACTCAATTGTTCTCAACCGATTGATGGTTACCTGAGACAAGGGATGCCAGCCAGGTTGTACTGAGTCCCTCTGCATATCCAACACTTCCTGTGTACTCTTCTTGAGTATCCCTCAGCATTCCCCTGGGTACATCTGTGGTCCATCCGTATCAGGCAGAAACAGGGGACCTCAGGCCAGGAGCGGCTTGCCCAGTATCACACAGAGAGCCAGTGTACCAGAGGTCAGCCCGAGTCACTCACTCTGACTCAACAAAGCTCTCAAGGCTGAGAGAAGACACTTTCAAAACCCAGGAGACATGGGAGATAGAGACCCCAAACTCCACGGTGTTCTGTGGGTGGCTGAGGATAACTGATTTGATCTGGGAGATTTGACCCAAAGCAAGACCAAATCTCCCCCGCTTTGCAAAATCATCCTGAATGCCAATTTCTTTGTCTGCTTCCCCTGTTCTTTGCCTATCCAGTTCAAAGCAACTACCCCAAAGAAATTGGCAACAATATCCATCATAGAATAAACAACAGTGGTATGCGTGGTGATCTTGTGTTCCCCCAAATATTGTGCACCCTAAGAAACTTATTTGGGGTCATAGAGCAGAACAGCCACTAGATAGACATAGAGGCCAGAAAATGGTGGCACACATGCCTTTAATCTTATCACTTGGGAGGCAGAGATCCATCTGGATCTCTGTGGGTTCAAAGCCACACTGGAAATAGCCAGGCATGGTGATTCATGCCTTTAATCCCAGGAAGTGAGCATTTAATCCCAGGAAGTGATGGCAGAAAGCAGAAAGGTATATAAGGAATGAAAACCAGGAACTAGCGCCTGGTTAAGCTTTTAGGCTTTTGAGCAACAGTTCAGCTGAGATTCATTCTGGATGAGGACTCAGAAGCTTCCAGTCTGAGGAAACAGGATCAGCTGAGGAATTGGCAAGGTGAGGTGGCTGTGGACTGTACTGTCTATCTGATCTTCCAGTATTTACCCCAATACCCAGTTCTGGTTTGTTTTTATTAAGACCTTTTAAGATTCATGTTACAGGTATGATAGTTTGAATGTAATTAGCCTCCCCAAAAGCACTATTAGGAGGTGTGGCTTTGTTGGAGTGGGTGTGGCCTTGTTGGAGGAAGTGTGTCACTGTGGGGGGATGGGCTTTGAGGTTTCCTATGCTCAGGATACCCCCCAGTGTTTCAGTAGACTTCCTGTTGCCAGCAAAATGTAGGACTCCCAACTACCTCTCCAGTACCATGTCTGCCTGTACACTGCCATACTCCCCACCCATCATGATGATAATGGCCTGAACCTCTAAAACTGTAAGCGAGCCACCCCAATTAAATGGTTTCTTCATAAGAACTTCCGTGGTCATGGTGTCTCTTCACAGCAATAAAAACCCCAAGACAGTGGGTAACCACATCTACCCTGGCAGACATTGGTACAACCTTCTGCTATGAAGGGATGTTGGTCACAGATAGAGCTCACATCTTCTGTGCCGGGACATCTATAACAACACCACCATGGGGGTCAATCGTCACAATACCCACCTTGGGATGTTGCCTTCTGTGAGCCCTCTGGTGGACGACTCTAGCCACACCTTCCTGGAGCGTGTCCTCCACCCTGGCAGCAAACACAGCTATCCTTGCCCTTCCTCTGCCCTGAGCCCTTAGCAGTACAGGTGGCACACCTTACCCACTCAGCAGCGCCTACCCAGAGCCACGGCCCAACCACAAAGCCCTTCACTCACCACCAATTAGCTTTGTTTGCAGTATAAATAGCAGCCACCTTGAAAAACATCCAATCACTCAAGCTTCAATAGGCGAGGAGCTCCGGGTACACTGAGTGCGCTCCAAAGTGCCGCACTGGCTTTCTGACCAACTGCATCTCAGCTGGGAGGCCAGATGCTGAGCGCAGGACCAGGCCTGACTGAGCTAAGACAACGACCCAGTCTCCACCTCCCCTTCCCCCTCCCTCTTCGGAGCGGGACTTCTGTGGGTACCTGACGGTGGTTCGAATCTGTGACGAACGGGTCTGTCACCAGTGTGTGCTGGCAGAGAGCCGTTCTCCGAAGGCCTCACGCGGGGCACAAAGGCACCTTTTACGTTGCGCGTCTCCCCTCAATGAGTGCCCGACCCTCACGCTTTCTTTGTTTAAAAGCAGAGAAAGATCCCGCTGAAGCAATAGTCAGCCGCGGCCTGAGACTGTGCCAACAATATTAACCAACTTCTCTTCAGAGCCTTTGAAGTTAGCAGGGGGCAACATGCTTGTGGTGCGAGGGAAGAATGATACTTTAAGCGATTCCTTTTCATCCCTTTAACTTGATGAAAGATTAATGGCCTTGTTATTTTTGTTTCTGCTCCTTTTTCCCCCCCTTTTAATTTCTACCCCTCCCTCCCTCCCTCCCTCCGTGGAGACCGAAAAATCCTTTCCCTTGTAATGGTTTTCTGGATCAGTGGGTTTTGTGAATGCAACCTGAACCCCTCTGCCAGCGACCACAAACTGGACCAGCTACTCCGGATCCTATACTCCCAGGTGTCTTCCAGGGAGGGGCTTGGGGGGGGGGCGAGTGAGCAGGTGGGTGGCGGCCCGGGGGCTGGATCTCATTCAAACAATACCACCTCCCCGGGAGAGGGCTACAATACCTTGGCAGGAACTTTTCTTTTTTTTCTTCCTTGAAGGTGTATCCTGGTGCTTTCTGGCACCATCCTGAGAGGCTGGCTGTGGGCCGAATGGCAGGATTTGGAGCCTGAAGGACCCAGTGACTTGGATGGGGGTTGGAAAGCAAAGTAAGAACACGAGGATGTTGGCAGGCCACAGTTTTTCTCCCATCACAGTACCCATTTCCCCAAGTCGGATGGTAGTGGTGGTAGCGGTTTATGATGGTGGTGGTCATCTCAGTTCGTTTTCTTTTGCTGTGATAAAGACACGGGCCAAAAGCACCTCAGGGAAGACAGGGTTTGCTACATCTCACATGGAGGGAACTCAGGGCAGGAATTGAAGCAGGGGCCACAGGGGAATGATGTTTCCTGGCTTGCTCTCTTATGGCTTGCTCAGCCTGCTTTCTTATACAACCCAGGACCCCCTAGCCACAGTGGGCCTTCCCACATCAATCACTGATCCAGTCAATGTACCATAGATTTGCCCACAGACCCATCTGATAAAGACATTTTCTCAGCCGAGGTTCCCTCTTCTCAGATGATCCGAACTTGTATCAAGTTGTCAAAAACACTAGCAGAGTGACGGTGATGATGGTGGTAGTGATGATTGTGGTGGTAGTGGTGGTAGTGATGGTAATGGTGGTGTTGGTGATAATGATTGTGGTAAGGATGATGGTGATGAGGATGATGGTGGTAATAGTGATGATGGTTATGATGATGGTGATGATGGTGAAGATTATGGTGATGGTGATGTGAAGGATGATGGTGAAGAGTATGGTGGTAGTGATGATCATGGTGAAGATGATAGTGATGATGATGATGATGACGATGAAGACAATATACATAGAACTAACCAGAGGATTCAGCATCATGACAGGAACATGTACTGGAACAAAGCAGCCTCAGATAATGATAAATGGGAAACAGAAGGAAAGAGAAGAGTCCAAGGACAAGATACACTCTCAAAGGCACCCCCAAATGACCCTCTTCTTCTCCTTGGACCCCTCCCTTGGTCTTCAGTACCTCCCCACAGTCCATTCAATTATGAGTCCATGTGTGGTTAAGTCAACAGCTGGGTAAGAGCCTTCATCATCCAAACACCCCCTCAGTAGCATCCCTAGCCAAGGCCAGGACTCCAGCACATGAGCCCTTGGGAAAAGTTCCAGATCAAGACCACCGACTGCTTACCTGGTGGATATTCATTGAGTATCCACTGTACTGCTGTGTGGTGGTGGCCAGTGGTGAGCAGATCAGTGACCCATTCCTGAAGAGCGACGGTGCTAGTCTTCACTGTGGCTACTATAATCACAAACACTAACACACATAGACTGGGTTTCAGTAGCAGAGATCCTGAGAGGAACCTGACATGGCTTCAACTCTTTGACCTGCTAAATAAGGCAAAAGGATAGATCTGGATAAAGATGTAAAGAGAATGTTTGGAATAGGGTCAAAGTCCTTATTTCATATAACCATATACTTAGTTTGTGCTTGGCCAATTTGGAGGTTAGTATTACTAAATGAATCCCACTGGAACTGTTCAGAAATCATGTGACTCAGAGTGATGTAACCCCTATTTCTTCACTAGAACTGCTAATCCAATAAAGCATAGTAAATGGGATGTGGTAGCTCACACCTGTAATCCTAACGCTTGGGAATCTAAGACAGGGGGATGCCATGAGTTCTAGACCAGCTAGAGTGACCTAGCAAGACTGTGATTTAAAAATAAATAAATGAAAGCAGATTAATAAGTAAGATATAGTCCTCTCTTATTATTGAAGATACCTGGATATCTTATCAGGTATCCATAACTGCTATTGCAGATCCATCCCATCTACCAATAAAGTCCTCACTTCCATGCCATCGGCTTAGTAAGTGCCCCACACTTTTTCAGACCTGACTCTGGGAAGTTAGAGGATACCGTCTTCCCCAGGATGTTTAGGAACCTCTTTCAGGACCCCAGATGAATGTGCAAGTTCCCTAGCAAGACCTCTGTGAGTGCTGACTGACAGCAAGGTCTGTGAGTGGGAGGGAGCTGTGTAGCTTGGGTTGAAAGCGTCAGAGGGGCAGAAGTCGTGGGGCTCTGCTCTTCTGTGTGTGTGGATATAGGGCATGCAATTACATTTTTTATTGAATTAGTTTCATATGTGATGACTGCAACTTATAAATGATAATTACAAGTTTACATGTCTGTAACCGAGGACTTTCAAAACAATGTAGGTTCATCCAAGTTCTAGATGCATAAAGGATTCTGACATTTGGGTCAATTGTTTTCTTAAACACACGAACACACACACACACACACACACACACACACACACAGAGAGAGAGAGAGAGAAAGAGAGAGAGAGAGAGAGAGAGAGAGAGAGAGAGAGAGAGAGAGAGAGAGAGAGAGAGGCTGGAGAGATGGCTCAGCAGTTAAGAATTCTTTCAGAGGACTCTGATTCAGTTCTCAGCAACCACACTGAGTGGCTCACAACTACCCATAACTTCAGCTCCAGGGGATCTAATGGCCTCTTCTGACCTCTAAGGGCACTGCCCACACACACACACACACACACACACACACACACACACACACACACCATTCCAATGAAAATACTTGATCAAGAATTCTTTGGAACCTGTGAATCCTAAGTGTGAAGTTTCTGGACCCATTTATGATATTTTTTACCTACCAAAACCAAAGAATCTTGGGAAGTGGGTGATACAGCTTGTCCTAAGACAGGGCTAGTATCTTGTCTCCAGCCAAACAATGGCCATGTTATATGAACAGTTATCTACTCCTGAAAGTACGCCCTAATACATGGTGATCAATATACTCCCTTCTTTTAATAACTCTTGTACATTTCAGATCAGGAACCTCAGTCATCTATGACTGGGAAAATTAAATGAAAGTTTCTGCCATTACACCAAGCCTCCTGCTTAGCAAATCGGTAATGAAAAGGAATAATTTATCACGGCTTGTGAAAGCCGACAGCTCTAAAGAGATGTCCTTCCTCTTCCCCCAAAGGAAGAGCAGAATTCTCTTTTTACCTTCAACGCACTGGCATTAAGCATAATTTCTCTGTCTGTAGAACTTTACCGGGAAAGGGGAGAAGGGATTAGATTCTTACATCACATCCTATTTTAGGCAATTACAATCCACAAGCTTTCTTTCTCTTTCATCCCCCCCTGGGGTGACGGAGAATGAAGAGACACTTCAGGGGCCTCAGTTCCCATTAACGTTTGCATCCCCATTAGCCAACTGAGCTGGAATTCCGTGGCATGGAGCACACCGCTCTCCGGTACTGAGATGCTGTGTCTGACACGAAGAAGGTGTCTGGCTGGCACCACGGCTACAGTCAGCACGTTATATACCCCTAGTCTTCGTGTGCCAGACAGTGAGTGACAAGACTTCCAGCTCTATATGATACCATATGACAGATATTCACATGACTTCTTCCGCTAAAAATTCTGGTGACTTCTCAGCCTTGGGCAAAGGGGAACTGGAATCAGTTTGTCCCAGCCGGTAAGAGCTGACGGCTACATCTTCAGGAATTTTCCTAAGTATTATTTAAAATGACATTCTACACAGATAGGGCATAGGTGTGGGGGAAAGGAATCCTTAGACAGAGTTGGGGGAAGTGTAATGAGCGCAGCCCCTGATGAGATTGCTGCGAAGGGGCCTCACAAATCTCAAACTTGACCTAACCATATGGCCTCGGTGTAGCACTGCTAGGACTCTTAAGTCAACACATCTGGGTATGTTGTGGCGCTATCCACAGCAGCCAAGACATGGAAACAGCCTCGGTGCCCATCACCAGATGCACAGATAAAGAAATGTGGTGTGTGCACAATGGAGTTTTATTTTGCTATAAAGAAGAAGGAAACTATGTCATTTGGGGGAAATAGGGGAAACTGGGGAAGAGATTATGATGCTAAGGAAAATAAGACAGATTAATAAAAGAGGAAAATGTCTCTGTGTGTTTCCAATGTGCCAAACACACACACACACACACACACACACACACACACACACACACACGACATGGAAGTAGAAGGCTTCAATTTGGGAAGAAGAAGGGAGCCAGTCAAAGTAGAGAACAAGGACAATAAAGGGTAAGGATTGAATAAGATCCAATACATGATAGAAATACACCCCACTATCGTGTGCAATGACTACACATTAATAAAAATTAACTTATGTAAGTTTACAATTATGTAAAACATAATACATATTTATTACTTTTCTCATTGATGTGCAAAATGCCTAACAGAAGCAGCTTAAGGGAGAAAGGATCTGTTTTCGCTCACAGTTACAGTCCATCATGGCGGGGGAGGCATGGCAGCAGGAGCATGAGGCGGCTGGTCACATGGCAACCACAGTCAGGAAGAAAAAAAGAGATGGATGCTGATGCTCAGTTCCTTGTCTCCTTTTTATTCAATCCAGGAGGCCAGACCATACGAGGGTGTCACTCATAGTTAACGGTGGGTTTTTCCCTCCCCAGTTAAACCTCTCTGGACATTCCCTCAGAGACATACCCAAGCTTGTGTCTCCATGGTGATTCTAATTTCTACCAAGTTGTCAATCAAGATTAACTAGCATCATCTGGTGCAGTGGTGAGAAACACCACAGACATCCCTTCCTCTTTGCTCCTGGTGGTGGTCCTGGGATCCACATGCTCTTGGGCTGAACTGAATCTTATTTGTTTGCCGGGAGGAAATCCTAAGTTGCGAATGATCCCAGGCATCCAGCTCTGCTGCACACCGACCTCATCAGGAATGATCACAGGATGGGATCCAGCTCTGCTACACACCGACCTCATCAGGAGTGATCACACGATGGGGAATGGCAAGCCCCCCCCCCGCCCCCCCCCCCGTCCCGCCCCGCCCCGCCCCGCCCCGCCCCGCTCCCATGTCAGGTTTGCTGGTTCCCAACTATTGTTTTGCTCAGCATGGTTCAGCACAACACTGCGGTTGTTATGCGGCCTTCAGATCAGCCTGGTGAGTCCTGCATCTGCAGTAACCATCACTGGTTTCTTGGAGTCACGTGTCTGACTGTTCTTGGTGCATAGACAAGACAGGACCAGCCTCTGCTCTCAGAGTTCAAGTGACCATGGATGATGTGAAGTCTATGGTAGGAGCTAGAGAGAGGGGCTGGAAAAGTGACTCAGCAGTTAAGATCACTCGCTGCTTTTGCAGAGTTCGATTCCCAGCACCCACACTGGATGGCTCAGATCTGCTAAGGCCTGCATGGGTTGGATCTGGAAACCTGATTAGGGTGGGCAAGGGAGTGAAGAAAGGACAGACACACAGACAGAAAAGCTTGGGTCGGGTGGGCTGTGAGGACTCTAATGGAGCACCAACAACTAACTGCACAACAAGCAGGAACCTCAGAGTGTTATTACCTACAGCACAGGGGGCGGGGCTAACTGTTCTCAGTAGGTGGGGTCTCTAGGCAAGCAGTCTCCAGCTGTCAACATCTGGGAGGAGGAAGTTGCAGTTAGTAGTATTTGTACATCCTAGTTAACTGTAAGTACTAATACTTGGACTAGAGGAAGGCTTTGCCATTCCAAGCCTTGTATGGGGAAGGCTTTACCAGTTTCCCATGAGTCCAAAGCATTGGCCCTTGACATACCCTTGGCCATTGCTCAGGTCAACAATACACACTCCCTCAGGACTTCATTCACTCTTCACACATTCACTCAAGGCTTCTTCAGCTCCCCATACACATCCACCTGCAACTCCAGTTCCAGGGGATCCAGCGCCCTCATCTGGCCTCTGTAGGCACCTGCACACACATGGTGCACACACACACACACACACACACACACTCACTCACTCACTCACTCACTCACTCACTCACTCACTCACTCACTCACACACATGATTTTTTAAAAATATAAGTCTTTAAAAAGAATAATTTCTGTGCCTTTGGCAGTCTGAACCTTCCTTTTGTCTAATACTAACATTGCATTCTTTGTATATTCCTTTATTCCCAAATTTTGTGCATCCCACATACGCCCTTCATAAGATGACACAGTGAATTTTCTGACAGAATCTGAGCAGATATTATATTTCAAGGGAAGAATTGCCTGAATATGATTTTTTTGTATCATTGTGTTGCAGCATAAATAGGTTACTTTCTCTTTGTCTTGTTTATATCCTCTGTATTTTCTTATGTAAAATAAATGGGCTAAGCCATGTGTACCTATTCCATTCGCCTTTGGCTGTTCTGTATCGTGAGTATGTTTTTCTAGAGGCCGATTAAGTTTCCAATCACATTCGATCTTAAATTTTATTGATGTCGAAGAGCAAAAGTTTTACCCCTACAAAAGATTGAAAACAGAGCACCTCCCTCCCTCCTGCCCCTTCAGACCCTCATACACAAGTTCTCTGGATCGACCTCCACTTGTTCCCTCTCAGCCCCGGCTGCTGGGCATACACCAGTTACTGACCCCATCTGACCCAACACCAACCCCAGCTGCTTTCCTATTTTCAGGTGTTTCTGGAATTTTCTACTGACAACAGCATTTTAGTTCCCCCAAGATCTTCAAATTTAAAAGCGTGTGTAATTACATTTTTTTGTGCGGTCTCTGGAGAGCTGGAGAGAGAGGGGCAAAGCAGGTATTAACACGCCTCTTTGATCACACACCCTTTGAAAGCACTTTGCTGGCTTTAGAAACTTAAATGATATCCCTGCTTATTTTTTTTTTTACCAGTAGCCTTAAAATAGGTCTCCTAAGCTCTGTTCTGAAGATGAAGAAAGTAAGACCCGGAGACATTAACTAATTTGTATTAGGACAGCCCTCTTGGTTAGGAGGAAGGCTAAGGGTGGGCATTTAAGCTTGTAGTTTTTCTTCTCTGGATAAGTAATGGCAGAATCTCCCCTCCTCTTCTTTTTTTTCTTTTTCTCTTGTTTTAGCTCTTCCTCCTATGATCACCACCATTAGGATAGTCACCACGAACCTCCACCACCATCATCACCATCCTTACGATCATCACCTTTACCACCAACATCATCACTGCCATTACTGTGATCTTCACTATCACCAACACTAACCATCTCTGTTATCATCTGTTATCACCATTACCACCAACATAATTACCATCACCACCACCACCATCCTTATCACCATCACCATCATTATCATCACCATTACTCTCCACCACCATCACTACCATCATCATGACCACCATCATCATCATCACCATCATCAGTATAACTGACCATTATCACCATCAACATCATCATCATTGCCACCATCATTACCATCACTATAATCATTATCTTCATTATGACCATTATCATTATCACTATCACCATTACTATCAACATCATCATCAATATGACCATTATCAGCATCAACATCATCACCATTGCTGACATTATCACCGTCCCTATAATCACTATCATCATTATGACCAACATCATCACCATCATTACCATTATCATCATCATTATCATTGTGGTTCTTTCTTCCTTTGCCTCTAAAGAACCTCTGAGTCTCTTGGGGAGCAGTGACTAGTTTCCATCACCTAAGCATGGCTGATACTCATATTTGTTGACCTTGACTCTGTGTCTGTCTCTGTTTCCAGACTTGTAAGTTTCCAAATCCGAAGTGTTCTGTTTACCAATGCTTTCCATAGTATATAGGCCTGGGACAGGGGAACACTTAGGAAATAGTCATTCAGTGAATGAATTGTGTTTCAGTGACTGCTTTTGTGCTGGGCCTTACCCATGCTAGGTGAGTGCCCTACCACCAAGCCACACCCCTAATCTTTTTACATTTTATTTTGAGATGGGGCCTGGTTCTCACTAAGTCACCTAGATGGCCTTGAGTTCACTCTGCAGCACAGGCAAACCTTGAACTTTCAATCCTCTTGCCTCGGGCCCTTGTGTAGCTGGGATTATAGGCCAGTGCCACATCTGGCCATCATTGTTTTCGAATGAACATTGTAAGTATTACAGTATTAGAATGAGACTATACTTTGCTGATAAAGGAGAGGGGGAAAAAAGAAAGCTGAATCAGAAGTGTAGCAGACTCACAGTAGGACTAAGTTCTCCCAAAAATCACCTTTAGATTTGGTAGGCAACAGAAGCCATCATGTGCCAATGAAACCTTCCTGTTTTCATTGTGTTTAAGTTAAAAAAAAAAATCTCTTGCTGGACTTGCTTTCTGGTCCCACGTAATGTCTGATAAATGCATTCGTACCTTTGTGGAAGTTGTTATGAGGCTCACAGGTGAGTTAAGGTTAGTTTTTTATGCCTGCATTAATTATGCCATTCAAACACTGTTCTCCAAGTCTCCCTAGGCTACCAGACACTGCCCAAGGAGTTCCACCCCCTCCATTCTTCACAGGAAAAGGGCTTGGGGTAAACACTGCCTCTGGGGCCTCTCCTTCCTGTTGATACTTGTGCTTGCGAGAGTACAGTTGTTCGACAAGGACTTTATGCAACCTCTCCCTCAGAGAGCCCCCACCCTTCCCACCAACCTTTCTAATCTGTGCACCCAGCCAGGGAAGTTGGATCGACCTCAGACAGCCTTCGCACAGTCGACAGGTGGAGATGATGGATGGATGGCCTAAATTATTTTTGGGTCAAGGACAGTGTTTTATTTCGCAGTGCAGGTGGTAAATGCTGGTTAAAAGAAAACCAATGACTCTCCAGGTAGACTGGGCCAGATTCGTCTTCCGCAGAGTGACTGTTTCCCTCCCTCGTGAGTAATGCCTTTTTTTTTTTTTTTAAACAGGCGCTGAGGCGCTTTGAGGACATGCAAATATACTGTCTCTCATGAAACTTGCACATGCTGTTATCTCAATTAGAAATGGAATATTTTCCAAATGGTTATTTTTCCAGCTTCTTTTAAAATGTGACCATTGATTAAAAAAAGATTTGCCCTAAAGGCGGAAGTACTTGTTAGCTATCTGACGGCGCAGATATCATAATTCTGTCTGAAGTTAATGTTCCTCATCTGAAGATTGGGAACAAAAATAGAAACGATGAGCTGGGCCAGGTGGTACATGCCTTTAATCCCAGAACTTGGGAGTCAGAGGAAGGCTGATATTTTCTGGGAGTTCAAGGCCAACCTGACCTGTATAAGGAATTCCAGGCTAGCTGGGGCTAGGCAGTGAGACCCTGTCTCAAAAGAAAAGAAAGAAAGTCATAGGATTGTGTGAAAATTAGATGAAGCCGTGTGTGCTGTGTGCAAAGCTCTTAGAACAGTGTGGGAGTGGTCAGCATCTCATTAGTTATCACATTATTACGTGTGCAATACTCTTGGCATCTTACAGATCTACAAGGGGGTTCATGTTTGAAGGAAGATTGTGTGGTTCTGTGTGGAGCTAGGCAGAGATGTCATTCAGAAGGCAAAGAATGCGAATTAGTGTATGTAGAAAACTATCCCTAACAGGATTTAGGCACAATGGGGGACACTGAGGTACTCTAGCCCACACTATCACAGACTCCTCAAAGGGGACATCTGTGGGTCCCTGGATAAGGCCCTGCCAGTACTTCTCTGTAAAGACAAAAGGTTCTAGCAATAACTTCTGTGTAACTGTTCTGAGAGATGTGGGATTGGACCACGGGACCCATGTTTCCCGGAGATGACTCTCCCACAGAATGGCAGCATTTAGGAGCCTCCTCCGACTGGTGCTGAAATTTGAGCTGTTACCAGGCAGGGTCTCTACCCACGTGGCTGGATGGAGGTGCCGGTGCAGTGATGATATGACATCTGAGTCACCTAAGAGGACAGTAGGACATTCCTGGTGGCTCCTGTGATGGTGTCTCTCTTCTCTCCTAGCTTCTGGATGCTGGGGCATTGCCAGTGTCTTCTTGACGGCCCCCTTCTTCTTCTTCTGGTGCCTTCGCTGACCAGGAGTGATGCTGTCTTCAAGGACAAAGCAAGGAGGAAGGATGGACCCGATCTGGGAGCACTGGCTTCTCATTCCTGTTAAACTGCGCTGAGAAGTCTGTTGGAGCCCCGGTCCCTTTTAGCCCCTCGATCTGTAAAATGGGGAGATGCTGGCATTGAGTCGAATATCCACACCTCCGTGGGACCTCCGGAAGCAGCCTTGTTTGGAAAGAGATCTTTGTGGATAGAACTACACAGAGAAGACGAAGAAGGTCCCTTGTCCACTGATCTATGTCCTAGTTAAAAAAAAAAAAAAAAAAAAAAAAAGAAAAGAAAATTGGGATACAGTGACACCTAGACAGAATACCGGGTGGCAACGAAGAAAACAGAGACTGACAAATAGGACTTCATGCACGGGGACACCGTTGGCATGGACTAACACTGGAGAGACACACAAGGAGCTCTAGGCATCCTGAAAGAAGACAGGCCCGCTGGCATCTTGGTTTGAGACTCGGCCTCCGTAAGTGTGAGGGAATACATGTCTATGTTTTTAAACTGCTCGGTTTGCCGATCCTTATTTGAAGAGTCCTAGAAGACCGGCAAAATGGCAAAGACCCCATGCAGCATCTCAGTGGGCCCCAGTCAGGAGATTTCAGCGGAGTAACAGATAAAGAAAATATCCAAACATACACCAAAACAAAGTCTGATTCCGCCACAAGGAAGAACAAATGCGTGAACGATGGCTCCAGTTCCCTTTCTGCGGTTGTGACAAATACCTTGACTTACCAAAACCAACCCGGGGGGTGGGGGATGGCGGGTGGCGGGAGGGTTTATCGGGCTTACACTTCCAGGTCACAGTCCATCACTGAAGGAAATCAGGGTAAGAACTAAGCAGGAAGCTGAAACAGCAAGAGTAGAATGCTGTTTGCTGGTTTACTCTCTCGTTTTCTCAGCTGGATTTCGTACGCAGCTGGGGATCACCTGCCTAGGGAATGGTGCCTCCCACAGTGGGCTGAGCCCTCCTGTATCAATTAACAATAAATAATATTTTTGTTATATATATATAACATACATATTTATTTCATATATATATGAAATAAAACAATATTCTCCATAGACATAACCACAGGCCAAGCTGTTGTAGGCAATTCCTAAATTTTGGCTTCTCCTCTCAGATGACTCCAGGCTGTGTCAAGTTGACATTTAAGACCAACCAAGACAAGTTACATCAAGCAAAACAAGTCAGACTCAGAGTACAAACATCACATAATTCATATGTGTAAACACGCACATGTGTAAGAGGGAATGTTTGAGAAGGGGAAAGAGGGTAGGTGTGAACAAAACACATGATTGACACACATGAAACCGACCTTTTGGCACAATGAATTTATTCTGATAATTTAAAGGTTAAACCAATAAAAGCACATAAAACAATTAAAAGGAAAGAACACCCCTCTCCTTGAAGACAATTCAGAGAACAGATGCCCACATCCTCTCTGGAGTGGGCCATGGTGTTGGAGTCTCTCTGCAGGCAGATCTCAGGAGAAGGGGGCTCGGAGCACGGTCTGATCCATTCCCAAGGCTGTGTGCCCAAGTGCCCACACAGCCTGGAATCAGGACTAGTCTCCATCTCCCCCAGTTGTGGGGAGATCTGCTGGAAGACTTGCTTATAAACAGCGGCAACTGGAACAAAAGAGGAATCCGAATTTGGATTCCCCTGGACCGGTTTCTCTTGTACGTATTTGCTGTTTGGAGAAATGTCAAGGACCCCCCTGGCAATAAAGAATATTCTAAGGTACCCTCTGTGTGTGAGGACCAGGACATCAGGCAGGGAACACGGGCCACTCAAAATGGGGGAGGAGGAGGGAGGAGAGAAGGGAGGAAAGGAGAGTGGGTTGACACACTGAACAGGGACAGTGCTGACCCCATGTGATGGCCAAAGTCCCCACAGAAACAGACCCATGTGGGGCTGTCCCGGACACTCAAGATCTGACAGACAAATAACGCAAATTTCGCCAACGAGTAGGAGGGGTGGCGGAGCTGGGTGTGGCTCCTCCCAAGGGGTGCTGAGGGCAGAGCTGAGTACATACATCTGGGTGTGGTGACCGTTAGTATGCTCTCGGATTCTTAAGAACACTTTCTCCTTCTCAGGATCGAAATCTGTTCCTTGCTGGGAAGCCACAGCCTGGGCATCTGTGAAGAGATTTGGGCTTTTGAAACAGACATGGGGGTGGGGGGTAGGGGGGCTTGCATTCTAATTAGGGACATCAAACAGCAAAAACCCCACCTACAGCTCCTCTTGGAAAATCGATGGGTGGATCATGATTAAAGCACTAGAATTTTCCATTTGCCAAAAATCACGTCGTTCTTGATGCTACATGAAAAGAAGCCTGTAGCTAAAGGAAGGAGGCCCTTTCATTATTTGGCTTTCTAGTATTCTGCGCCGATAGGCTCACAAAAGGCCATCGGATGTAATGCCTCTCTCCTTTCATGCTAAAAAGAATCTTCTAATCTGTCACCATGACCAGACAGAGCTTTTAAGTCCAATTTATATATTATAATCTCACCCATTCATTTGTTCAACAAGTATTTGCTGAACATCCATCATGGGCCAGACTCTGGTCAAAGCTCTGAAGACCCAGTAGTGAGTGAATACAGCAATCCATAGCTCTCTCTCTCTCTCTCTCTCTCTCTCTCTCTCTCTCTCTCTCTCTCTCTCTCTCTCTCTCTCTCTCTGTGTGTGTGTGTGTGTGTGTGTGTGTGTGTGTGTGTGTGTGTGGTTCCTGGTTGGTTACAAGGACTCCAACATAATTCCAGATATAGAATCCTTGGGTCACAGCTGGAATTTTGACCAACATTTCCAGATCTCCCACAGCGAAGCAGATGTGTGAATGGAGAATTGAGGTGGTGTCTTAGCTAGGTTTTTTTTTTTCTCCCTGGTTTCTCAAGACAGGGTTTCTCTGTGTAATTTTGGTGCCTGTCCTGGATCTCGCTCTGTAGCCCAGGCTGGCCTCGAACTCACAGAGATCCGCTTGACTCTGCCTCCTGAGTGCTGGGATTAAAGGTGTCCACCACCGCCGCCCGATTTAGCTAAGGTTTTTATTGCTGTGATGAAATATCACACTAAAAGCAAGTTGGGAAGAAAAGGGTTTATTTAGCTTGAGTCCACATCATAGTGCTGTGGGATGGTCTGTATGTCAAATTGCTCTGATTGGTCAATAAATAAAACACTGATTGGCCAGTGGCCAGGCAGGAAGTAGGTGGGACAAGGAGAGAGGAGAATTCTGGGAAACAGAAGGCCGAGGCAGAGAGACACTGCCAGCCACCACCATGACCAGCAGCATGTGAAGATGCCGGTAAGCCACCAGCCACGTGGCAAGGTATAGATTTATGGAAATGGATTAATTTAAGCTATAAGAACAGTTAGCAAGGAGCCTGCCACGGCCATACAGTTTGTAAGCAATATAAGTCTCTGTGTTTACTTGGTTGGGTCTGAGCGGCTGTGGGACTGGCGGGTGACAAAGATTTGTCCTGACTGTGGGCCAGGCAGGAAAACTCTAGCTACATCATAGTTCATCATCAAAGGAAGTCAGGACAGGAACTCCAACAGGGCATGAACCTGGAGGCAGGGATGGATGCAGAGTGAGTGTGGGGGAGTGCTGCTTACTGGCTTGCTCATCAAGGCTTGCTCAGCCTTGCTTTTTTTTTTTATAGGATCCAGAACTACCAGCCCAGGGCTGTTCCCACCCACAGTGAGGGGGGCATCCCCCACCAATCACTAATTAAGAAAATGCCCCACAGGCTTGCCTACAGCTGGATCATATGGAAGCATTTTCTTAATAGAGGCCCCCTCCTCTCAGATGATTTTAGCTGGTGCCAAGTTGACATAAAACCAGCCAGCACAGATGGGAAAGGAAACATGCTGGGTGGGAATCAGAAGACAGAGCACTAAGGCTGAAGATCAACATGTACCAAGGCTCCAGGTCGGCCGCACCTGGCTGGACCCTGAACCAGGATCAGCAAAGAAGGAAGTAGGATATGAGGCCTGTGGTCGAGAGAGTCCTCTCGGCCCTGTGAGGATTCTAGTGTTCTCTCTGAGTCGTGTGGGAAATTGCTGCAAGGTTGAAGCATAAGCGTGATGGGCGATCTCTAAGGTGCTTGTAGGTCTCCATGGTTACAAGGTAGGGGTACTGGTAAAAGCAGAAGAAGGACTGTAGGAATCGGGTAATGGGGGAAGGAAGTGTGGATGGGCTCAGAGATGTGCAGCTCTGGATTTTGCCATGTCTATTATATATGCTGTAAATTAGTTTACTTTATAGACGAATTGTCGATAATGATAAGGTTTATGCACTGTGCGAGGAGCTTTTCTCTTGGCTTTGACAGAGCACTCAACAAAAGCAACTTAAACTAGGAAGAGTTTATTTTGGCTTACAGTTTCAGGGTACTGTCCATCATGGCCGGAAAAGGCATGGCCTTGGGACCATAAGGTCACATCCACAAGCAGGAAGCAGAGAGAGATGCATGCTGGTGCATGCTCACTTTCTCCTTTGAATCCAGTCTAGGACCCCCAGTCCTTGGGAGGGTGCCACCCACAGTTAAGGTGGGTCTTTCCGCCTCAATTAACCCAAGCTACAGCTTTCTTACAGAGACATGCCTGGAGGTTTGTCTCCTAGGTAATACTAGATCTTATCAAGTTAACAGGTTAAAACAGGAAGAAAGCCGAGTTCCTAAGGGAGACTCACCCTGGCATGAATGTGGCTTGCAAAACTGAGACCCTGATCTTTGGTGCTCTCCAAGGTCTGTATTGATTGATTCGATGACCCAATGAGTGAGTGCTACCTGTCAGTATGGCGAGTTTCTCCTTGGTGTCCTGTGGACTTCCTCCACTTTCCCCACAGGGATGGGTGGGCATGTTCCCAGGGGAGGAGAAACATTCTTGGGATCTGATAGCGCCTATACTCAGCACTCTGGCTCCAAAGGCGAGCAGTATGCACACACTCTTAAATCTCGGAAGGAGGAGAATGGGAGCTGTATCATGCTAAGGAGCCCCTCCCACTTGGCTAATCCAGAGCTTGTTTCAGCAGCCCCCCCCCTCCCCACCCCCCCCACCCCACCCCACACACACCGTATCTGGATCCATCCCCTACACATCATCGCCCTTCCTCCCCTGGAGGAAAGTTGAGTTTCCTGCTTCCAGGCTCGAGCTTCCTCGGTGAATCTGCAGAACACCTACACCTTTTCTTTTCCTTTCCCTCTTCATGACTTGGAGAATGCCGGCTCTTTCCCAAACACTCTCTGGAAAAAACACAGGGCATTCCATGAGACGGGCGAGGAAATCGGGGTCCCTCAGTTAAAACACAAGGCTCTTGACTGTTCAGAAATGCGTGTGTCCCTCTCATTGCCGATCCTTGGAAACATTTTACAAGCAGAGTTAATGGATGGGGGGAAATGTTTAATGCATAATAAAGTCGGGCCATATGTTTTGTTTTGTTTTATTTTTTTTTTCCAAAGAGAGAGAGAGGAGTGAGCAGGGGGAGGGGAGGGGGAGGCAGGGAGGCTTCAATGCATTCTTTGTCAAGCTAGCCACAATCTAATTAGTGACGAAAGCATTTCGGCCTCGTTCCAGAACGCGGGGAAGACGCTGGCTCAGCCCTGCCTCCCTGTTACCTCTTAAGGGGTACTAACGGAAATCCCTACCCCCAAATATTTTCCAAATTAATGTGTCTTAACAATCCTCCCTGTCAACAAATGCTTTTTCCTTTTCCTGAGTTGAGTGTTTGGCTCCTTTTCAAACATGGAGCTTGCAGTTTTGTCTGTGACGTCTCGGGCGAGCGACCCCCAGGCCCGCAGGCCTTAGCAGTGCCAGCCTGTGTTTCTTGAAGTCTGTGGATTCCCCCCCCCCCCCCCGCCCTCTTTTTCTAGCCGCTTTAGAAGACACAGCCTTGAACCGGGAACTGGAGGGTTCTAGCACCTGCCTCATCTTCAGAAGAACACAGATGTCTTCAGGTGAAGCTCACAGGGAGTCTGCCTGCCGGCTTCTGGGTGGCTGGAGTTCCCACCCATGAAATAGAAAAAAAAAAAAAAATCTGCTTTCTTCCCCACAAGTGAAGCAGGGATCAGCAAGCCAAAAATGCACCCAGCCTGCCTGCCCTCCAGTTATAAACGAGACTCTGATAACATCCCTTCTTCAGGGATAAACATCCCTCTTCTTTCTCCCTCCAAGATCCCAGAACCATGCATCGTTGCGATCTGAGTAGCCATACCTTTCCTCCACATTCACACAGCCTGGGTGTCCCTCCGGGGACCACATGGGTTGTCCCATCCTCCCCTCCACCTCCCTGCCACCATATACAGCCTTCCCTCCCTGTTGCCTCAAGTCATGCCACCCTTCACCTGGGAGTCACCCGCTTCCATCATCAAGTGCCCTGTTGGAGGGGAATCCCTTACCCCTTCCAATTTCCTGGTGCCCTCGAAGCTGCCGCGTATCCAGCCCTTGAGACTCTGGATATATAGGACGTTTTCCTTCCCTGTGTCTGGCCACTCCTTCCTTCTCCAGCTCCTCTTGCTTCCCTAGAATTCCCTCCACAGAGCACCCTGAGGGTGACATCCACGCTCGAAGTTTCTGTCACACAATGGACCCCCTCTTGCTCTGCCCAGATCTTTCTCCTGGGCAAGCCTCTTGTTTCCCAGCTGCGACCCCAGCAGTAGGCACCACAAATGCCTCAGGCTGCAACCAAATTCACTACAGCCCATTGCCCAAGCCAGCTTTTCCTGGCATGGTCCTTTATGCTGGTTGGCTTCTCATCTCTGTACTCCTGACCCCTCACCCAGATGGCGGTCCCAGGCCTGATACAGATAGAGGCTAACTTCTAAAAAGTGATAGATATATTTACCTCTCCAGCTCATCCTTAACCACAGGGGAGCGGGAATGTTCTAGAACAATCAGGGGGGAAATGGTCAACCCATACTGCTTGCTCCCTGCCCCTCCCATGTAAACGGTCTACCTATTCCCCATAGTGAACTTTCAGGATGGGCACTGGGGGTCTCTTCCCATTCAAATGCTCTGAGGGAAAGAACTTGCCTGAGGACCATAGTTAGCGCTGAAAGCACCCCCATTAATATTCATAGCATTCGTTCATTCTTATTTATTTACGTCCGCAGACTGTGTTCCTATTTATACTTCTATTCCCAGAGCAGTTTGTATATTGGTTTAAGCGAAGAGCTCATCCCTCAACGAATGCAGCCATTTAAATTTTACATTTGTGTGTGATATTAATGGCTCTCGCCCCGTACACCAGGAGCATTCAAAAGTATGAGCCCATAGGGGCCATTCTTATTCAAACCACCACACATGCCTTCATACACATTTTTAAAAGATTTTTAAATTTTACTTTTATTTTATGTGTACGAGTGTTTCTCTATGTGTGTGTCTATGCACCACATGCATGCAGTTCATGTGGAGGCCAGAAGAGGGCAACAGATCCCTTGTAACTGGAATTACAAGTGGTAGTCATGAGCTACCATGCAGGTAGTTGAAACCAAACCTGGGTCTCTACAAGCAAGTGTTCTTAACAACTGAAACTTCTCTCTAGCCCATGCACACACATCTATGGATGCATGCACGTAAATAAATACACACTTCTGCATGCATGCATACACCATATACACTTATGCACATATACTCACCTGCATGTACACATGTATATATACATGCACCCATTTCCTTTTACCACATCAAAATTTATAATTCTATTCTTTATTTCAAGAGTCCCTTCCTCATTGTCTTGTTTACAGTGTTATCTATTTTTAAACATCCTGACAGCATCTCCTAAGATGCAGGAGAGGGAATCACAGGCTTTTATCAAAGTGAGGCAGTTTGTGAAATAAATGTTAATGTATTATCTACTATAGGGATTTTGTCTTTGTGAAATACACACTAAACTATTGTATATAGTCCAATATTCAGTAAGACAGAGATAGAAAATGACACTGAAAAAGCATTATCCAATGAAAAACTATAACCCAAACTCCAGGCTCAGCCCCAGCCTTTTTTTCCTCTTTCTCTTTCTTTCTTTCTTTCTTTCTTTCTTTCTTTCTTTCTTTCTTTCTTTCTTTCTTTCTTTCTTTCTTTCTTTCTCTCTCTCTTTCTTTCTCTCTCTCTTTCTTTCTTTCTTTCTTTCTTTCTTTCTGTCTTTCTTCCTTTTCTTTTTCTTTTTTTCTTTTCTTTTCTTTTTTGAGATAGGGTCTCTCTATGTAGCCCTGGATGTCCTGGAACTTGTCCTTGAACTCACAGAGATCCATCTGCCTCTGCCTCCCAAGTACTGGGATTAAAGGTGTGTACCACCACATCCATTTTTCTTTTTTTAATGATATTTTTATTCTTTGAAAAGTTCGTGGGGTTGGGGATTTAGCTCAGCGGTAGAGTGCTTGCCTAGCAAGTGCAAGGCCCTGGGTTTGGTCCTCAGCTCTGAAAAAAAGAAAAGAAAAGAAAAGAAAAGTTTGTACAATTATATAATTTAAATTTATCATGTCCATCCACCAGTACCTCCCTTCCCATGGAGACTTCACCCCATCTCCCTCCCAATTTTATGACATCTCTTTTTTAATTGTGGTTAATAACTCTGAGTCCAGTAAGTGCTGATCATATGCATGGGTGTGTGGGCACCCACTGGTGTATGGGCAACATGTCAGCAGTCAAGTCCCCAAAGGAGAATGGCTCTCCATCCATCAGCAACCATCAACTGCCAATAGCTCCTGCCATAGGAGTGGGGACTTGGGAGTCCTCCCTCCCCAACCCATGGACCAGCCATTTGTCTAAAAAGGTAAAGAGGGAATCTTAACAGGTCTTATTAATAAAATCAAACCTGAGGCCAGTTATTGGGGTGAATGCTGAAAGATCAGAGAAACAAAGCAAGCTACAGCTACCTCACCTGGCCAACTTCTCAGCTGATCCTGTTTCCTCAGACTGGAAGCCTTTGAGTCCTCATCCAGAATGAATCTCAGCTGAAAAGCCTGAATGCTTAACCAGCCAAATACTTCTAGTTTCTGGTCCTCATGCCTTATATATCTTTCTGCTTTCTGCCTCACTCCCTGGGATTAAAGGCTCGCTTTCTGGAATTAAAGGTGTGAGTCACCATGCTTGGCTGTATCCTTGAACACATGGATATCTGCCTCTGGAATGCTAGGATTAAAGGCGTGTGCTACCACTGCCTATCCTCTATGTTTAATATTGTGGCTGTCCTGTTCTCTGACCCCAGGTAAGTTTATTAGGGTTCACAATATTTTGGGGAACACCACAGAAAGCCCTGCCTCTCTTGTTGGCTTTGGTTTTCTCTCTTAGTCAAAGATGCAGTTTCAAACTTGTAAGCTGGAAGCTGGGCTGCCCGTTCCTCTCAGCTTGGTCATGAACTCTAGACCTTTTCTATGGCTATAACTAGTAAACACATTTCCTTAGTCTGTGAACCATGAGCCAATTTGTGCTGGCTCATGTGGTTTGAGTGGAATATTTTCCATTTTGCACTGATGTATTAGTCACCTTTCTGCTTCTGTGACAAAAAACAATCACCAAAAACAACTTAGGAGGAAAGCATTTATTGTAGCTTATGGTTTCAGAAGGACAGAGTCCATCATAGTGGGGAAGGCATGGTGGGAGGAGCAGAAGCTCGCTGGTCACATTTCAACTACACATCAGAAGCAGAAGAAAAGATAATAGTAATATGTGTTATGACTGTACTCTGGCTCAGGCACTTTGTATAGATATTATATATGTATATATTCAATCTCACTTCATTTTCACAGCTTACTGATGAAGGGGTCACTCTTCATTTTGATTTTGCCAATGAGAAGACAGAGGTTGAGAGAGAGGTTGATAACATGTGACCATCACAGCCATCAAATAGAGGTAAAGACATACACATGTTTGCTTTTCCCAAGAGCTAGAAGACTGAGGAGGGTAGACACACTTCAGGGGGAGGGTAAAGAAGGGCAAACGGGTTGATAATGGAGGATAGGTAGATGACAGATAGATAGATAGATGGGTGGATGGATGGTGATAGATGGATAGATAGATAGATGAAAGATGATAGATGAATAATAGAAGAAAGATAGAAATAGAGATAGATAATAGAAGAAATAAGATAGATGATAAATATGATAGATGATTATAGATAAGTGGAGAGTTAAGCAACTTATGATAGATACATAAGTAAGTGATAGATAAATATAGATTGGTAATCAATAAATAGGTGATAGACATAAGCGATAGGTATATGATACATAGATAATAGAGGATAGATATGTGATAGATGAGAATGATAGGTAGATGATGGATATAAATATGCAGATTATAGATAAAGATGACAAATACAACTGGATTGATTAAAATTTTAAATAGATACATAGATAGATCAATGCTAGTTATGTAAACCAATAGGTAGATTGTACACATATGATGAATGGTTCTGACCCTACCTAGCTAGATGGTGGATAGAAAGTCATGTAGATAGCTATAAAAATGTCACTAGAGAACCACATATATATGGCTACATAAATACGAATCTCTACAGAGAGAGATCTGTGTAATTCAATCTATCTCCAGTCCATAACCACCACAAGGAGATTGAGAGAGCACGTCTCAGGGGCTGGAGAGACAGCTTGGTGATTACATACTCTAGGTGCTCATGAGCACCAGGGGTTGAATTGCAGCATTCATACTGGGCAGCTCACAGATGCCTAGGATTCCAGCTCCAAGGCATCTGATGCCCTCTTCTGGCTTCCTTGTGCACCTGCACACTTGTGTGTATATACTGACAAAGATGCACGCATGCACACATAAATAAAATAAAAATAAAGCCTCTTATTAAAAAACAAGAAAGCATGCCTTCCTGGGCTCTTGGGAGAGTTTATAGGAGCTCTGTCAGGAGAGAGGTGGAAGTATTGATTAGAGAGGTGGTTCTCAATCGTCCCAATGCTGTGACCCTTTAATACAGTTCTTCATCTTGTGGTGACCCCAACCATAAATTATTTTCCTTGCTACTTCATAACTGTAATTTGCTATTATTATGAATCATAATGCAAATATCTGTGTTTTCCCATGGTCTTAGGCTACCTCTGGGAAAGAATTGTTCAACCCCCAAAGGGGTGGTGACCTACGGGATAAGAACCGTTGACCTAGAAAGACTCTGAGGAACCATTTGTCCTTCTGCTGGGAAAAAGAAATAATTAGAAAAATTCATATTTTTGCCAGTGGTGGTGGCACACGCCTTTAATCCCAGCACTTGGGGGGCGGGCAGAGGCAGGTGGATCTCTATGAGTTCGAGGCCAGCCTTGTCTACAAAGTGAATTCCAGGACAGCCAGGGCTACACAGAGAAACCCTGTCTCGAAACAACAACAACAAAAAGAAAATTTGAATTTTCTGAAATATAAATTTATATTGTACTAATCCAGAGGATAAAACCCATGGAGAAGAGTCAACAAGGCAGGGCATGAAATTGGGAGCAGGACCGGGAGCATCCTCCTCAGCAGCCCAGGTGAAGCACCCTCCTGTGTGGGCTCAGTCACCCTTGTGGGTCCTGCAGAGAACAGGTGTAGTGACCTTGCAGAGCATGACAGTTCGGACAAAAGGAGACAGAGTAGATGAGAGGGTGGAGATAATGGTGTGCGTGCGTGCGTGCGTGCGTGCGTGCGTGCGTGCGTGCATGAGCACGTGCGTGAATATGTGTGCGTGAAGGTATCCAGCAGCATGCATGAGCCTCCTACATTCTGTTCACCCTTCATCAGTCAATAGATTCCTCTGGTGCTTTTACTTTTTTATTTATTTTTCCCAAATAGCGGTCACACATAGCGGTCAACACACAGCGGTCAGCATGGGACACAAACAGCTCTTTGAGGCCCTGCTTTCAAGTCTTCCCGGAAAGGGACTCACACAGCACAGTCCCTGGGTTGTTTGGTGGCTGTAGCTGCCCTGGTTAGTTTTTATTGTCGACTTGATACAGCCTAGAGTCACCTGGGAAGAGAGAACCCCTAATGAAGAACTGCCTTCATCAGACTGGCCTGCAGACATGCCCTTGGGGGCATTTCTTGATTGGTAATTGATAGAGGGGGAGGGCCCGGCCACTGTGGGCTGCACCACCCATAGGGAAGTAGTCCTGGTCTTACAGGATGGGTAGCTGAGGGCGAGCCAGAGAGCAAGCCAGCAAAGCCTTTGAGTTCCTGCCCTGATTTCTCTTAGGGAGAGTGTGACATGGAAGGGTAGGACAGATGAACACTTTACTTCCCCAAGTTGCTTTTGCACAACATATTTGTGTGTGTGTGTGTGTGTGTGTGTGTGTGTGTGTGTGTGTGTACCCGTGCGCGTGCACGAGCGTGCGCACCTGTGTGCCCAACACATGCGCATATGTGTCTATGTGCGATTTCATGTGGAGGTCGGAGGACAACCTTGGGTGTCAATCCTCAGATACTGTCTACCTTATTTTGTTTTGTTATATTTGGAGACAGGGCTGGCCTGGCTCTCCCTCAGATCCCTGGCTCTAGACTGCCTCTCTCCAGAGCACCTCCCCTTCCAGTGCCTCTGGCCAGACCCACAAACAGTGTCTTTCCTTGGAATTCAGAAGAGAAACATGTGGCCAGGGAGGTCAGCGGACTCACCCAGCTCAGCTACTGTTGAAAGCTCTAAAATGGCCTGCAGTCCTATGTGACTTTCACCCACATACACCAATGGCTTCATTAGCAAGGTATTTTATTCTCTCTGTTGGAAAATGTCCTTGAGGTGAGTCATCAAACTTTAATTCCATCATTTGAGGGGTACAGGGTCAAGAGCAGGCTTTAGGTGTGAAGGATCACCGTACTTCAGCTGGCCCTGTTTCTAGAACTTAATCTTGAAAGCCCTGCAGACTTTAGTCTCCGCTACAGCACAAAGCAAATACTAAAATAAGTGTGGTTCTACGCCCCTGCATCCCTGTACCCCCACCCCCAACCCTGCACTTTCCCTAAAATGAACAGTGTAGAAATGGTAAGCCTGAAGTGTGTGGGGCAGAGAGGAGCTCTCTAAAGATGCAGGTGAGGGTGGGTTGTAAGGTACCAGACATTCGATTGCTGTTCAGCAGCTCTGACCCGCTCACAGTCGCTATTGCTCTGGGGTCGCCCCATAGATCTCCCTCATTATGGGGCGGAGGGGGGGCACAAGATCAGATCCCATCTGCCCTGGCTAGGGATCGCTTGATTTTGGCCGTGGGACCTGATGCTCTTGAGGTGGCAATGGGGTGCTGAGTGGGTGGGAGAGGTGATAGGCAGAGGAATCCCCCCACATTCCACCTCCCAAGCGGCAAGGGATCTTAAATGAATCCTCCTGGAGATGTGCCACACTGTGGGTGTTGTTCAGAGGCTTGTGCTGGGAAAGGAAGAAGAAAATTGTGTTTCCGGACGTGGAATTCTAAAGGGCGCAGACGGAGTGAGGTAGCACCCCCCACTGTTGCTATTTCTTTCTTCGTATTAAAAAAAGAAAAAGAAAAAAAATGCTTCTCCTGACTTTGAAAGTAGCTACCGCTTTTTTAATTTTTTTAGAAAAAAAAAATCAAAGCCCTACCAACCATTACCTTTTGACAATGGAGAGGGGGCTCCCCCACCCCTCACCCCAGTCCTGGGCTCGTGTGGAATTACAGACTATCAGCCTTCCACAATTCACAGCAGGCGTGGGCTATTTTTACCGCCGAACACCTAGGCAGACTTCCTGAGTGGGCAGAGAGGAGAGATGCCAGCCTCCCGCCGCTGACCCTCGTTGATGGTTCCTGGGTGGGATCCGGCCTGCAGCGTCTCTGCCTTTGTTTCTCCTAGAGACTAGGGTGGGAGTCCTTCTCAGAGAGCCCTGCCATTCAATCCTCACCACAGGCAGACTCAGCGCCCAGCACAGCATCCGGCTTGCCATCCTTCATGGAGGGGGGAGTTGCCCTTCAAGGTACCTTCCTGCCCACTGCTGGGTTCCAAGGTTGCCTGAGGTGACCTCCCTACTGCAGATGAAGGGCCCTTTGATCTGTCTGCTGTCTTACTGCTCTTCTCCTGGTGTCCCCGTCACAAGGACCATGTTTTTGTTATTCTTCACTCACTAGTCAGTGACTACATTTTTCATGATGGCGGGTTGCGGATCTGCATGTCGGAGGCATGGGTGGCCTCAGAGAAGGAGCTCAGCATGGTGGCTATTGTGTAAGACCCAACAGGAGCATGTAGGGCGCCATCATCCAGAGGGCTATCTGTAAGGATGTAGCCTTCCAGGCAAGGGGCTCCCTGGTCCTGTCTTTGGGATGGGCTGTGACATCTGACCTGAAGCCAGCTTCCTATGCAGGTTGCTGCCTGTGCCCTCTTTAGCAAATACGTGAGGCCGGGGGTATTTTCCTGAAGCAAACAGAGCCAGTACTGGGAGACACATCCCACATCTTCTCAGTGCTTTCTATCCTTTCACTCCAGCCCTCTGCACCCTGTCCAGCCCAACAATCACAGGGTTCCCATCTCCAACAGGACGGAATGGAACGAGTCCTCCAGGTGGGTGGACTCCTTTCCACAAGTCGTATAAAGTGATGATCTAAGTGAGGTCAGCGAAAAGAAAAGATAGGCCAGTCTCTAGCTATGGGGGCTGCAAGGCTTCAATCAGAGCAGTTCCCCCACCAGAGTAGCCTTCGGGACGGATGGCCAGGGAGCCAGCAGGGGGAGACACTCCTGTGTTTCCCTTCCATATGTACATGTATGCATGCTAATACAGGCTTGTTGGCATATGCATAAATATATACATATACATATATATTTATTTATAAACATAGAGACACACTCTCTTACTGTCTTTGTTATTTCTCTATTGCTATGAAGAGACACCGTGACGGAGGCAATTTATAGAAGAAAGCATTTCATTGGGGGCTTGCTCACAGTTTCAGGGGGGCTAGCACATGGCTATCACGGTGGGGAGCATGGGAGCAGGCAGGCAGGCGGTGCGCTGGAGCAGCAGCTAAGAGCTTACATCTGATCCACAGGCAGAGAGGCAGAGAGAGGTGACTGGACCCAGCACTGGCTTTTGAAACCTCAAAACCCACCCCCAGTGACACACCTCCTCCCACAAGGCCATAATTCTCGGAACACTTTAGGGTCATGTGACTGACTTCCATTGGGGCTCTGCTGGACTTGAAGCTGAGATGACCTGGTCCTAGAGAGGAGGGAGCTTTGCTATCCTGTGGTGGGTTCACCCCCATTTCCAACAGAGACTGAAAAACAGCCTCACGGACGACCAGATAATAAAGTTCTCCACTGGACACCATTTCCTTATTGGCTGGTCCCCACCCACCCACCCACCCACTTCCCCCCCTCCTCCCACCCTCAAATCTCAGAATCCAAACCCTAGGACAGTTTAGGAGGGACACTGCGGGCAAACATACCATCCGGCACGGCTCCAGCTCTGGCCTCTCCATGGGATTTCCATGGTGCTTTGGTTTTTATCCTGTGTGAAAGGAGCAGGACCCTGGACACAGATGGTACCCCTCCAGCGCCGGTAATTAGCGCTGCCACGGTGGCTCTGATAAACTTCTGAGGGCTGCCTTGGGCGCTGTTGCTCCGCCTTTGTTCTGCTGAAGTCACTTTGCTCCTTAGGAAATGAAGAAAGATGGACCATGATATCTAGGGAGCGGGGCGGGGGCGGGGGCGGGGCCGGATATCAACAAGAGACTAACCATTAAAACGCTGTTAGCTCTGCCACCCTCAAAGAGGCATTGGAGAGACGAGGAGATGCTCGGCAGCTCTGCGCTCCGCCAGGGGCTTCAAGAGAACCCATGAGCAAACCCTGGGGGTTGCTGTGTTTGGACCCGCTCTCGGACAAGGGTAGAGACGGCAGCACTACTCGGTGGTGTATCGGTGCCTGGGAGGCCCCCGTGTTTCCTGCTAGAAACCGTGAGGCCAAGTTTATGAGGCAGGCCTTCTGAGTCGGGGGAGGAAGTGAAGGCTGTCTCACCGGCAAGACAAGAAGGTGGCTCTTGAGAGGGAATGGATGCACTCAGTGAGGCAGAATTCGCAGGGCATGACATCAGGGCTCTTGCACAAATGAACTCGCAGCCTGCCGTGACAGCGAGTCCAGGCACATGACCTGCACAAGATCAAGCCAGCCAAAACCCCAGTGTAGGTGGAGGAGGAGCTCCTGAAGCCCCACCCCCACCCAAGGAGATATTAGCCATTGATATCTTGGGGAGGGGCGGTCAGTTTTTGGCCAGAGATGTGGACACTGAGAGTCTGTCTACCCATGCTCCAGTAGATGGCCCTACATCCATGCACATACAGATTATCTAAATGGATTCCGTGTTTAAAAAAAAAAAAAAAAAGCACCAGGCAGTGGTGGCGCTCGTCTTTAATCCCAGCACTCGGGAGGTAGAGCCAGGCAGATTTCTGTGAGTTCAAGGCTAGCCTGGGCTACCAAGTGAGTTCCAGGAAAGGCACAAAACTACACAGAGAAACCCTGACTCGAAAAACCAAAAAAAAAAAAAAAAAAAGTACATGAAATTAGGAAGGAAAGCTGGTAGGAATGGATGAGGGATTGGAGGGTGGATTTGATTGAAACACATATTCATGTGTGAAATAAATAAAAAATGTAAAAGAAGTTAGTGTTTCATAAATGCTCTACTAAGAACCCACTTAAATTCCTAGGCTGGTGTCTCAACTCCTCAAAACTCAGAGGGTATCTTAGTTAGGGTTTTTCTTTGCTGTGAAGAGACACCATGACCACGGCAACTGTTAGAAAGGAAACACTTAATTGAGGTGGCTCCATTAAGTGTTTAGTCCATTATCATTATGACAGACATCATGATGGCGGGCAGGCAGATGTGCTGGGGCTGAGAGCGCTACATCTTGCAGTCATCAAAGTCAACTCAGACACTGGGTGGTATCCTGAGCATAGGAAACCTCAAAGCCCACCCCTACAGTGACTCACTTCCTCCAACATGGCCACACCTACTCCTACAGAGCCACACCTCCTAATAGTGTCACTTCCTATGAGATTACGGTGCCAGTGACATTCAAACTACCACTGAGGGTAAATGGAGACAAGATCTTCTTCTTCTTCTTCTTCTTCTTCTTCTTCTTCTTCTTCTTCTTCTTCTTCTTCTTTTTAAAAAGTAAATACTGAAAAAGAGGTCAGTAGATGGTCCTGTCCCAGTAGGATGGCAACACCCAAAAGCCAAGGAACAAACCCCCAGATCTTGATCTCAGACAGCCAGCTTCCACAGTGTTGGGAAGGTGAGGTTCTTTTTAACCATCTGATCTATGTGTGGTGATATATTGTGTACCCTAATAAAATTTGCCTGAAGCTCAGAGAACAGAACAAGCCACTAGATTAAACACAGATGCCAGGCAGTGGTGGCACACACCTTTAATCCCTAGCACTTGAGAGGCAGAGATCCAGATGGATCTCTGTGAGTTCAAAGCCACCTTGGCCTACATGAGATTGAAGCAGTCTAGGAGAGAGACAGAGCCTGGCAGTGGTGGCACACACCTTTAATCCCAGCACTTGAAATCTCATGCCTTTGCTATCAGTATTTGGGAAGCACACACGCCATTAATCCCAGCACTAAGAAGGAAGTGATATGGCTGGGTGGAGAAAGGTACATAAGGCGTGAGGAGACAGGAACTAAAGCCCCTTTTGACTGAAGCCTTTCGGCTGAGGATTCAGAGGAATTCCGTCTGAGGATTTGTGGAGTTGGTGAGGTGAGAAGTTCCTCTAGTGGAGTGTTCCTTGGTTTCTCCATCAGCATTTACCCAATATCTAGCTCCGGGTTTTTTATTAAAAGACGTTTTAGGATTTGCGCAACATCTATGTACCATGTTATGTGAGTTCTAATACAGCAGGTGGAAATTCAATTTCAATAGTCTTTTCTGCTTTAGTGTGAAGGACCTTTTACCCCCTGAGTCTTCATTTAACTCCTTCAACTCTGATTGTAAAGCACTTGCATCTCCTAGGATGCCAGGGGAAGATTAGCAACACGGGAGAAAAGAAGACCAAGTCTCCAGTCTCTGTTCATTGGGTCTTTACATATCTTCATAGTGAGAAAATGTGTCAATAAACATGGTCAGCTGGTGTGGTGGTTTGAAAGAAAATGCCCCCCCCCCCCCGGGGAGTGGCACTATTAGGAGGTGTGACTTTGTTGGAGTGGGTGTGGCCTTGTTGAAGGAAGTGTGCCACTGTGGGGGTCGGCTTTGAGGTCTCCTTTGCTCAAGCCTCTCCCAGTGTGGCACACAGTTGACTTCCCATTGCCCGCAGATGGAGATGTAGAACTCTTCAGCTATCTCTCCGGCACCATGTCTGCCTGCACACTGCCATGTAGTGGACCAAACCTCTGAAACTGTAAGCCAGCCCCAATGAAATGGTTTCCTTTAAAAGAGTTGCCATGGTCATGGTATTTCTTCACAGCAATAGAAACCCTAACTACGGCAATTGGAATGTTCATTTCTATTTGGGTGGTGAATTAGGGTTTATAGCATGCATACTTGGAGCACACTGCACAGCCTGCAGACAGCTCAACAGGTTGGAGACTTGTCTTTTCCTTGCGGTGCAGTTGGTCTAAGCCTCTTCCAGGTATTTCAGCTAGTCTGAGTTTCTTCGAGGCTGTCGGCTGGTCCCTGCTTCATCCAGGTACCAAGTCTTGGCTCAAGAGTCTTCTTTGTAGCTTGTCTTGTCTGAGAATGACTCTCAACAGTCTTTGATGTTCATATACTCTTTGGAAAGGAGGAAACGTATGAGTCTGGTCAGTTTCAGGGACTTCCTGAAGCTATTTTGAGTTGTGTAATTCCTGTTTTTAGGAGCTTCCCTGAAGGATAGAATGTTTCAATCATGGAGGAAACTGCTATACAGCCCTGCCTACCTGATATTTCTTAGTTACTGTTCTATTCTGGGATAATACACCATGACCAAGGTAACTTATAAAAGGAAGCATTTAACTGGGGGATTGCTTATAGTTTCAGAGGGTTAGTCCATGATTACCATGGTGGAGGGCATGGCAACAGGCAGGCATGATGCTGGAGCAGTAGCTGAGAGCTTGAATATTGATGTGTAGGCAGGAGACACACAGAGCCTGGGCCTGACATGGGCTTTTGAAACCTCAAAGTCCACCCCTAGTGATATACCCCTTTCCACAGGGCCACACCTACTAATCCTTCCTAAACAGTTCTACCAACTGAAGACCAAGTATTCAAACATATGAATCCACAAGGGCCATTCTCATTCAAAACACACAGTTTCCATCAGTGCAGTTGAAAAATGTCTTGATTTATTACTTTCTTCTGTTACTATAGAAACTTTGTGACACTGTTATCACAATGAAACATGGTATTTGGGGTACCCTGAATCTGTGTTTCCCGGCCATGGTTAGTCATATTCGACTCCAAAATGAACCATCTCCTATTCTCTTTGAGGAGAGAGAGCTATGTGGGTTTTTGTGTGTGTGTGTGTGTGTGTGTGTGTGTGTGTGTGTGTGTGTGTGTGTGTCAACAATACCTCCATTTGTGCCGGTTCAGAAGAAAAAAAAAATTCCGGGGGGTTTTCCCTGCGCTCTTGGGTGCGCAAGGACCCGCTCGCTCATTCTTCCTCTCTGATTTCTGATTCTGCCAGGGGCACTGTTAGAATTACAGTGTTGATAAGGGGGAAACTGGGCCAGGATTTAAATTAATGCTTTTAGACAAATATCCGTTCAATCTCCAATTCTAATGCTAATTACATCTGTGGATCAAAGGCCACTCACTAAAGTTTGGCTTCTGAAAAACAGGAAGAGATTTACTTTCTTGTTTGATATTTTCATGGGACTTGATGGGGAGGGAGGGAGAAGGAGGAGAGGGAGATGTAGGAAGGTGGGGCTTCTGCCCCGGCCTTCTGTTGGAGGATGTGAGAAGGGATGCGGAAGCTTTGAAGCTCCTGCCTCACCCTTCCCTTCTGCTCCGAGGCTGTCTGGGCTCCAGAAGAGCCAGGCAACAGGCAGCGAGAAGATGGAGGCTTGCCACCTACACCAGGAGTGAACTCCAATGCCAGCCTTGTAAAAACAGGCCCCCTGCTAGGGCCGTGGCTGGGGGCACAGCTGGCTATCTGTAGGGAAGTCTCAAACATGTCGCACAATTTTGCTGTGAACTTCAACTACCTTAAATAATAACGCGTGTTTAAAATGGGGAGAACAGGCCCCCTTGAGCTTCTTAACCAGGAGCAAAGGGTCTTTAAGGTCTAGGTCCCTCTTCCCTTGTAGAATGCAGAGTTAGAGCGAAAAGAACACAGAACAGGAGCTTTGCTAAAATCCCCTCCCTGGGGAACGTCTAACCCCTCCCCCTAAGTTTCCAACAACAAACCAAAGTACGATTCCATTCATGTCCACTCTGGGGGACATGTTGGGTTTACGTACAGAGCATAAGTGACCCCGAAGAAGCCACACTGGAAAGTCTCCACCCAGCGTGGATGATGGCTTCTCCATGGTGGAGAAGATGGAGAGCCTTTCCTGGGATTCCCCAGCCAGCATACGCTAGCCTGTTCCCCTACCTGAGACAACATATAATTAGAGTAGGATTGCATACAAATGGCTGGGGCGGGGTGTGGGGGTGGGTTGTGGTGGAATCCCAGATGAGGATCCAATGCCCTCTCCAACCCCTCCTTCTGGGAGGGAATGTCCACAAGTCTCATGGTGACAGACTGTCACAAGAGGCACAGCTGACCCGATGAAGATGATGGCAGTTTGTCTCAGAGGAACAGCTCCTCACTAGAGAGACAGGTGAGGCAGGGGCATTACAGGGATGGAGACCCAGGTCTGTGGCAGAGCAGACGAGGGAGTAGACAAAGTGGTCAGGGTAGACATCCAGGCCATCTCTGAAGCAGAGCTTGGATTGGCCTCAAGCCAGGATCCCATGGATGATAGGAGGCAGCCTGGGCTTAGAGGAACCCAGAAACAAATATGAAATGTGGGCACCCGGGTACCTCTCTCGAACGTGGCTTCCCTCGGTTCCACCCATGGGTGTGTCTACCCAGACAGAGTGCCACGGAGGCCCGATACAACCTGTGTTTGTGTGTCTGTGTGTTAATCCTTTTTTATCCCTTCCTCTCTTCTCCTGGTCTCACGACCAGCCGAAAATCATTCTCTCTGACTCACTCATCCATTTATCCATTGATCGGGTGCTGCTTCTCTCTTGCTGTGATAAGCACTGACCAAAACCAACTTGGGGTTTTGGGAAGAGGTCATTTCAGTTTACAGATCATGGTCCATCACTGAGGGAAGTCAGGGCAGGAACCCAAGGTAGGAACTAAAGCAGAGGCCACGGGGAAACTCTGCTTACCGGCTTGCTCTCGGTGGCTTGCTCTGCCTGCCTTCTTATATCATCCAGGACCACCTGCCCAAGGATGACACCATCTACATCAATCATCAATGAAGAAAATGCCTCACAGACACGCTCACAGGTTAATCGGATGAAGGCGTTTTGTCAATTGAAGTTCCCTCCTCCTAAGTGCCTTGAGTTTGGGTTGAGTTGGTAAAAACTAATCATCAGAATGGATAGTCACAGAACTGACCTACAAGAAAGTACAGTTATTGAGCATTTAAACCAATGAATGTATAACTACTATTTGGAGATACATAGGGTGGTCAGGAGGGTCCATTCAGAGAGGTCATTGGGGAAGACTTCACTAAGGAGGAGCCACTGAGACACAGGCTTGGAAGACAAGAATCAGACCTCATGGGAAGATTTAGGGGGAAGAATATTCTAGGCAAAAAGGATGGGAAAGGCTAAAGCCTCAGGTGGAATGTTCTAGAAACTTATCAAAGAGTCCAGGCCCTGAATGTGAGTCAGGAAGACTGGGTGGGAGAGGTCACAGTGACCCTGAAACCAGCTCCAGCAGGGTGTAGCAGCTCCTAGCAGAGACTTTAATCTACACTAACCAGGGAGCCCTGGCTGCTTGCGCTAGGCTGTGGTCCATGGTTGAGAGCAGATTGTCAGATATGCACGGGCTATCCTGTTCCCTTGGGCTTGCAGGATGCCAGGGGTCCCTATCTAGGCCCTGACTCGCTGATTCAGCTCCTGGTGCCTACCCTTCACACATATTCTGAGATCAAAGAGAGAGGCTTCTGAAGCTTTGGCCCCAGGAATGCCTCTTCCTGGCTTTTGGAAAGTGCTGGGCAGTTTCTGAGTTCACTGATTCTTTCCATCAGTCATGTGGAGTAGGATCCCACTTGTGATGTTGTCCTGAGCATGGTGCTTCAAGCAGTACCCAAAGTGGAGAACTTCCCATTATCTAATTCACTGTCTTCCCGGCATAGACGACCACTTCATCAAGTAACAGTATCAGTAGTGAAGTTAGACAAACTCCTACATTAATACATATTCTATGTGTGTCCTTTCTTTTGGTTCCAGCTAAAATATTTTTGGAAAAATGAAGCTGAGCGTGTTCAGTTTCTGCCCACTATCTTTTCTTTTTTTTCCAATTATTCTCAGTTATGTACATCTCGATGCATACATGTGAGTGCAGTGCCCGTAGAGGCCAGAAGAGGGCGTCAGATGCATAGGCGCTGGCGTCACAGGCAGTTGTGAGCTGCTTTGACATGGGATCTGAGGACCCAACTGGGGTCTTCTGCAAGAGCAGTACCCACTTGTAGCCCTGGCTGGCCTGAAACTCGCTTACGTAGACTAGGCTGGAACTCCCAGAAATCCACCTGCCTCTGCCTCCCAAGAGCTGGGATTAAAGGTGTGCCCCACCACACCCAGCTCAGTCTCTTTCTTCGCCTATGGCCATACATCGTGGATTCTGTCCAATAACTAACTACCCCGAGTCCCATGAACCCTGTTGTTCTCTTCAAACCATTGCCTCATGGCCATGGTGTAGTCCAGTCTTACTATTCACAGAGGTTTGCCTCCCTTGGGCCTTCAGCCTCTCCCCTGGATATACCCTTTGTCCACCATCCCCAGGCTTCTCAGGACATCCGTCATGATCACACTGCTCTTCCCAGTGGTCAGTCCTCACTCCAGAGTCCCGTGATGTCCCATGCACCCTCTGCCTCAGTTTCCCTGCCTCCTATCTCTTGGTACTCCTCTTCTTTCCCTTTCCTCTACCTCTGGCTTGTACATGGAGGTTCCATCCTGGCCTTTCTGTGCCTCCCACTCTGACATCTCCCTGTTCTTCATGTGCCGAGTGGGTCTGTATTCCTGCCTCTCACCCAAACCCAAGCTCTGTACTCAGCACCCACACGAAGGCTTTGAAACTGCAACGCCTTCTTAACCTTTGCATGCACCCGATGCCCTGCATACTGACTGGACGTTTGACCTCCGTCACCAGCTTTGAGTCCAAGCCTCCTGTGCCCTACCGTTAGAGCTTGGTAATGGACTCTCCTTATTCTGGACCTTACCTCTCTTTCCCAGTCTTTTCTCCATATACATGCAGAAAACACTCTTGTTGGTTTCTCCCAGGTGTGGAGCCAAACTCTAATTCTATTCTACCCACAATCCTTTGCAGCTTGGCCCTGCTCCTGCAGCTAGTTTTACATCTTACTGCACTTTTACATCTTACCCCTGTGAGCTCCAATCAGCTTGGTTTTGCAATTAGGGCTCCCTCACAAAACAGGGCCATCTCGTCTGCAACGTTCTTTTGGTATCTCTTCTCATGGTTCTGTAACTCTCACTTCCTGGGAGAGGCCTTCCAGGATCATGACACAAGCAATAGGTTCCCCCCTGTGATGCCGGGTTACAATGCATTTATCTCCTATGAACTCCGTTGGAATATGTACATCCATTGTTGGTGAACAGGGTCATGTGTCCATTGGTCTGCCTTGCTGTCCGGGAAGCTCTGGCTCCCATTTTCCCGGGGCCTCTATCAAGTTCAGGTCCCAGCTGGGCTGATAAGCAAGCGTGAGCTGTGGTCAGTCCTGCCTTGCCTCTCTCTCTCACCCTCTCTGCCGGGGCATTTTGCAACAAGTCACTCAACAGCAATCAGCCAACAAATATTTGTCAGGTCTTCTGTCGGGTGCTGCTGGGAATTAGGGATTAAAAGATGAATCAGTCTTTCGATTGGCCCCCAGGAGGTTCACGGTCTGGTTGGGAAAACAGACACCTAGGCAGATAAACACGCTCCTACACGCCCTCCCTCCCATTGATGGCTCTTTCCATGTGTGCCAAGCAGAGGTGATTTTGCCCAGCCTGGGGCGAGGGTCTGGGGGTTTGAATGGGAAAGGCTATTAGTGAGTGGAGGGATCAGGGCTTCAGATCTAGGCCAGGTGTGTGCCTGCCGAGGTTCCAGCCCCTAGGATGAGCGCGAGGGAGGGGGAGGGACTCCCGTGAGACTTGTCGGCCTCCTGCCTGCAGGACACACAGGTGGGGTGCTCAGGCAGGCTCCCCATGCTCGGGGAACAGGCTGGGACGCACCTCAGAATGAGGTCGCGAGCCAAGCGTGGAACCCTGGGGACAAACCCTCTGAAGAGCATTCTTTCGATATGAGAATGTATGAAGTTGGGGAGAAAGTGTTCAAATGATCCACAGACTTCCCTGGATTTCCTGTGCTGACTTGTAACGTGTTAAAGAGGAAAACATTAACTACCCCATGGCCTCTGCCAGCTCCAGGAGTGGAGGCTGAGCCCCCCGAGGGGAGGGGGGCTCTTTCCCTGTGCTGGGTTTTTATCTTCCATGTTCCTTTAAGATGTTGGCCTGAGGCCCACCGGTTCTGATCTCTGAACTCTCTGACCATTGTTCATTCTTATTCCCACCCATGTAACTCATCCTCAACACAGGTGCAACCTCCTGCCTCAGTGGTCTCTTGTAGCCCCCCTTCCCCCACCCCCCACCCTCCACCGTCTCCCTGTAAGCATCTCACCTGCCTTTTACTCTAAGGTCTCCCATTAGAATCTCCCCAACTTCGAACTCGAGATCTCCTGTCAGCACCCCCTGGTTCTATTTCCCATCCCTTTCCTCAGGAGACAACACATTGAATTCTTCCAGCCAGCTCTTATGGTCTAGTCTCATCCTTAAAAACATGTTCTAACTATGTCTAAATCCTTGTGTGCCAGTGTTGGGATATTATCTGTTAACCTATCTTTAAAAGTGTGGACTCTCGCACATGCCCCGCCCCACTGGGAAAATTCACCCACCTATCAGAATTTGTCTTAGGAAACTCTTACCTTGCCAAATTTTTGCTTTGCCAGTAGAAATGTTTGGCTCTGAGCTCTTCCCTCCCTCCATGCCAGCGCCAGTAAGGGACCTTCAATTCAACCAACCCTTCTGGGCTGGGCTGTTGACTTAGATTGTTGTGAAGCCCAGGGGGAAATGTACAGGAAAGATTTAGTATGTCCTTCAAGACTCATACAGCGCTGACACCAAAGCCTGATAGGTACAGGTCCTGTCACCGCCCTCGCCAGAGCACCAGCAAGGCGCTACAGAATCACAGCTCTTGACAAAAACCTTCAGAGACAGAGACGCAGGTTCATTTACTCCCACAAATAAGAATAAAGGGTGGAGAGAAGGTCTGCTCTGGTCTCCAATGTTGTACACGGTTGAGACTGGCCTTGAACTCCTGATCCTCTTGCCTCCACCTCCAGAGTGTTTAAGAATACAGTATGGGCCACCATGCCCAGCTTGGGAGCTTGTCTTTGCCCTTGCTTGCTTAGAGATAAGATCACAATGAGCAAGCCCACATTGACGTTGACCTCACTTCCAATTACTCTACAGCTCTCAGGATGTCTTCCAAAAACTACAAGTTGGCTCAGAACTCACCCAAAGCCTGTGCTCAGAGGTACAAGAGCCACAGTTCCACCTTTTCCCTTCAGAAAGAAGCCATTTGATCACTCAGGATCCAACCAGCTTCCTCCTGGCCTCAGTATTGGTGGAGAGGTGGTCATGTGACTCAGTCAGAGCCTGTGAGCTGCCTGGAGACTTTCTGCTGGGGGGGGGGGGAGTTGGGTGGGGGGAGTTCTTATTTATTTATTTACTTTGGAGACAATGTCTCACTGTGTAACTCTAGCTGACCTGGAACTCATGATGTAGACCAGGCTGGCCTTGAACTCACAGAGATCTGCCTGTCCCTGCTTCCCAGGTGCTGGGATTAAAGGTAGTCACTGCGAAGTCTGGCAAAGGTCAGTTCCCCTCTGCCATGTGCGTCCTGGGGAATCAAACTTAGGTTGTCGGGCTTAGGGGTGAGTGTCTTTACCTTTACAGGTACCTCTTGTCAGCCCTTTTGGCTGCTTGTTGTTGATTTTAATTGCCATTTTTCTTGGCTCACATCCAAGCCTTGCATCTACTGGACACACACTGCATCCTTGCCCTGCACCCCAGCCCTAGGCTTATACTTTTCCTGCCAGCTTCGACGAGAGATATCGGAGCAGGAGCTTCAGCCATCTGTGTTCCCGAATCGCGAGAGAGGGCAGTGATACTTTGAATAGAGCTGAGATACGGATCAAAACCAGGACATTGCAGCATCCTTTGAGCTCTGGCCTGGACTCTACCTGCCTTTGCCCTGAGGGTCACATGCATGGCACTGCCCCTGTGCTTAGTAGGTATGAGGAGGCAACAGCAGAGAGAATCCATTCCTTGGCTCTCTGGTTTATTTGTGCTCTGTTGGAGTGGTCCTCCGCAGAGGATCAGCCCTGCTCTGTATCGAGTCCTCCTTTGTAGATATCTGAATGGACAGCACCCACGGTGTCCAAACCCTTTCATCTTTTGTACCCACGTGAGTACACATCCGAGGTGGCTCTCAATGCCCTCAGCTGGCCACCACTCCTGGACGCTGTAGAGGTTTCAGACGAGGTCAACCATTGAATCCATCCCACTCTTCATGTTCCCAACGGCAAACTGCTTCCCTCAGAGGCCGAGAGTTCTAACTAAAGCTCACACATTTCTGCAGCAGCAAAGTCAGGTACACAGAGCACCAACCAGATGATGCCCAGAGTTGAGTGAGGTCTGGGGGTGCTGCCAGGTGGGCATGGGGTCTGGCTCACACTACTCTCCAGTGGGCTTTCAGAGATCTGTGCCAACTGAGCAACCAGCAGAGTCATCCATTATCCTTTTGCCCACTGCACGGCCCCCATGTTCTCTATCCATGTCTATCTACATGTGCTGGTCAGATGGGTGGAGCAGGCACCCCTGTTGTGACTTATGATTGCATTCATTGTGGCTTAGGACACTCATTTCTTCTCCTGGACTATGCCGCGGCTTCACTTGGCAGTGCAAAGGAAATTTCCGCAGCTTCTAGAGACTTCTGAAACATCTCGTGTCTTGGTTCCTTCTTCCCTTCTTGGCGAGGACACTTCCTGGTGGCTTTTTCCTGACCATCCTCACCTCGCCTCCTTCCAACTCTTCGTCCTCTTTTTCTCCAGGAGACCTAGGATTATAGTAGGTTCACCCAGGTCAGTGAGTTGTCATCCCCATTAACCCCACAGCCTGAAGTCCCAACGTCATGTAAGCTGACATCCATGGACTCTGCATTAGGGAGTAGATGGCTGTTGGGTCCTTATTTCACTATTGGCAGGCTATAATACATCAAAAAAAAAAAAAAAAAAAAAAAAAACTCTAGAGATCCAGTGTGTGAGCACTGTGGTGATTTCCATAGGAGCCCCCCTCCCCACCCCTACCCCTCATTGGGTTAGTTTCCTAAACCCACCCCTTAGCCTGGCAGGTGCAGGAGCTGCCACCTCCGGAGATGAGGTCATCTCCCAAGTTGTCAATCACTGTCATTTCTCCCAACTCGCAGGCCCAAGGCATTGGGCCATTAGCTCTTCCCAGAGTCTCCTCTGCCAGTTCCGGGCCTCTGCTCTCCTGCTCCAGGGTAAGATTTCATAGCCTTTGATGTTTGAATTTCTTCTCAGATCAGGGAGCATGCCTGGGGCTCTGCCCAGGGGATGCTGGACTGAGCCAGGCCTGGTGAGAATGTTGTGGGGATCAAGGAAAAGGCAGGAGGCAAGGGCTAGCATGCTAGTCATGAGTGGTTGCTGCAAAGCCATTGACCTCCACCACTTTATGGTGATCTGGGGTTGCCAAGGAGACCAGATGGAGGGTCTGGGAGGATTGCATCTGAGTGTTCAGGGATACCGGGTGACTAAGGAGGGTCTTAGTGGTCCCTAGCTTAGCATCCTCCCAGCCTCTGGCTCTCACCAGTTAGCTATGTAGATGTCTCCCTGTCCCACCTGTTGTCTACCCCCATTCTTTCCCATTCCTCCTTCCACCGACAACTTAGGAGGCTATCTTGGTCTTCTTCCTGGATCTACTTTGTTCATAAGCATCCTCCAACTTCATGTCCACCCATAACCTCAGAGCATGTTCTGCCTTATAAGTCGAGTTCAATGTAATTAGTTAAATTAGGATGAATTCATCCTAGCTTCTGGTGGGCCCTAAGTCCATTCCTCCAAAAATCAGAGGAGATGCAGATGGAAAAGGCCATGTGGAGGCTAAGGCACACTTGGAGTAGTGTGTCTGCAAGGTGAGGAGCCCCCAGGACTGGGAAAATACATGAAACTGGGAGCCTACAGAGCAGACTTTCATGCCAACTGTAGACTCCTGTCCCTCAGCCCATGATCATTTGCTTTCTGCTCTCTAGTCACCAGCTGATCATTTCTACATCTCTGTGACCAAACGCTTCACAGAAACAACTTCAGGCACCAGAACCATCCAGTTCGTGGTGCCCAGCACACATACCTCACATCCCAAAGGAGCAGGAAACAGAGAAGGACCAGAACCGGGACCAGAACCTGTAAAGCCTGCCCCTAACTAGTGTCTCTTTTCCTCCACGAAGCCTCTCTTCATAAAGATTCTACAGCCTCCCAAAACAGCGCCACCAACTGGAGAAAAAGGGCAGGAACACATCAACCCATTGGGGGAGTGGCATTTCCCATTGAAGCCACAGCTGGATGCTCTGCTACAGCAGCTGTAGGAACCCTATACATTCTCCATCCGTGTCTAGCCATAATTCCACCGGGGCAGCCAGGAGATGACTCCCAGCAACCATGGCCCTGGTACATTGGATCCTTTCACTGCTGTCTCTGTCCAGAGGAACACATTGGGGGTCTTCCCACCACTTGAGCCATCCCAGCGCAAGAGGATGAGTCTGGCTGCATCTTCCTACTCTTGTAGTGTCTCGAGTATCATTCTGAGTATTAAACTCTCTCCTACCCTCATGACCAAGCATGTGAGAATCCCAGGTGTGGATGATTTCTGTTCTCAGAATATTCCCCAGAAACGAGGCTCTGACCATCAAGTATGTGATAGCTTAGACAACTATTTCTCTATGGGTTTTCCTTTCTGAATCCAGAGATCTACAACCAGCATCTAGTGTCTAGCTGAGTCTGAGAGTTCCGTCGTGGTCTTGGGATATGCAGAAACACTAAATCTAAGTGAGAGTCGGTGGCCATGCCCTGAGCACCAGCAGACCCTTCTTCCTGGAAGTACAAAATATCATGGCATATTTCAGCACTAATTCCATTCATCACTTCCTCACAGTTGTGACATATTCTGGACAACAGCAACTTAAGGAAGGAAGGATTTATTCTGGCTCATGGTTTGATGGTATACAGTCCATCGTGGAGGGACGGCATGGCTGCAGGAGTGTGAGGCAGTTGGTTACATTGTGTCGACAGTCAGGAAGCACAGAGCAGTGGACACTGATGCTCAGCTCTGCTATATCCATTCCAGTATCCCAACCCTTAGGATGGTGCCAGCCATATTCAGGATGAATCTCCTACCTCAATTACCTAATCTTGAAGCTCCTTCACAGACATGCCCATGTCTCCATACCAATTCTAAACCCCATCAAGTTGATAAGCAAGTGGTGGAATATTATTTTAAAATGTATTATGTTTGTTTATGCTGTGGAATATTTGTTTAATGATGCGAAGATGTGTTGCATTCTTTTATGTTGCATTTGTTTAACTCTGTGAAGCTGTGTGACTTTGCCTGTCTAAAACACCTGATGGTCTAATAAAGAGCTGAACGGCCAATAGCGAGGCAGGAGAAAGGATAGGTGGGGCTGCCAGGCAGAGAGAATAAAAAGGAAGAGAAATCTGGGGAGAGAGATTGGGGAGCAAGAAAAAGGAGAAGGAGAGGAAGACATTAGGGGCCAGCCACCCAGCTACACAGCAAGCCATGGAGACAGAAGTAAAGAAAGGTAGATAGAAGAGCGAAAGATAAAAGCCCAGAGGCAGAAAGTAGACAGGATAATTAAAGTTAAGAAAAGCTACCTAGAAATAAGCCAAGCTAAGGCCGGACATTTATAAGTAATAATAAAGCTCTGTGTGATTATTTGGGAGCTGGGGTGTGGGCCCCCAAAGAGTAAAGAGTAAAAACAGCCAACTACACAAGATTGACCATCATAGTTGTCTCAGATGGAAGGAAACACAGTTTCCCCTTAGCAACTTCCCTGGATCCCTGTGTGGTTGTCCCCAATTACACCTGTCCGGCAGCCCCACCCCTACCCCGAGTTCTGGGCCCATGCTTCTTCACACACCTGCCCTGCCTGCTGCAGCCGACACCACCTGCCCCTTCCATGGGCATCTCCAGGGCCGGCACTCCCTGAACACTTCCTGGCTTCCTGGCGCTGTGCCCAGCTGCTGGTCTTCTGGAATAAAGCTGTGTGCTCAGCATCAGTTCACACCCTTGACCTGCCTCGCTCCAGTTTCTCCCCCTCCCCGGGAGTGGCCACCCACCCTTTTGCTGGCTCAGCCCAACTCCTGGATCCCTTTCTGACGTCTTCGTCTTTTCTAACTTCTGGCCCAGCTGAGTCTGTCACACCTACAGTGTGTTCCTCACCCAGTCACTTTGACTGCTCTGTTGATGTAGTGTGTGTGTGTGTGTGTGTGTGTGTGTGTGTGTGTGTGTGTGTGTTGCTTGAGACTGAATCTAGCCCCCCCCCCCCATGGACCAGGAGAACTTTCTACCAATGAGCTATATCTGTAGGCTTTTGGTAAATTGCCCAAGCTTCTCTCGCCTGAGCCACCCCCACCCTCCACCCCCCACCCTCCAAGTACCTAGGATGACAAGCCTAAGCCATCAGGCCTGGCAAACACTGCTACCTCCTAGCCCAGCCTTCAAGAGTCTCATCTGGTTAGTTACAGGGGCCTCCTGCTGGTCTGTCTGTTCGCGGATTAGTTCTGCTTCTAGCCCATCCCTAACACCTCCCTCAGCAGATGGCACCCAAATACCAGCCATGCCACGTCCACCTGCTCAGAAAGAAGCCTTGGTGCCTCCCATCTCGCTCACCAAGAACTTTCAGTGCTCAGACAGCCTCCGTTGGTGGGTCACTGTCCTCTTCTGTCGCATTCGCTCCGTTCCAGCCACACTGGTCTGGCTTTGGTTGGACTTGCCAGACAGCCTCTATCCCGGGACCTTTTGTGCATCCTGTCTGTCTGGAGCGCTCTTTCCTGATAGCCCCGCAACTCACACTTCCTCTACTGTTTCCTCCAATCCACCTTCCCGCCGACTCCTTTCTGGGAGGTCGTGTTTATAAACACAGCGCCCTCAGTTTTCAGACCCCTTGTTCTTTGGCCACTTAGGGAATTTAGGGACAGCTTGCCTCAAAATTAAAAGGAAAAGGAAAGGCTGAGTGGCTAGAGCAATTACTTTGCCATTGTGAGGACCGGAGTTCAGATCCCCCAGAACCCATGTCAAAGCCAGGCAGGTGTGGCGGGCACCTGTAATCCCAGCACTAAGAGGTCGGAGACAGGGGACCCCAAGGCAAGCTGGGTGGGGCCAGCTGCGATCAGTGGGCTACAGGCTCAGTGAGAGACCGTCCCTTGATCAATAAAGTAGAGCATGATGGAAGAAAATCATCAGTCACCTTTGCGCCTCCCCGTGCTCACGGACCCACACACATGTGAACATGCACACACGTGGAACACAGCGAAAGAGGGCTGGGGATGTAGCTCAGAGGCAGAGTATTTGCCGAATATGGGTGAAGTTCTGGGTTCAAATCCCAGTATTACTATCCCTGCCCCAAGACACACACACACACACACACACACACACACACACACGCATGCACGCGCACACATGCACACACACACACATACACACACACACAGACTTCTTCGTTTCAGCACATGGATGAGACATTAGTCTCCTGGTAAGCGTTTGCTATCATAAGCCCTTCCTGCAATGGCTGACGTGGCTTTCTCATCTGTGCGAACAAGTCTTGCCAGAGCACAGGCCCTAGGAATCATTGTCGTATGGGCTGCTTCAGTGTGACAACTGCAGCTGGATGGTCACAAGCACAGCCCGAAGTGTGACAGTCCCTTAGGTAGAATGGGAATCTGCTCCTTGTCATCTTTGGTGAGATAAAGCTTCCCTTCTGATTTTAGCATGGGCTCAGGTCACTTAGTGATAGAATTTGATGAAGCGTATTTGGGGGGGCGGGTGATTGTTAGGATGACTGCACAAGCCGAGGGAGGCTACCCTCAAGTCACAGCCTCAAGTCATAGCCCTAAGAAGGAGCTAACGTGGGGATTGGGCGACCCGAGGAGCCTCTAGGTGACACAGAATCTAAACCCACAATGAGGAAGAACTTTCCCTGATGAGTGCTGGTCTCCCCAAACCACGACATGTAGCAGGAGTCTTAAAAGTTCTTACTAATAAAATCAAACCTGAGGCCAGTTATTGGGGTGAACACTGGAAGATTAGAGAGACAGAACAAGCCACAGCTAACTTCACCTGGCCAACTTCTCAGCTGATCCTGTCTCCTCAGAATGGAGGCCTCTGTGTCCTCATATCCAAATGGCTCTCTGAGCTGAACTGTGCTGCTCAAAACCTAAAGGCTTAACCAGCCAAATGCTTCTAGTTTCTGGTCCTTAAGCCTTATATACCTTTCTGCTTTCTACCACCACTCCCTGGGATTAAAGGCGTGTGTCACCATGCCTGGCCGTTTCCAATGTGGCCTTGAACTCACAGAGATCCAGAGGGATTTCTGCCTCTGGAATGCTAGGATTAAAGGTGTGAGTGCCACCATTTTCTAGCCTTTGTATCTAGTGGCTGTTCTGTCTCTGACCCCAGATAAGTTTATTAGGGTGCACAATATTTCGGGGAACACAATACCACCACAACGCCATGTCAAGCAGATGGAGGGCCCATCACCCCAGTGCCCGTGGAAGCAGCCAAGTCACCAGAGCCAAGGCACGCAGCAGGTGTCTTCAAAAGCACTGGGTGGCCTCCACGATGCCGCCAGGCTCCTGACACTGTGCCTTGGCCTGTGACTGGGGAGCTAGCTCTGCCGCGCTCTCTCTCAGAAGCCGGCTCACTGCCATTTCTCGAAGGGCTTCGCGTTCTTTTAACGTTCCATCGGCCCTCTTCCTTCTCAACACCTCCTCTCATTGTACATGATTCTGCATCTTGCTCACCGAGGTCCTATTTCGCTTCAGGAGCGGACACCAAAGAGGGAATGTAAGACTAGGAGCCATGAGTCCAAAGCTATGGGAGTAGGGGGCTCCAGGGCATTGAGTGCCACAGGTAGAGAGCACCTAGCTGCACCGTGTGCTTCCTGCTCCATGTTTGGACAGCTGTCTGCCTAACGCCTGACATGCGCGTGCAACTCCCAGCTTCCATCTCCTGACCTTGACCATCGAGGGAAAAAGGGGAAGCAAGCTTCACGTTGATAAAAAAAAAATGTCTCCCCAGGAAGTGGGTCAGGAGGAAGATGCCTCTGCCCCCTGCAGACTTATTGTGACAAGAATAGCTTCAAGGAACTTGGGGCATTGTGTGCTGGGGGGGTGGGGGTGGGGGGGCTGTTCATTACAGCACCCGAGCCACACTCCCAGGAGGCTGCAGATGAAACGCTTGTTAGTCCACACAATAAATCAAGCTGTGACCCAACCTGGACCACTGGAGGACTTCAAATAGGACCGTGTGTGTGTGTGTGTGTGTGTGTGTGTGTGTGTGTGTGTGTGTGTCCCCACACATCATATTGTGCTTTTTGCAGTGACACCATGCTGTGCGGGGTCAGTCAATAGCAGCAGCAGATTTTAGATACATTAGAGACCAAAAATGAAGAACCAGACCAAATAGGAATCCTCGACTGCTAGAACAGCCACCTTTCTCCAGCTGCTCCTGCTAGTCCCCTTCAGAGGAACGTGGCTTTGACAGGAAGTTGCCCCTCCAGAAATGAGATGCCTATATCCCTCAGAGCCTATTTCCAAGGCTAGCCCCGCGGCAGACAGAACCAAGCAAAGTAGTGAACCCACAAGGAATACCCACGACCTCCCCCAGATCCCATTCCTCTCTGTAGAAATAGATGGTTCTGGGCTTGGGGTGTGACAGGCAGGAGTGAGGGACACTGGAGTCACCCCCACGTGCTCCACCTCTGCTTCTCCTCCCTTTCCTATGATGGCTTGTAGGTGGCTCACACACTAGCCAGGGATAACTGGAAGAACAACAGTACAGGGAGGCCCGGAACTTGAACTGCTGCTGCATCAGAGGCACAGGCAGGGTGGACCATGTCCTGAATGTGACAGTGGAAATACAGTAACGGCATCTGTCGGCCACTCCGCGGTCCCCTATGTGACACCCCTGAAGCAGGTCTTCCCTGCCGACATCACAGAGGGAAGGGTAAGCCGGGCTTGAGTGAAGATGGCCACATGTGTCATAGGGTGTCACACGTCATATGATGGGCCCGTGACCCACCGCAGGGGTGAACCACCTGTGCAGCTGACACTGAGATGAGACTTGTTTTAATTCACCTTCCCAGGCTTGAGAGCATCCCTCATCTTATGGCTGCAGTAAAGGCTAGAGCTGTATAGCTATCTCAAAATGTATTTTGGAGCTAACTCAAAAATGTAAAACACGAACGAATGAATGAATGAATAAAACAGATCTCCAGAGAGCTGGAGAGAAATGAACGAATGAGTGAATAAAACAGGTCTCCAGAGAGCTGGAGAGATAGCTTACCAGTTAAGAGCGCTTCCAGCTCATCACAGAGGACCTGAGCTCCCTTCACAGCACCTATGTGGGAGCCCGCAACCAGCTGTAACTCCAGTCCCTAAGGATCTGACGCCCTCTTCTGGCCACCATAGGCACTCCAAGTGCACGCTGCACAGACATACACGTGGGCGGGCTTCAGGATACGGCTGTGGGACCCTCCCACTCCTTCTCTCCAAGACAACTGCTGAGTGCCCACAGCTCATGTGACTGTATGGAGGGACTCATTGGACACAGATGTGCAGATGAGATGCCAGCTGTCTTTGATTAAGCCAGAGATTAAGAGATTTGCAGAATGCAGGAACAATGTACTCCTCCATGACATTTTGGGTTTTAGGAAATAGAGCTGAAAAGTTTTGGAATGTTGCATCAGCCTGCAAGGGTATTGCTTTTGTTTTCCAAGACAAGTAAATATTTTTTAAATCTCTCAGTTTTAATTTGCAACTGGATATAGGTGCAAATAACATGAACAAAAGTGATTTGTGGTCCCCGGTAGCTATAAAGACTGTTAATTTTTTTTTTTTCAAAATGTGTGAGATGTGTGAGGCTCCAGAGAGCCCTGGATCCTGCAAATGCACACATGCACATGTACACTGCTGTATTGAGCCAGCCTCCCAGCAAAACAGCCTCCTTCTTCTTCAGCTCAGCTGTGCTCATATGCAAGCACCCCTCAGGAGCAGCCTGGGAACGGTTGACGTACTGAGGGTGTGGGGAGGGTCATAGGACCCTCACCTGAGTGTCCCACCCATGTGCAGGCAACTTTGCCCAAACTGCATGCATCCCGGCAGGGCTCGGGGAGGTGCCAGTATATAATACAGTCTAGGGTAAGTTAATGAAAGGGGACTCCATCTACGCAGCTCCAGGGAAGCCATCATCCTTGATGGGTGACGACCTTCCAGTGTGGTTGTGTGGGGGATCACTCACACTCCTGTCAGTAACCCCCACCCCCATGTTCTGGAAGAAAGCCCAATTAACTCCGTGGTTCCCCAAGGTGAACTTTGGTAGAACAGTAGCACTATGGGTTGTCATACTATGGGTTGTAGTTGTGACCACCTTAGAAGCAGGAGTAGACGTTACTGATGTCTCCTCAGGGCAGGAATTCTCAGAACTCGCACATACAGGACACACTACGTGTATATACAGCGTGTCGCTCATTTCCGATGATTCCTTGTGCAGAGAACCTAATACAGTGTGTCCCCACAGTCCAGACAGCTAGAGAGACCTATTCCATAAGGTGACGGCACCTGAGTGACAATACCACATGGTGAAAGTGTTTCCTTGACTGTAGATACTCTGGGGGGATTGGTGGGCGACTCGCCTGGTATCGTGGACCCTTGACTTCCTGAACAGGGTGAGTTGTGGGAATCCACCCTGTCCTCCTGCTCCCCTGCAGATCTCTCGTTAGGATGCATTCCACCCCTGTGACTAAAACCAGATGTTCCATGGGAGCAAGGAAATGGAGGAAAAGATAAAACACCACCATCACGTGGGCCCCACCTGCAGATAAGTGCCAGATGCCCCAAATCAGGACAACAAAGGTGTGTGGCGTGAGTGGTGTTCACCAACCACAGCATAGGAGTCACTTTAAAAGTTTAATTGAGTAGGACTGGAATGGTGGCTCAGGGTTTTAGAGAGCTTGATGCTCTGGCAGAGGACCTGAGTGCAGTTCCAGGTAGCCATGTTAGTTGGCTCACAAGAGACTGTTAACTCCAGCTTTAAGGGATCTAATGTCCTCTTCTGGCCTCCAGGGGCACTGTATACACACACACATTCGCACGCACGCACGCACGCACGCACGCACGCACGCATGCTCACAATCTTAAAAACAAGTTTAACTGAGCTACAGGATTTTGTAATAGAAACTACCTTCTACACAATTCTGAAATCATAGGTATTTCGATAACACTTGCGAAAATAATGATCACAAAAGACACTACATAATAAATGCTTTGGCTGTGTTCAAAGCTGCTTTCAAGGGAGGTTCTTACTATTTTAAATTAGTTCAGCACTTTTTAAAAAGAAAGATTACAGTAAAAAGAAAGACAACGAGAAAGAGATACGCATTGAAATGAATAATTAGACAAACCATGGCGCTGGAGAGAAGGCTCAGCAGTGAAGAGCGCTTGCTGCTCTTGCAGAGGATCTGAGTTCGGTTCTCAGAACCCACATGGCGGGGAAAGGGTCACAACCACTTGTAACTCCAGCCCCAGGGGATCCTGTGTCCTCTGCTGGCCTCCTCTGGTATCTGCACTTATCTGGCATGCACGCACTCGAACACATGCACACACACACACACACACACACACACACACACACACACACACACACCAAATATTGTAAATAAATGAGGGATGATGTTAATTAAAGTGGGGGCTGAAGATGAGGCCCAGTGGGTAGAGTGCTTGCCTAGCATACATAAAGCCCTGAGTCCAGTCCCCAGCCTGGAATAAACCAGCTACGACAGTGCACACCTATAACCCCAGCACTCGGGAGGTAGAGGCAGGAGGATCGGGAGTTCAAGGCCATGCTGGCTACATAGTGAGTTTAAGGCTAGCCTGGGCTACACAAGAGCCTGTCTCAATAATGAGGACAATGACAATCACAGTAAAAGTGAAGTGAGCCGGGAGGGGGCTGCACACACCTTTAATCCCAGAACTCGGGAGGCAGAGGCAGGTGGGTTTCTTTTAGTGTGAGGCCAGCCTGGTCTCAGTGAATTCCAGGACAGCCCAGGCTACACAGAGAAGTCCTGCAAAAGCCAATAAATAAATAAATAAATAAATAAATAAATAAATAAATAAATGAATGAATAAATAAATAAATAAAATGTGAGATGAAAAACGGAAACAAACAAACATATCAATATCAAGGAAGCAAAAACCAAAGTGTTTATAAGTATATTAGACAAATACAGTCATGTACATTTTTAAAATGAAGTCCTCGCCAGGGAGGATTCCCAAGCATGTTTTGAGGCACTTAAAAGGAAGACTTAAATAGATTGGAATTGGAATGTTCTTTTTTTAACTTTTTAAAGATTGGTTTTGTATGTGTGTGTGTGTGTGTGTGTGTGTGTGTGTGTGTGTGTGCTCGCGCGCGCACGAGCGCGTGCGTGCGTGCGTGCGTGCGTGAGAGCACACACACACACACACACACACACACACACACACACACACACGTATCCTGAGTAGCACAGAATGCATGTGGAGGTCATAGGACAACATTCAGTGATTGGTTCTCTCCTTCCACCACGTGGGGCCTGGAATCTAACCAGGTAGTCGGGCTTGGTGGCAAGCACCTATGTCTATGGAGCTGTCTTGATGGCCCTGATTGATATTCCCTTTAAGAATCATAAAACCAGGGCTGGAGAGAGATGGCTCAGTGGTTAAGAGCACTGATTGCTCTTTCAGAGGGCCCGGATTCAATTCCCAGGACCCACATGGCAGCCCACAAGGGTCTGTAATTCTAGCTCCAAGGGACCTAACACCCATGGCAAAATGCACATGAAATAAAAATATTTAAAAAAAGAATCATAAAGCCTAAAGCTCTCAAATTAATAAATGAGGCATACTTTAAAATATAGCTCCCATGATATATGTATTTCATATATGTCATCTGACAAGATTTAAGTTCAATTTCAAAAGTCACACATGAAGATAATAAGATATCAAAAGGAATAATGAGGAGCCGACATCTGTTCACAGGGCTGAGGACAGACAATTGAGAAATCAAGTCTGTTGACTGAATAAAGGCAGAACCGCATTGCCAAGTAATCAGAGGCCACAGAGCTGAGGTCACTAAAATTGCATTGTTGATGTGAGGATAAAACTGTAATGGGCATTGAATAGAAAATCCAAAGACAGAATAAATATATTTGGCAGGTGAAAACATTTCAAATTATTAGAGAGAGCCGGGTGGCGGTGGCGGCGCACGCCTTTAAGCCCAGCACTTGGGAGGCAGAGGGAGGATCTCTGTGAGTTTGAGGCCAACCTGGTCTACAGAGTGAGATCCAGGACAGGCACCAAAACTATACAGAGAAACCCTGTCTCGAAAAACAAAAAAAAAAAAAAAGGGAGATACCACTAATGCTGGCAGGAACGGGGCACAGCTAGTTAAGTCCTGATGCTGACAGGCTGTGGGAAGGAAGTGTCCCATGTTCCACAGGGGAGGGTGTCAGCCGGATCACCTTCCTGCCGGGCAATGCACCAAGAGCATTAGCTCTCAGATCCTGTGGCCCCAGATTCTGCTGGGGAACCCTCCCGAGTGTGACAGTTTCATTAAGAGCATGTGTTTGTAGGAAAGCATGTACACAGACTTATACAGGTACTCATACACAGGCACGCACACACAGAGAGACTCCCGAAGTCACCCCCGCCCACACACAGAGGCACACACATACAAAGGCACAAATAATACACACACTCCATATACACAAGCACTCATACACATACAGAGTCACACATACACACAAGCACTCAGATACACATACACAGGCATTCACACACAAACACACACATAGACATACACAGGCACACGTACACATATATATACACACACAGGCACACACACACACACACACACACACACACACACACACACACAAGCACACACACATGCCACAGTTTACATGCAGAGATCAGAGGACAACCTGCATAAGTCAGTTCTCTCCTTCCACTACGTGGGTCTCAGGGATTGAACTCGGGTCATCAGGCTTGGTGGCAAGCGCCTTTAACGTGCTGAGCTGCCTTCACCAGCTCAAAAGCCAACTAAATTAGTAATGTTTAAACTCATGCTCAGCAGTTGACAGGGAATCGTGTCCAGTGGGAAGGTCTCAAAGCAGGAATCATTCACAAGCTCCTGGTGAGGGGTTGGAGAAAGGGCTCATCCTTGAAGAGAGCTTGCTGCTCTCACAGAGGACCAGAGTTCGGATCTCCATCAAGCAGTTCACACCTGTCTGCAACTCCAGTTCTAGAGGAGTCATACCTTCTTCTGGCCTCTGCTGTCTTGGGCATGAGGCCTAGAAAGGGGCAGGGCTGCAGAGACCAACAGATCCTGATCTAGATGGGGTTCTTACCACTCTCTCCACATAGAAGGGCCCTGAGATCTCAGTACCTGTGCCCACACAGCACCCAGCAATGCCCTGGTCATACAGGCTGGGGCTGTAGGGTCCCTTGGCTTTCAGAAGCAGATACCATCTCCAGCTCTGAGAAAATCCTCAGATTTTCTGGAAAATCCTGGAGCTAGGTGACCTACTGAGAGCGTCACTTCAAATATCTCCTCACGGGGACTTTGCTGTCCTCTACAAATTTCTGCTGGGATCCTGATGGACAGGGTAATTGGTCTCAGCTTTCCTCACAGTCATATAAAGCTCCTTCTAAATCAAATCCACTTTCTCACCAGCCCCTGCAGCCTTCAACCTGGGGACCCTATTGCAGGAATTTGTCCAGAGGAATTTTTGTACCAAGACTTCATGCAAAATCATGAAACACATCATCTCATTTTTTGTTTTTGTTTTTTTGTTTTTTTCCAAATTGTGTGTCAAATAAGAGCAATGCAAATTCTCCAGAAACATCCATGTCTGGGCACTTAAAGGGTGTGATTTTTTTTTTACCCTTTTCTTTTGTCTTATCTACATTTTTAAAAATATCTTAATTTTATAGAGCATAGCTTTATACAGAAAAAAAATTGTGGCAGTTTTAAAAAAATATTTTGTCAAATGAGTCTATCATTTAATGTGTTTAGACTGTTTTCTTTTCACGCTTCTTTCCCAACCCCTCACTGTGAATACAGACCAGGAACTGGGGTGAGTGAAATTGCTGATGTTCAAATTTATACAGGGCACAGAGTGTGGGAATCAAAGTTGTTCTCAGGTGTCAGAACTTGCCTGGGAAGCTCTCGGGAAGGGCAAGTCAGGGTGCATGGGAAGGAGGCCTGACCCTCTTGAGGTACATTGGTTCTCCCACAATATATTTTAGTCTAAATCTACACCTTTTAAGTATTCCTGCACCTTTGAAGTCCATGGAGAGCTGTTCAAGTAGGTGCTAGGCCCACCCCACGGAACCCACTGAGCAGGCCTGGAGAGGGGTGAGAGTCTATCTGTAACCAGATCCCAGGCCCCGGCTCAGTGTCACCTCTGCAGCCATGGGTCCAAGTCCAGAGGCGGTGTCGTTTGAAGAAAAGCCCCACGGCCTTTACCAGTGTGCTGTAGGACTCAGCCCTACAGGCAAAGCAGCCGCCATCCTCATCAGATCAGCACTGTCGCCTGCTTGTGAGAGTCCATCTGTTAACATCCCACAAAGGAATCGATGGGGAGGGTCATTGCACCAAAGATTCCAGCCGCCCCCTCCCAGCATACGATGCAATTTCATACCATACAACTTCATACCATGCAGCTTCATACCATACAACTTCTTCATACCATGCGACTTCATACCATGCAACTTCATACCATGCAACTCTGCCCTAAGTGCATGTGATGTGACCAAAGCCTCTGTCTAGGGGAGGGGCTAGAATAGATACATGGGAAAGTATGACTATGCAGCTGTGGAGAAACCATCATCCAGGCCGACTGGAGGAGACCTTCCAGTGAGACTTGCCTTGGGGGTCACTCATGCTCTGTAAGCAAGCCCAATAAGCTCATTGATTTCTCCCACGATGAACTTGGACGGAATGGTGTTTTGAGTTGTCGGGACCTTAGGGAGAGGAGGCCATCTTTGTGTATGTCTCTCCAAAGAGGGAACTCTTGCGACAGAGGAACAGGAAATGATTAATTAAATAGATAGCTCCTGCATCCGGACCACAGCCTGGCTAGCATCTACTTCTCTCAGTGACACAACCTGGCCAGAGCCGCGCAAACTGAAATAAAAGTGAAATGTCATCAGTACCATGGAGAATGGAGCAGAGGGGCTGGGGAGGCTGTTCAGCAGTTAAGAGCGCTGGATGCTCTTGCAGAGGACCCAGGTTCGGTTCCCAGCACAAGCTCCCAAGCGTCTACAACTCCACTTCCAGGGGGTCCAATGTCATCGTCTGACCCCCATGGGTACTCACTGTGCATACGTGGTGCGCATACATATATGCAGGAAAGCACTCATACACATAACTAGTAAATCTATGCTTTTAATGAATGGGCAGAGCTAGCTTGGCCCTGATGCTGAGGTGTATGGAGAGGCTGTTCACTGAACTCTCTGTCATGAGGACACACACCAGCCCCTACCCCTGCAAAGAATTCCAAGGGAAAGCATTCTTTGCCCTGCAGTACAAACTTAGCGTGCAGTTGTCCATTGGATGTCGGCATTTGCTATGCTAACTCCTCTTGGATGCTCATACGGAAAGACTCATTCCTTAAAAATAGATTGCTGGCCCCTGGACCCTTCCGGCATCCCAAGCACGTTATTAGCTGGCTATTAGGTAACACAGCTCCGGTCGGAGAGGAAATCTCTGCTGTAAAGCTTGAGACCTAAGCCCCGGCTCTGTGCATAGGGCCGTTCACTTGGCCTGAAGCCGGAGTCAGTCTCTGGAGTCTTGCTCTCTGCACTTGTAAATGTGGCCTGAAGGTCAAAGCCCTCAGCTGACTCCTGCTTGGTTGCAATCCATGCTGGCCCTGAGACTGCACCGCCCTCAAGTTCTATCTACTGTAGCCTAAGGGCTGCCACCAACCACTCTGCCTACCCATCCACAAGAGCTAAGGGGCTGCATCCCTCTGTCCCACCCACCACAACAGAGGGCCCGCCTTCCCAGGAGATAGGCTTGCCTGGACTCCAATGTCCCAAGGACACTCTTCAGCCTGACACTTGTAGAGTTGGCTGCATACCTCAGCTCCACCCAGCTGTCTATTCCAGCTCCTTGAACTTGACCACCCCCTGCAGAGACCCAGAAGTGCAGAGAGCTAGAGGAAATGGAGGGTACAATGGCAGACAACACAGAGGTCTCCTCATGGCCCCCAGAGGGGCATGTGACATGTAGAATACCATTGGTCAGGTCCAGTTTGTACCAACTCAACCATACCCAGAGTTTCCTAGGGTTCACAGTGTGATACCCATGTGATGGCAGTCAATTAGGTGTTTATATTCCTAAGAAAATATCAGTCTGCCTTTGAGAGTCATCCTTTATACTTGCTCTGGGAAAGAGACCCAACCTCCAAAGACGGGGAGCCGGCTCAGATTAGGTTGTCATTGGTTTTTGGCTAGGTTAGCTGGCCTGTCTCACTGAGGGCTCTGAGCAACTGAAGGAAGAACCGGAGCATAGCTGAATTGATGTTTAGTGTAGTTCCTTGGAGTACAGGGACAAAACAACCCACCACAGAGCTCCTGCTAGCCAGCACCATGCTCTAGCCTCCTGCTGGTCTCCAGAACCCACATAAAAAGCTGGGTGTGAGACACACACTTGTAATCTTATAATCCCATTGACGATAAGATGGCAGATGGAGATAAGTCATCTCTGGAGCTCCATGACCAGCCGGCCTAGCCTACTTGGCCAAGTTCCAGGCCCATGAGCGACCTTGTCTTAAATAAAAGGGAAAAGGTTCCTGAAGAATGATGCCCAAGGTTGCCTCTGACCTCTACATTCGTGGTACATGCACACACACACACACCCCTCTGTTGAGGATGACTGGTCTGTATCTATTATTTGCCACCATGATACCTGTCTGATGTCCCTTGGTAAGGACTATGCTCAGGGGGAAACCCAAGGAATGAAATCATTTCTTTTTGGATGGTTACGATAAAGAGACTTCTAAAGACCCCAGGATGGGTCTTGACATCCTTGTTTCTGATTGCCTGGCCACTGGACAACCAACACCCAACTTGCCAGGCATGGGTAGTAAAGGTGCAGGGACCAAAGCTCGGGGGACTCAGTGGCAGCCACATTCCAGGAACAGCTGGCAAACTTTTGAAGTCCATATTCTGTTACAGGCCGCCAGCAGCTGCTTCTGGGCACCCATCCCCCAGGGGTGGAGTTAACAGTGGGAGAGGACAGGGTGGGGCTTCAAGGGTAGGGTTTTAGTTGGTTGCTTTTGTTTTTCAAATATCTTTTTGAGAGAGAGAGAAAGAGAGAGAGAGAGAGAGAGAGAGAGAGAGAGAGAGAGAGAGAGAGAGAGAGAGAGAGAGAGACTGTGTTCAAGTGCCTGCAGCAGCCAAAAGAGGATTTCTGACCCCTCGGAGCTAGACTTACAAGCAGTTGTGAGCTGCCCAACATAGGTGTTAGGGACCAAATTCAGGTCCTCTGAAAGAGCAGTGCCAGCTCTTCACCACTGAGCCATCTTTCCAGGCCCGTGCTGCGTCTTTTGTATCTGTTCCAGCCTCACCCAGCCCTCCGAGACACAGCCCGTTTCCCCCTTGGCTTTGCTGAAGAAGGCCTGCCTTCATGACTGACACACTCATTCCTGTGACTTTGAGGCCCTTGAACTCATCAGCCAGTCTCCCCATCCCCGAGTCCCAAGGGAAGAGGGAAGGCAAAATAGTGGAGAGATGGACCTGCCAATCAATACCTTCACAGACACACGCCTCCCTTCCTTACCTACCTCCGGAAATTATAGCAGCTGAGATGGAAGTGTCTGCTCTCTGGGGTGTGTGTGTGTGTGTGTGTGTGTGTGTGTGTGTGTGTGTGTGTGTGTTACACTTCCCGGTGTTGGCATCTGCCTTCTGGAGACAAATACAGGCTGGCCTAGACAATGCGCACCCCAAGGCTGTGAAGTTCCATTTTGCTTTCGACCCAAATACTGCAAGGACAGTCTCAGCTCTCATATAACAGGTAAAAATAGCCAGTGAAAATCCAAAAGGACCCTATTTCCGAACAGGAAAGTCTTCATCTGTTAAGCCAGGGCAAAGCACTTGGATGTGTGCCCATGGCTCAAACCCATTCACTGTGATTTAGTCATTAAGATGAGAGAGGAAAAACAAGACCAAGGCAGGGCTCACGTCAGCAGAACGGTGCTTGCCCAGCATCCAGGGGCTGATGGATTTCAACCTTAGTATCATTTATTAAAAAAAAAAAAAAAAAAAAAAAAAAACAAATACAATGTAAAAGCACGGTTTGTTGTTTAAAAGTTGTATTCCAAAAAAATACCATTTAAAATCAAAAGGTGTATTTGATGTATTCTAGGCATAGGAAGAGGAAGCCAAGGGGTCCCAGGCTTTGCGGGGAGGGGAGCGATGTGAGGTTTACCCTCTTGAGAGTGAGGGCCCTGGCAGGGCTTAGGGCCCCTGAAGGCAGGCCGATGGAGAAGCGAGACTGTCCACCAAAGAGGGCTGAGAGGAGCCACAGAAGCAAAGAGCAGCACAAATGGATGGGAACACACCGCTCTCTGTCCCAGCCCGTCTGTCCCAGAGGAAAACGAACTCTTCCCTCCTGTTAGTTCTAGTTGGGAAATTCCCTACTTGGAACAATCCATTCTCCACATCAAACGAACCTACCATCCGAGTGGATTAAAGCATCAACCTAGAGAGAAATGGAAACACATGTCCGCACGCAAACATGCACACAGATGTTCCCAGCAGCTCTGCTCTGACAGTCCAAACAGGAAGATGGCTGGATGCCTCTGTGGTGGAGCAGACACCACGGGGTCCCTCTACACAACGAGTGGGATTTTGCCATGGAAAGCAGGGGCACCCTGACACCTTCTGTGGTGTGGATGACTCTTGGAAATGTCATTTGACGTGGACAAAGCCAGCCACCGAGAAACTTCAGCCCAGAAACGTAGATCTGCAAGGATGGGAAGCTTTGTGGTTGCTGTAGGGGTTAGGGGATTGGGGGTAGTGAGTCATAAGAAGGGGACTTGGGAGGTCAGCTATGGGAAGCTTTGGGGGTCTCTTTCACCCTCTCTCTTTTTCCCTCTCTGACACTATAAATGTCCTAAAGTGGGGGTCAGGAGGATGGCTGAATAGGTAAAGTCCTTGCCGAGCAAGTTTGAGGACCAGAGTCCCCACATAAAAACCATGTGATGGGGGCTGAAGAGATGGCGCAGCACTTAAAAGCGTTTGCGGCTCTCTCAGAGGACCTGAGTTCAGTTCCCAACACCCACATCAGGTGTCTCCCAACCACCTCTAACTCCAGCTCCAGGGGATATGATGCTGTCCTCTGGATCCCAAGAACATTTGCACTCATAGGCACATAACCACACACAAACACATACATATAATTGAAAAATAAACTAAAAAAACAAGACAGAACAACAACTTAAGAAAGCAGGACATGGTAGCATGTAATCCCAGTGCTTGGGAGACAAAGACAGGTGAATGGGTCCCTGGGGCCCTTCTGGGTCAGTCAGTCTAGCCGAACTGGTAGGCTCCAGGCCAAGTGAGAGACTGTCTCACAAAACAAGGTGATAGACACCTTTAATCCCACCCAGCACTAGGAGATGGAGACAGGCAGATCTCCGTAAGTTCAAAGCCAGCCTGGTCTACATAGAGAGTTTCAGGCTAGCCAGGGGCTACAAAATGAGACCCTGTCTCAGAAAAAATCAAAACAAAGCCAGGGGTGGAGAATAACTGAGGAAGACACCCATGGCTGACCACTTGCACGTATGTGGACACATGAACGCATGTGTACCCACACACAGACACCGTGTCCTACAGTGGCTGGTGGCTACTATTGCCTAATTCTATAACTATATCATAAGCCATCAAACTGCATTGTAGGCTCCAAGACAGGCAAGCACTCAGAAACACAAGCCACTCACCTCAGAAGCCTTGAAATAGCCAGGTGGGAAAAGACGAAATGTAAGAAAGCCCGTAGCATGTGCCGTGTTCAAGTGGTGCCAGGGGACCCACTCACTCCCTCGCACAAGCTCCTTGTTCTCTCTAAACTTCTTGGCAGATTTCTCAACATTTGTCCCCACGTCTAATAAAAAGAAAAAAAAAAAAAACTCCACAGTGCTTACTCACTGAGCTCTATGGGTTTTAGACCCCACACTAGCAAGCCGGGAAGTCAGTAACATTTTGGTACTGGCTGGTGACCCAACATATGTAACTGTATCCTTTCTCAGGAGCCAACCACCCTGTCTGAGACAGGGTCTCCCACTAAGACCTGCTGATTCAGCTAGGCTGGCTTGTCCCTGAGGCCACCGATCTCCCTGACTCCACCCTTCCATTCCGGGATTACAAGTGTGTATACCCTCACATCGTGCTTTTTTTGTTTTGTTTTGTTTTTTGTTTTTTTGTTTTTTTCGAGACAGGGTTTCTCTGTGTAGCTTTGCGCCTTTCCTGGAACTCGCTTTGGAGACCAGGCTGGCCTCGAACTCACAAAGATCCGCCTGCCTCTGCCTCCCAAGTGCTGGGATTAAAGGCATGCGCCACCACCGCCTGGCACATCGTGCTTTTTACGTGGGTTCTGGAGAGACAACTCAGGTCCTCATGATTGCATGGCAAATACTTCATCGGCTGAGCCATCTCCACGGACCTGCCTTTGTTCTCTGTAACCCTCACCTCCCCTTTCTGTGGGACGAGGACAGTGTATATTTCTGTGGGCACCCGAAGAGTGTGAGCGTCCTAGGCCAAGTGAGCTTGCACACCCGTCAGCCTTTCTGTTCCCTGCCTAGCAGCAGATGTTCACCGATATCTAGGCGGATGAGTTGGATGGTGGACCATGAGTAGATGAGTCAGATGAACGCATCTATCGGGGCCCAGCACTGGCACTACTAAGTTGTGGGTACCACTATATTAGTGCCATCATCACCTCGGGGAGATGATGGGTGGGTGACTTGGTTTGGATGAAGCCTATAGACAGGGTTAGTGACCTTACATGAAGAGGAAGTTACTCAAGATCTTTCACACCTTTGGTACCAAAAGGCCATCTGAGCCCGTGAGAGGAGAGGGCTGCTGGAAGTCGCCATTGCCACAGCTGGGTCCGAGCCTCCTCGTCCGAGCCTCCTCGTCCGAGCCTCCTCGGCCGTGCCTTCAAGGGAGGGCCATCAGTGCCTGCTGCTTTTGTCTTTGTACCTATAGTTATTTGTGACGGCTGCCTCAGTGGACAGGGCAGAACATTTCCCTGGAGGGGATTTAAATGAAGAACGTTCCACGGTGCTGTATGTGCAGTCACGAGAACCACAGTGGACGGTGAAGAGCACAACACAGTGAAGTCCCAAGACAAGACCCATTAAATATTGAGGGGAACACCCCACCCATCAGCTCCCTAAAGATAGCCAATAGGAAGCTGGGCAGGAATAAGACTGCATCCAGACCTAACTAGGAGGGAGAGGGTTGTGTGTGCCATGTGTGCCCTGGAATACACCCTCTTGTGTCCCACTGCTAGGTTTCTGGTAGGAAGGGCTCTGGCCATTGAACCACGATGCCAGCATAGAGTAGGGAAAGGAGGAGAGCACATCTGAGCATGCGCAGGGACGGAGCTGCACAGAGCTCCTAAGAGCCTCATGATGTCTAAGGAGGAGCTGTTGATGGTGGCGTACCTCCCATCTTTGTATACTTACGGCCCGGACAGACTGCTTAGACGGTGCTCAGTAAATATCACGT